>NW_028270167.1:82249449-82555988 GCF_037043375.1 Chiloscyllium plagiosum
GCATGAGAATTGGACGAGGGCATCCCTATGTGGTAGAATTGGGTTAGGAAATCAGTAAATGGATAAATAAGCATAGTGGTATGCGTCAGTGTGGTAATTGATGGGCATCAGCAAATGGGTGTTTTTGAGCACACTGCCAGCACAGTACAGTAGAAAATGCAGATGCTCTAATATATTAGTGAACTGAAGCAGAGCATGTCTAAATGGAAGAATAAGGACTTGGAATAAATAAAAAGGAAAAATGTTGCTAACATCTGTAAACTGGAGATTCGCTTCAGCGCACCAGTAAACGAAAAATAAATGTTGAGCTGGGTACCAATACGTGGAAGAAGTGTATCACAGAACTATTGAAATGAATACAACACCAAAAGAATGAGATGCAGGGCATCTATAATTGGAGAGGTCGTGCAGGTGCCATTAAACTCGAAGTGGGATAATTGGGGAACAATAATTCTCAAAAGAAGAGTTGGTGCAATTCAGAGATTTGTGCAGGTTTGGTAAATGGGAGGATTGGTGAGGATCAGTGGAGCATTAAATCGAGTCACAGAGGTGTACAGCATGGAAACAGACCATTCGGTCCAACTCAGACATGCCTAAATTTAAGAAGCTTGACAGCACATCACTAAATTGGAGAATTATTGCAAGGAACTATTGAATGGAATAATTGGACTACAGCTTATTTAAAAAAGAAAATTTGGCCCAGAGTATTAGATAATTGGAGAATTCCTGCATTGTAGCAGGCCATTTTGAGTGCAAAAGGCAGCGGAGGTAAGACGAACCTGAGAGACTGCTGCTAAGGTGAGGCAAGGGAGGAAGTGACGAGGACCAGAGGGGCAGCCGGGAAGGAAAGCAGTGACCATATATATCATCAAGGCGGCTAAACCCGAGACTCTACAACGGAAGTGTCTCCCAGCCGTCCTCCTCCTCTAACTTAGTTATTAAGGTAAGTTTCATTCTAAACTTCCTCTATTGAATATAAGTTTGTTATTAATTTTATAGCAACTTGAACTAAACTTTCTACTTTAGGACTGAGTGTGTGTTCAGATAAGTCGGGTATGGACTCTAGTGCAGTTGCTTGCTCCTTCTGCAGAATGTGGCAGGTGAGAGACATGGCACACGTCTCCGCTGGCTAGATCTGCGGGAAGTGCACCCAACTCCAGCTCCTTCAAAACCGTGTTAGGCAATTGGAGCTGGAGCTGAATGAACTACGGATCATTCAGGAGGCTGAGGGGGTAATTGAGATGAATTACCGGGAGTTGATCACGACGAAGGCTCAGGACTAGGAGAGATGGGTTACAGTTAGGGGGAGGAAAGGGGACAGACAGACAGTGCAGAGATCCCCTGTGGACATTCCCCTTAGTAATAAGTAAACCGTTTTGGATACTGCTGGGGGGGATGATCTACCAGAGGAAAGCCATAGCAGTAAGTTCTTTGGCACTGAGTCTGACACTGTGGCAAAGAAGAGAAGGGGGCAGAATAGAAAAGTACTTGTGGTAAGGGACTCGATAGTTAGGGGAATCGACAGGAGATTTTGTGGTCAGGATCGGGATTCCCGGAAAGTATGTTGCCTCCCTGGTGCCAGAGTCCAGGACATCTGCGATCGGGTGTATAAGTTTCTAAAAGGGGAAGGCGAACAGCCAGAATTCGTGTTACATATTGGCACAAATGATATAGCCAGAAAAAGGATCGAGGATGTAAAAAGTGATTTCAGGTAGTTAGGATGGAAGCTGCAAAGCAGGACGAACAGAGTAGTTTTCTCTAGTTACTACCGGTGCTACGAGATAGCGAGGCGAGGAACAGGCAGCAGACGCAGCTTAATACGTGGCTACACAGCTGGTGTAGGAGGGAGGGCTTCAGATACGTACATAATAGGAATGCCTTCTGGGGAATGTGGGACCTGTACAAGAAGGACGGGTTTTATCTGAACTGGAAGGGGACCAATGTTCTGGGTGGAAGGTTTGCTCGAGTATTTCGAGAGGGTTTAAACTAGTATGGCAGGGGGGTGGGAACCGCAGCTGTATACCGGTGGTGAGAGTTGATGCAGATGAGGCAATAGCAAGAGGTAGACCAGCTAGTGGGAAGAATTTTCATGACAAGGAACCAGGGGATCAGTTAAAGCGTGTTTGCTTTAAAGCAAGGAATATCAGGAATAAAAGTGATGAACTTAGAGCATGGATCAGTACCTGGTGCTATGACGTTGTGGCTATAACAGAGACATGGGTTACTCACGGGCAGAAAAGGTTGCTGGATGTCCCAGGATTTAAAGCATTTAAAAAAAAATAGGGAGGGGGGGAAAAGAGGAGGGGTTGTAGCAATACTAATCAGAGAGGGTATCACAGCTACAGAAGCTTCCATTGCCAAGGATAATCTGCCACCGAGTCAGTATGGGTGGACATTAGGAACAGCAAGGGAACAGTCATATCTTTAGGGGTTCACTACAGGCCCCCAAATAACAGCAGGGAGATGGAAGAAAGCATAGGTCGGCAGATTTTGGAAATGTGTGGATGTAGTAGGGTTGTTGTAATGGGTAACTTTAACTTTCCCAACATTGATTGGAACTTCCTTCAAGCAGAAGATTTGAATGGAGCTGTTTTTGTAAGGTGTGTTCAGGAGGGTTTCCTAACTCAGTACGTTGACAGGCCGACAAGGGGAGAGGCCATTCTAGACTTAGTGCTCGGAAACGAGTCGGTGCAGGTATCAGATCTTGTGGTGGGAGAGTATTTTGGTGATAGTGACCACAACTGCCTCACATTCTACATAGCTATGGAGAAGGAGAGGATGAGGCAAAATGGGAGGATATTTAATTGGGGAAGAGGAAACTATGATGCGATTAGACATGAGTTAGGAAGCATGGATTGGGAGCAATTTTTCCATGATAAAGGCACTATAGACATGTGGAGACTGTTAAGGAACAGTTGTTGCAAGTGATGAATAAATATGTCCCTCTGAGACAGGCAAGAAGTTGCAAGATAAAGGAACCTTGGATGACGAGAGCGGAGGAGCTTCTCGTCAAAACGAAGAAGGTAGCTTACATAAGGTGGAGGAAGCTTGGGTCAATCTCAGCTCTAGAGGATTATAGGCAGGCGAGGAAGGAGCACGAGAAAGTCTTGGCAGAACGGATTAGGAAAACACAAAGGCGTTTTACACTTATGTGAGGAAGAAGAGAATGTTCAAAGAAAGCGTAGGGCCAATCAGGGATAGCATAGGGAATTTGTGTGCGGAGTCCGAGGAGGTAGGGGAAGACATAAATGAGTTTTTTTTGCTTCTGTCTTTACGAAAGAAACCAACTTTGTAGTGAATGAAACCTTTGCAGAGCAGGTGTGCATGCTGGAATGGATAGAGATAGAGGAAGCTGATGTGCTGAAAAGGTTGTCAAACATTAAGATTGACAAGTCGCCAGGCCCGGGCCAGATTTGTCCTCGGATGCTTTGGGAAACGAGAACTGCAATTGCTTCGCCATTTGCGAAGATCTTTGCATCCTCGCTCTCCACTGGAGTCATACCTGAGGACTGGAGAGAGGCAAATGTAATTCCTCTCTTCAAGAAAAGAGATAGAGAAATTCCGAGCAATTACAGACCAGTAAGTTTCACGTCTGTCGTCTGCAAGGTGTTAGAAAGGATTCTGAGGGATAGGATTTATGACCATCTGGAAGAGCATGGCTTGATTAAACGCAGTCAACACGGCTTTGTGAGGGACAGGTCATTCCTCAAAAATCTTATCGAGTTCTTTGATGATGCGACTAGTAACGTTGACGAGGGTCGAAGTGTGGACGTGGTATATATGGACTTCAGCAAGGCATTTAATAAGGTCCCCCATGGTAGGCTCATTCAGAAGATCAGGACGAATGGGATTCTGGGGAACTTAGCTGTCTGGATACAGAATTGGCTGGCCAACAGAAGACAGCGAGTGGTAGTGGAAGGAAAATATTCTGCCTGGAAGTCTGTGTTGGAGGTGTCGTTGACAGTATAGAGGGCTGTTGTCGGCTGCAGTGGTATATTGACAGGATGCAGAGATCGGCTGAGAGGTGGCATATGGAGTTCAACATGGATAAATGCGAAGTGATGCATTTTGGAAGGTCGAATTTCAAAGCTGCGTACAGGATTAAGGATAGGATCTTGGCAGTGTGGAGGAACAGAGGGATCTTGGTGTGCAGGCATATAGATCCCTTAAGATGGCCACCCAAGTGGACAGGGTTGTTAAGAAAGCATATGGTGTTTTGGTTTTCTTTAACAGTGGGATTGAATAAAGAGTCGTTAGATCTTGTTGCAGCTCTATAAAACTTTGGTTAGACTGCACTTGGAATACTGCGTCCAGTTTTGGTCGCCCTGTTATAGGAAAGATGTGGATGCTTTGGAGAGGGTTCATAGGAGGTTCAACAGGATGCTGCCTGGACTGGAGGGCTTATCTTATGAGGAGAGGTTGACTGAGCTCGGACCTTTTTCGTTGGAGAAAAGGAGGAGGTGAGGGGACCTAATTGATGTATACAAGATAATGAGAGGCATAGATATAGTCGATAGCCAGAGACTATTTCCCAGGGCAGAAATGACTAACACGAGGGGTCATTGTTTTTAGCTGGTTGGAGGAAAGTATAGAGGGGATGTCAGAGGCGGGTTCTTTACACAGAGAGTTATGAGAGAATGGAATGTGTTGCCAGCAGCAGTTGTGCAAGCAAGGTCACTGGGAACATTTAAGAGACTACTGGACATGCATATGGTCACAGAAATTTAAGGGTGCATACATGAGGATCAGTGGTCGGCACATGATCGTGTGCTGAAGGGCCTGTTCTGTGCTGTACTATTCTATGTTCTATGTTCTAAATGGGAAAATTGGAGACGAACAATACTGTATGGGAGAATTAGAGTGTGGGGTCTGAATGGGGCAATTTGGCTCGGGCACTCTCTCAGTTCTCTGACAATCCCGCATCACGGACTTCTGACAAGTAACTCCCACAGAACTGAATCTCTGTGGAGTGGTCTCTCCAGAACGCTGATAAGGGTGGGGATCGAAATATATCCCTGGTGGTGCAGTCTGTTTGGAGGTGGCAGAAATGATGGTGTACGATACGATGTATCCGGAGCTTGGTGGGGTGTAATGTGAGGACCAGTGGGGTTCTGTCCTGGTGGCGATTGGAGGTGCGGGGTTCAAGGGCGGAGGTGCGGGAAGTGGAGGAGATGCGGTGGAGAGCATTGTCGACCATGTCAGAGGGGAAATTGCAGTCTTTGAAGAAGGAGGCCATTTGGGTTGTTCGGTAGTGTAATTCCCTCACTATTAGACCTAATTACCACGTCCCACAAATAATGTTTAATTTAGCATGGACAATTCATTTACCTTGTATATCTTTCGATTGTAGGAGGAAACCTATGCAGACACGGGAGAATGTACAGAACTCCACAGTCATTCGCCTGAGCCTGGAATTGAACCAGGGCCTCTGGCGCTGTGAGGCAGCAATGCTAACCACTGAGGGCCAGTGTCGAATAATTGCGGCACTGTCAGAGGATCTTGTCTGAGGGAAGGCTTTATTGTGAACATGATAATGATGTGGAGCAAGAGACGTTTTGTCAGATGATCAACACTGAATAAATGCCTTGTAGTAATGGGATCAAATTAAGTATTTGATCATGATTAAAGGTCAGCACTGAGGTATTTCAGTTCTGTCAGAGGTCAGTACTGAGGGAGGGCCTTTTCCTCAGATGATCAAGTTGATCTATTGCCTCAGTTTGAACTGGGGCAGAATTGAGAGAGTGCCAGACATTTCTAGGTCATGCAGCACTTTCAGACAGCCAGTAGTGAGTGAATGTCGTTTGGTCAAACGCTCGACTTGTGGCAGCGTTCTTTCGTAGAAGCTGAAAACCCATGGTGTTGACCCACAGATAGGACGACAATCCCTTAAAATCGGTCCTTCAACAGTGCAGAGCTCCCTCAGTGATGACACTGTGAAAATGCATCACTATGAATCTTCAGAACCATCTCACGATTGTCCCTCTGACAGTGCAGCACTCTCTTAATGTTCCAGCAGTGCAGCTCTCCCTCAGTACTGATGATCGAATAGGTTGGCAGTTCCTCAGTCTTGCCCCTCCGACAGTAGAACGTTCCATCCATCTCCGAAAATGCACCACTCCCCAATATTGACACTGTCAGAGAACAGAGTTGTCAGTGCTGAGTAGCAGCATTGCATTTAGATTAGCGGGTCAATGCTGGATTGAGGGTCTCATTGCCAGAGGGTGAACATTGAGATATTGAAGCAATGTCAGAGCACCAGTACTCAGGCACTGTAGCACTTACATTGAATTAAAGCAGTGGCACTGCATAACTGTCAGAGCTTCAATACTGAGGCAATTCCTCATTTTATGTCTAACAGCATTGACTGAGTGCCAAACCAGTACAGGATCAGTACTGACATGCTACATAACAGTCAGCAGGTCAATTGTCGAGCAGTACCACCGTGTGAGAGGATCAAAAATGAGGCAGTGCCTCTTTGTCAGAGATTTAACAGTGAGGCAGTGTCCCCTTGTAAGAGGAACAGAATTAAGTGGGTGTAACATGTTTACAGCATGCCTCCTGATGTAGAGTAGGACTGTTAATCCAGAATAAGAGACTCATTATCAGAGCATCCAGACTGTGGAACGCCTTTATATCGAAGATGTCTTTCTAAGAGTGTGCCTCTCAGCATTTATTAAGATTTTACGCCTCCATCAGACACTTCGCACTGTGGAGGAAAGTTTCAAGACGAGAGTCGAATAATAATTTGTTGGTTAATCGGGTAGAACAATGACAGATTATCACACAATGGCTGACTACCTCAAGACTGAACCTCTTAATGTGTGTTCCTTCCTCGTTTCTGTCGCGCGTCTTGGAGGAGAGCCTCATTTTCAGAAAGTCAAATTTGTGGAAGTGCCTCATTGTCAGGCAATCAGAATGTAGTGAGGGCCACGTATTTCGACAGTCACTCCTGGGATTTTGCACCACCGTTAGTTGGTCAATTCAGAGGAAATGCCGCAATGTTAGAGATCAGTCCTCAGGTGATGCCTTTTTGTCAGAGAGTCAGTGCTGTGGGATTGCATCACTGGTAGAGGGCAAATACTGACAGGATGCTCATCTTAATACGGTCAGATGTGAGCGAGTGCCAAATTGTTAAAGGGCAGTCCTGAGGCAGCCTATCTTTGTTTGTTCTGAATATAATATAAAAACTGGGTCTGACTGAACCGGTTCCTCATTATATTGGATTAACAACTGAGAGGGTGCATCACAATTATAGGGACGGTAAATATTATTGTGGTTCTATCAGACAGTATGTCCTGATGTAATGCCGAATTATCAGAGATTTAGTACTGAGAATGCTCTCATTGTCAGAGGTCTGTTCTGAGAGTGTACCTCATTGTAATGGAGCCAACATTAAGGCAGTGCTACTAAATTAGAGGGTCAGTACTGATGTATCGCAGCGCAGTCAAAGGATCAGCTTTGAGGCATCGTGTCATTGTCAGGAGCTCAGTTTGCAGACGTACTTCTGTATGGGGTTCAAAAACTAGGTAGTGATTCATAGTCAGACGGTCAGTTCTGAGGCAACAGTCGTTGCTGGAATGTCAGTCCTGAGAATGTGTGTTACTGTTCTGAGGGAGAGTATCATTATGAGAGCATAAAATTAAGCCGATACTTCACTTTAATTCGGTCAGAATTGAGTGAGCGACACACTTTAAATGGTTAAATACTGAGGCGGTGGTGCTCTCTTAAGCAGGCAGTAATGAGCAAAGCCAAATTTTCAGAGTGACAATACTGAGAGAAGGCTTATCAGTCAGAGGGTCTGATGGAGTAGCATTTTGTCACTTGGTCAGATCTGAAGGTGTACAATATTGTTGAAGTTTCAGTTTTGAAGGAGTGATCCTAAGAGAAGCTCTGGACTGTGAAAATGCCTTTCCCGGAGTGGAGTGTTGGGTGGGTAGAATGGTGGGCGAGGACAGAAATAGGGCGGTACTCCGGTATTGCAGCTCCTTCAGAGGGTTAGTACTGAGGTGTTGCAGCATTGTCGCATGCTCAGAACTGTAGGAGTGCATTACTTTTCGTGAGTCAATACTCAGGTAGTATTGTGGTATTCAAGCTCTATCAGAGGGTTAGTGCTGAGTTGTTGCAGCACAGTCAGAAGTTCAGAACTCTGGAAATGCACTGCTGTCAGAGGATTATTGCTCAGACAGCACTGAGGTATTCCAGTTCTATCACAGTGTTAGTATTGAGGCGTTGAAGAACAGCCAGATGGTCAGAACTGTGGGAGTGAATTATTGTCAGGCAGTACTCCGGCAGTTCCTCATTAGAATGTGATCAGAATTGAGGGAGTGACACATGATCACAAGGTCAACAAACAGGTATAGCAGCATGAGCGTCGGTCTGAGGGACTCCTTCATTGACAGACAGGCAACACTGAGCCAGTGCGTCATTGTCCTGAGGTGGTGCAGCCCTCTGAGGGGAACCGTAGAGAGCAAGTGCTGCACTTTCAGAAGTAGACCTTCGGGAGAAATTAATTTCAGAGCTTCAGCTTTGAAGCAGTAACTGAAGCCACGTGCCGCAGGGACAATACTGAGGCAGTGCCTCATTCGAATTGGTCAAAATCGAGGTTGTGGCACACATTCAGGGTCAGTTCTGAAAAAGAACAAGGAACAAAGGACAAAGGAAATTTGCAGTTCAGGTTCAGGCCCTTCGGCTCTCCAAGCCTGAGCCAATACCAATGTACTGTCAAAACCTGTCGGTCAATTCTTAAGTATCTGGATCCATCTGCTCCCCACCCACTCATGCATCTGTCCAGACGCATCTTAAATGAATCTAACGTGCCTGCCTCTTCCACCTCTGCTAGCAAAGCAATCCAAACACTGACGATCCTATGTGTGAAGTGCTCGCCGCATGTATCCTCCTTAAGTTTTCTAGCTCTCACCTTGAAAGGGTGACCTCTCGTTACTGAATCCTTCACGCTGGGAAAAAGCTTATTGTATCCACCTGTCTATACCCTTTATGATTTTATAAACCTCAATCAGGATCCAATCCCTGACAATCTCCTTTTTTAAAATGTAAATAAACGTAACCTACTCAACCTTTCTTCATTCATAACACCTTCTGTTCCAAGCAACATCCGCGAAAACCTTCTCTGCACCTTCTCCAAAGCGTCCACATCCTTCTGGAAATGTGTGCACCAGAACTGTGCACAATATTCTAAATGCGGCCGAATCAATGTCTTGGGCAGTTTTAACATGACTTGCCAGCTTTTATACTCAATATCCCGTCCAATAAAGGCAAGCATAATATATGCCTACTTGTCCTCGCTATCCACATTGTATCTTTAGGGTACAATGGATCTGCACTCTCAGATCTCTTTGTCGATCAACTTTTCCCAAGACTCTTCCGTTCATTGTATAATTCGCTCTAGAATTAGTCTTGTCTAAATGCATCACCTCATATTTGTCTGGATTGAAATCCATCTGCCACATTCCGCCCAAGTCTCCAGTCTACCTATATCCTCCTGCATTCTCTGACAGTCCATTCTGCTTTCTGCTACTCCACCGATCTTTGTGTCATCTGCAAACTTGCTGATCAAACTAACAATGCCCTCTTCTGGATCATTTATGTGTGTTATGGACAATAGTGGCCCCAACACTGACCCCTGTGGATCACCACTGTTCACCTTTCTTCATTTCGAGAAACTCCCTTCAACTACTACTCTCTGTTTCCTTTTGCTCAACCAGTTTTTCATTCATCTTACTAGAACATGCTGCACACCATGTGACTTCATTTTCTCCATTAGTCCACCATAGGGAACCTTATCAAACGCCTTACACAAGTCTATCTATATAACAGCCCTTCCTTCATCTATCAACATGGTCACTTCCTCGAAGAAATGTGTTAAGTTAGTCAGGTTCGATCTCCTCAGCACAAAACCATGTTGCCTAGCAGTGATAAACACTTTGTTTTCTAAATATAAATACATCCTATTCCTCAGTACCCTCTCCAGAAACATGCCCACCACCGACGTCAGTCTCACTGGTCTGGCCTTACCCAAAATATCCCTACTACCCTTCTTGAACAGAGGGACAACATAGCTAACTACCAGTCCTCCAGCTCTTCAACTATATTTAAGAATGCCACAAAGATATCTGTCAGGGCCCTAGCTATTACATCTCTAGACTCCCTCAGCAACCTAGCAGACATCCTATCCGGTCCTGGGGATTTGTCCACCTTAATAACCACAAGCCTCCCCATCACGTCTTCCCTACTTCTGTCAATGTGATCCAGACTAACCAAACTTCCATCTCTAATCTTAAGATTCATCATGTTCCTCTCCTCAGTGAACACTGAAGCCAAGTAATCATTCAGAATCTCACCCAATCTCTCAGGTTCGACACACAGTCTTCCTTCATTAACCTTTTGTGGACCAATTATTTCTCTACTTGCCCGCTAGCTTCTTATATAAGAATAAAATTGCTTTGGTATTCTCCTTCATTCTGCTTCCAAAACTATTTCATGACCACTTTTAGCCCGCTTGATTGCTCGGTTAAAACTTGAGCAACTCTTCCGATATTCCTCCAGGGCCCTTTCTGCTCTTGGCTGCCTCGACCTTATGTATGCTTCCCTTTTCCTCTTGGCTCGTCGTAAAATTCCTCCTGTAATCCACTGTTCATGAATCTTGCCCTTCCGATACTTTGCTTTCAACAAGTCGTGCCTATCATGCACAATCTTTAATCTATATTTAAATCCTCTGACATCACAAATGTGGACTTCTCTTCAAATAGCTGCATCCAATACACACTTCCGAGGGCCTGCCTAATTTTGATAGAATTGGCCTTGGCCAAGTTTAGTACTCTTCCCGTAGCACTACTCTCTCCTTTATCTACGAGTATGCTAAAATACACAGAATTGTGGTCACTGTCCCCAAAGAAATCCCACGCCACAACTTCGACAACCTGTCCTGGCTCATTCCCCAGTCCCAGGTCCAGTATGGCTTCTTCCCTCGTCAGCTAGTGACAAACTGCCTTAGAAAAATCTCCTGGACGCTTCTTACAATTTCTACACCATCCAGATGTCTGTCGCTAAGTATTTCACAGTTAATGTTGGAAGAACAAAATCTCCCATCACGACTACACTATTGCCTCAACATCTCTCCATAACCTGTTTACGTATTTGCTCTTCTACCTCACTCTCATTGTTGGGAGGCCTGTACTACAACCTCTTTTTGTACTAAGTGCCCTTGTTGATTGGGTCAGCACTGAGGGAGCACATTATTGTCAGCTGTTCAGTACTAAAGGAGAGCCTCTTTTCGGGGGTTCAACACTGAGCGAGTGCCTGACTATTATGCAACGCAGGTCTGAGCAGTATTCGTTATTGAAGGTCCAGTCCGGTTGGAATCCCAGATTGCCAGGTTCTCAGTCCTGACGGAGGGCCTCATTATGTCAACATGAGAGAGTGGCACACATTTGCTTAGTCAGTACTGAGAATGTGCACATAGTCAATGGGTCAGTTGAGAGGCAGTGATTCATTTTCAGAGGTCACCCCATCAGTCTGACACTCTGACAGTGCTTCTCAGTACTAACCTGTCATCGTGTTGCACTTACACAATCAAGACTCTTTCACAATGGAGCACTGCCTCAGTATTGGTCATCTGACAATGATGAATTCCCTCAGTACTGGCAAAGATACTATTCCACAATTCCGACGATCTGGCATTCCTGACACTCTATACATTTTCCTGACCCCCGTTAATTGGGATAATTTAAGTAGGGTATCAGTACATGGGAGACATAGTGCATAATGCCACGAAATCAGAGCATTGGAGAAGATCACCTTTAGATGGTCGAAAAATGTCAAGCCATCAGTAAACAGGAAAATAGCTGCAGGTTGACAGTAAATGGGAAATTTTCGTCAGTGGTCCAATAATTAAAGAATTGTTGCAGAGAAGCATTAAATTGAAGATTTACTGCATCAGTAAATGGACGATTCGTGCAGTGCACAACACAATTTTGGAAATTCGGCACTGGACGAATCATTCCATGTAATCAGTGAATAGAAGAACGGTGTTAGGACATATTTAAATTGGATAATTTGGAGGCGGGCATCAGATACTGTTCGAATTGGAGTAGGACATCTGTAAATCGTGGAACTATTTTACAGAACCCTCCATGGCACCACTAAATGCAGCTAAAATTTGAACTGTAAAATCAGCGAATTATAAATGGGAGAATTGTTGCAGAGAGATATTCAAAGGAATAATTGGAGCAGCACGTCTGGAAATACTGTAGGAAAAATGATGTATGATATCAGTCAGTTATAGAACTTTGTTCCATGTGGTGCAAGGGGCGAATAATTTACAGCAATAGAACAGATGGAAGTGGGACAAGTGCGGTAAATTATTGAAGGGCATCAGGAAATGGAAGACTGTCACAGTGCCGTCCCGGAATTCTGATTGTTTGACAGTGCTGCAAAACCACATTACTGACCTTCTCAATACAAACACGCCCACAACTCTAACGCCTGAGGCACTGAACCTCTACTAATTGAGACACTCCTTCACAACTGAACCTCCTGCAATTAGTCGCTGCCTCAGAACCTATCCACTGACAGTAACGCACACTCACATATCTGACCATCTGACTCCGAAGCACTAAACTTCGTGTTGAAGATCTGATGGTGCAGCAAGACCTCCTCTAATTTGGTAGCACTCTCTCAGTTCTGAACTCTTATAAAAGTGCCAGTGCCTCAGCAATGACACTCTCATAAAGGGTACTGCCTCAGAACTGAATCTCTGACACTGTCGCAATCCCTCACTTTGACCTGATTTGAATGAGACTCATGGGTCAGTATTAACCGTCTATCATGATCCTAAAATCGTGCTGCACTCTCCCAATTCTGACCATGTTATATTGAGACAGCAGTTCATATTGACCACGGTTAGTAACGCTATCCCTCATTTCTGACCGTCTGACAATGAGACACCTTTTCTAAACGTGTGTGGCAACCATTCAACTTTGACCCCTTACAATAAGAAACTGACTCAGAACGGATCTTCTGACAATGAGGCTCTGCCTCAGTCCTACCCATCTGATAATGAGGACTGTACACAGAACTGACCCTCGGACAGTGCAGCATACCTTAGGACTGACTTTTTATTGTGGAACTCCTTCAATTCTTGACACCCGTATAATAAGGCACTGTGTCAGTATTGTTCCTCCGATAATAAAACATTCCCAAATATCCCAGTCTGTGATAGAGCTTCAATACCTCAGCCCTCACCTTCTAATCATATTACTCTCCCTCAGTTCTGACCACAATGCATTGAGGTACTGCCTCTGAAGTAGTCTGATAACAAAGTGGAATGCTTCGGAATGAATGTATGACAAGAAGGAACATCGTCGCTTTGAACCTCTGCTCATGAGGCCTTGCAAAACCCAATACTGGCCATGTAATTTTGATGCACATTCTCAAAGTTCCCTCACAGTGAGGCAATGCGTGAGAGCTGACCTTCTAAAACTGTGGCGGTCACTCAGAAAACATTCTCTGACAATGGGCCACTGCCACATTGCGGACACTGTGACAATGACTCAGACAGTCCGGACTGACCCTAAGATAAAATTGCATGTTTGTAACACAACGACGTACTGCCTCTGTGTTTATCAATTTCAAGTTACACTGCACGACTTTTCCCATTATCTGAGATATTGAAGCAATGATGTTCAGAACTGTGGGAATGCATCATTGTCAAATGTTCAATACTGAGGTATTGCCTTGTTATCAGAGTTTAAAAACTGAGGGAGTGTCTCATTATTTCGGGGTATGTAATGTCGTACTGCAACAATAAATGAGAGGACTGGTAACTCGAAATAGGAGCTTTTGGACAGGATAATACTGAATGGGAGAATTAGAGAAGAGCACACCCAAATGGGAGATCAATAAATGGGAGAATTGTGTAGGGCAGCAGTTAGTGCGGATCTTTTTCACGTTATCGAAAAAAGTGGAAAATTTGTGTGGGATGCCAGTAAAAAGAGAGAGTTGGAGCAGAGCATGTGGTTTGGGAGAACACGAGCAAGTAATCAGTGAATAAGAGGACTGTTGCAAAAGAAATAATGAAGTGGAGATTTTAATACATGATTTTTTTTTAAAAAATGTGAGAAGTGCACGATTACCTGCAAGATGTGCATCAGGGAGCAAATAATGGGGTAATTTTGCAGTTCACCAGGTGGAGGATTTGTGCAGGATTGGTGAATGTGAGAATTGGTGGAAAGCAGGAGAGCCCGAAGTAGAGTCATGGAGATGTACACTACGAAACTACTCTTCATTTCAACTCGTCCGTATCTAAACATAAAACATTCTGGCAGCGTACCACTGAAAAGGAGAGTCGTTGCAGGGAATTGCTGAATGAAAACAATGTGCTCGAGCTTTCTGAATTTGAGAATTTGGAGCAGGACATCAGATAATGGGAGGATTGTTATAGTATAACAGTAAATGAGATAATTGGGAATAGGCAATAATGGATGGGAAACTTGGAGTAGAGCACCTCTGAATGGAAGATTTGGGCTGTGGCAAACTCAGTGAATCCTGAAACAATTCCATAACACTCACTCTGTGACAAGTCACTGCCACAGGACTGAAATACTTCTTCATTTCTGACTATCTGGCAAAGAAATCCTCCCTCGATACGAACCTTCTGGCAGAGTTTCCGTATCTTAGCAGTGATCCTCGAATTATGTTGCACTCCCTCGTTTCCGAACCCTTACAAAGAGGCACTGACACTCTCTTATTAATGCACACACGCATTGCCTCTGTGTAATGATGTCAGAATTGAAGGCTGCTTCATGAAGACAGTGGTAGTACTGAAGAGAGTAATTAGCTGAGCGAGTATTTAGGAATTTTGGCATTGTTGCTTTGAAATGCAGGTATTCGCTCACTACAAATCCTCTGACTAGGTACTGCCTCTGTCCTCATCCTCTCATCATGTATTCTTACCTCGTTTCAATGAGGAACTGAGGGAGTGCACGGGTAACAAAGCATCAATAATCAGACATTGTTTCTTTAAACAGTGTCAGAAATGAGGTAGTACATCACAATTGAACCAACAATACTGAGGTATTGGAGCCCTGTCAGAGGTTTAACGGTGAGGGAGTGCTTCATTGTCAGAGGGACACAAGTGAAGAACTGTGTATTGTCTGAGTTCATTCCTGACTTGCCAGAGAGTCTAAGTGATTATCTGAGAAATGACAGGTTCCCAAGCCCAAGTTTCCTATTTAGGGGTGTTCAGCTCGAATTCCCCTGTCAAGTATTGACCTGTCCCAGTTCTCCCATTTACTGCTACACTGCTCCAACTTTCCTAACTGATCTGCCGCAAATTCTCATATTCTTCCCTTATCGTGTCGCACTGGTAGAATTCTTCTATTTAGGCATGGATGAGTCGGACTAAAAGATCTGTTTCCGTGTTCTACATCTCTATGACTTGATTTAGGGCTTAATCGCTCTGCACTAATTCTTTCATTTACCAAGTCAGCAAAATTTGGATAAACATATGGATGAAAGTAGAATAGTGTAGGACAGATGCGTTTCAGATTGGTTCCACAGATCGGAACAACTTCGCAGGAAGAAAGGCCTGTTCTGGGCTGTAATGTTCTATGTTCTAATATATGGAACTGCACCAACTTTCCCATTGAGTGGTATCCTGCCCCATTTCACCCACTTAGAATTTAATTATATCTCCATGAATTCTCCAATTATTGATATCCTGCATCACTTTTTCCATCTAGTTGTTCCGTGATACACCTTCCGCATAATAGTGCCCTACTCATTTTTGTACAAAGTTAAAAATCACACAACACCAGGTGGTTGTGGGAGCGGCGCTCCGAAAACTAATGCTTCCAATTAAGACAGTTGGACTATAACCTGGTGTTGTGTGATTTTTAACAGGTTAGCTGAAATGGCCATGCTAAATTACCTATCGTTTTCGGTATTTTGTACATGAAGTGCATTCGTTAGGGGTAATTATAGGATAATAGAGAAGGAGATTGAGTAGGGAGGGTTACTCTTCAGAGGATCGGTTTGTACCTGCTGGGCCACACGTTCTATGTCCACACTGTAGGGATTATATGAGTTTATAAAAAGGACATAGGGCAGTATTGAGCAAAATCAATATTATTGGAAAAGTTTCTGTGGCTTTCTGCGTCATTTATATCATTTGTTCGTTCGGCTCTGGCGAGAATATTGTGAGCAGTTCTACAATTCACATCACAGCAGGAATGTGACAGCACTGGGAACCGTGCAGAAGAGATTGATCAGGATAATGTATAATTGAAAAGCTTCAGTTATAAAGACAGTTTTGGCAGGCTGGGATTGTTTTTATTCGCGCAGAGTGGATTGAAAGGATACAAGATTGAGATGTACAAAATAATGAGGTAGACTGAAAGAAACGTTTCTCGTTGATGAATATATCAATCACCGGGGAGCATAGATTTGAGTGAAGAGGCAGTAAGGTTTGAGTAACGTTTTCAGCTATGGTGTGTTTGGAACCTGGAACTAACATCAAGGGTCAAAAGCCCTCCTAAATTTAAGAACCGTTCAGATGTGAATTTGTGATGCCAAATTATACAGGACTCTCGGGTAAGTGACTTAAATGATATGTTAGGATACTTTAGCGGTTGTTATTGTTTAGTACCAACACAGAGGCTGAGGGAAATCTTTCTGCATAGAAGTCCTGGGTCGGACCTCTGCCTGTTACCGCGCGAGTCAGAGGTTTACTTCCCCATCGGGAAACCGTTTGCCTTTTGGGGCAACTCTGTGGTTAGCGCTGTTGTATTTCAGCGCCAAGAACCAGGATTCGAATTCAGCCTTGAGAGACTAACTGTGTGGAGGTTGCACATTCTCGCGTGCGGGTTCCTTCCAGCTTCGTCACCCAGTCTAAGCGCATGCATGTTAGATTAATGCTAAATAAACCCCAAAATAAATTTAAGTGCTCTAAATCAGAGACAAAATTAAGAATTACAGCACAAGAGGATTCGGAGTTAATGTTTGGGTTGAGCGAGCCTTCCTCTGTAAAGCTCTCTACTGAAGCTTTGACACTGCTTTCTCCCCACTGACGCTGTCAGACCGCAGAGCTGTCCTACTAATTTCTATTTTCGTCAGTGAATACTCAATGCTCAGGTTTTGGAAAGAAAGGGTAGGGGATTGTGTTGCTCTTCGGTGGCACGGTACAGATTCAATGAGCCAAACGGTCATTGTCTGCACTGTAGGGATTCTATCATCTTTGACTCTATGAGCTTTTGTCTTTTGTTTGCATTTTTTAAAAATCCCTCTAAAATGTGAATTGCAAAAGTGCACGCAATATTCTATCTGCAGCTGAATGAATAAACGAGATATGTTTAAGATTTGGAAATTGGACACTTCGTTCCTAAGTTCGGGTTATTAATACCTGTCGTTACATCATTGACGTGACATGTCACAGGAAGGACAATGCTGTCTGAATAAGAATGGGGATGGACTGCACCTCCTGGGAACAGAGTGTCAGTGCCAGTGATATTTACAAGTTGCACCTTGTGCCTATGTTGGAATGAAAAGCATTTCGTAGATTTGTTTCGGATTGAAATGTTTACTGGAAGCAGGAACCTGAGGAAGATATTCATTCTACCCTTCTTTCCAATATCCAATAGCCAATCTCAACGAATAACACCTTTTGCCCGCACAATGCAGGAAACTTTCTCTCCGGACATCCTGGTCGAATATTCCTTGAATCCCAGCACTTTCCTGAACAGAACCATTCCGTAAAATCACATAAGACATAATACCTGCCAGTTTACAATATTTTGCATAACTGTCCTAGGTTCCGGACCTATCTTCCAGTGATTTATCTGCACTTCCCTCCACCTCGGCTTTATTTCCTGCCCACAATGTGATCTCTCTACACTAGGGAGAGGTAAACAGAGTGGAAAATAATTTTATGAACACCTGTGTTCTGTCTGAAAAAAATGACCCCATGCTTCCAGTTTCCAGACACTTGAGCACCCACTATGTTCGCATGCCATCATCTCATTCTCCAGGCTGCTGCAGTTCTCCCGCAATGTGCAGCTGGAAGAGCAGCACCTCATTTTCTAGTAAGCCACCATTCAGGCTTCAGTACCCAAAATTGAGTTTTATCATTCGAGAAACTGACGCCTTCTTTCACCTTTCTGATCCACCCGAACATCCCATCAGTTGCGAAGATGGATTGCTGGACTCGAAACAATATCGCTCCTTTCTCTGCACAGATGTACAAGACCATCTGATTTTGTTCAGACACTTCTGCTATTCTTCAGAGAACTTTGTTCCGTTCTGCAGGAATCGTCTGCTTTCAGGAGAGGATGTTCAGAGGAGTCTGTAGATGTTGCTCGGCTGGACCATTCCTAATGGAAAGATAGAAGAGCTAGGTTGGCGTTGTTTATCTGAGTGCAGAGAAGACTGATTGATGAACCGAGTAACCAGCACATATTGTGAAGAGGGAAGATATCTGTGACAGGAATAAGGTGTTATCGGAAGGATTAATGAGCAGGGACACAGATTAAAAGCAAGAGAGAAGAGCTTTAGAAAAGATTTCGCAAGAATGCTTTCACCAGATTTTGCTGTTTACATGGAATTTACTAACTGAAGGTGGTATTGCTCAGTCAACAGAATATTTCAGCGGTATGTAGTCGAGCACTTGAAGAGTTAGCGCACACGTGGATAAGACAAGGTATCGGAAAGTCGGGCGAGAGCAAACAGATATTGGGTGGGAGTCCGGAACACAATATGTCAAGGGCGACTTTGTGTGCTATAAAACGGTATCTGGCGTTGCTCTGTGGCGCAAGGGAAAGCGGTTTGGATTTTTGCGTCATTGTTAAGGTTGACGTTCAAAGGCAGTAGGTTCCAGTCCCACCAGAGGCGGGTTTTAGCTCATGGTTTGAAACGTGATGAGACGAGCATCGCTTGCTCACCGACAAGATTCGTGCAGAAAACCAACTGTCTAGAACCACAACTTTGCCCTCCCACAGACGCATATTTTCGATATCTATTAAAGGTAGAGCTCGATAAATGTCTGCTACCCAGTTGGGAACAGGATGATGTGCATTGGTTGGAAAAAGACATTGAGTTGTTTGGTCAGCCATGACGATATCGAATGGCAGGGCCAGTTGGGTGAATGGGCTCCTCTTTTTCCTCTCTGGGCTGTTTCTGTCAGAGGGTTTTAAACAATAACACAATGAGGACAAAATGAATCTACACCACGGAATATTCAGGTCGTCACCGTTGCCTTGCCGGTCTAACAACTGGAATAGACAGTTGGTGTTGCAGCTTTAAATCAGACAGTGAAGGAATCTCACAGCCATCCTGTGAGACTGCATGCTCTTTCACACATGTTCCCAATTGGACACTTGGAAGAAATGATCGCGTTGATATTGGGGGATCAAGGAGAAATTTCCGATTTGCTAGTCTGGAGTGACAACCAATGTAACGAACATGAATTTCTGCCATTCTGAATCTTACTCAGGATTCTTGCTACTTTGTAATTGAAGCTCAAAATCAATTTATCTTGCATAGCATTCATAAGTCTTCAATATTCATAAAACATATTGCACTGATCACTTGTATGCAGTAATGGTGAGGATTGTTGACGGTGGGTATCGTGTGGGTCATGTTGTCTGGATGAGCTTTCGAAAGGAAGTTGGTGAAGTGTCAGTGAATCGGATTCTGTGGCGAATTGAAGCCGATGGAATGAAAAGGCCCTTGACAGCGGAGGTGTAATATTGTCTGTAATCAACAAAGGAAGCTACATTAAGCTCATTTTCAAAAAGGTTTTTTTTTTTCAAACATGTTTCTATATCCTTTTCCTGAACCTGATTCTCCATAATCGATGGTCCATTGTTAGGATAACCTCCTCTGCGTTAGATTTCATTTCACAGTCACAGCAAGAATTGTGTATTTGGATTGAAGGACCTAGTAGTAAAATCAGAACTCCAGACAGGCTGATTACTCGTGGCTCGAATGGCTCAATTGGTTAGTGGGTGGCACCAATATGACAGTATAGAAATGCGTGACGTGCTGCGGTTTTGATTTCGATCTTTACGTGGAGCAGTTTTTACTGACAAAGACCAGAGATTATGGAACATCAGGCTAAGGAACAGTTAGAACATAGAACATTGCAGCACGACACAGGCCCTTTGGCACCTGATGTTGTGCCGACTTGTGATTCAAATCTGAAGTCCGTCTTAACGACATTATTCCAGTACAATCCATGGGTTTATCCAAAGATGATTGAAATGCCCTAAACGTTGCTGCGTTTACGCCTGTTGAAAGCAAGACGTTCCACACCCTTACCACTCTCTGAGTAAAGAATCTACCACTGACGTCTGACCGATATCAATCACCACTGAATTTAAAGCTATGTCAGCTTCTGCGAGATATCATTCATCCAAAGAAAAAAGGCCTTCAATCTCCACCTTACCGAAACGTCTGATTATCATTAACGTCGCTATTAAGTCACCGCTCAGAGCTCTTCTCCGAGCAAGAACAGTCTCAAATCCCTCAGCATTTGCTCGTTAGTCCTTCGTACTATACCAGGCAACACCCTAGTAAATCTCCTCTTCATCCTTTCCAATCCATCCACATCGTCCCGATAACACGGATACCAGAACTGTATGCAATACTCCAAGTGCGGCCAAACTAGAAGACTTCTAGAACTGCAACTTGACCTCTTGCCTCCGAAACTCAATCCCTCTACCAATAAAACCCCACACACCGTGCTCCTTTGAAACAAAATTATCAACCTGAGTGGAAACTTTCAGTAGCACTTCCTACAAATGAACCTCAATTCCATCTACTCGAATAGGTTGTATCTTAATATTCTTATCGACAACATTGTCTTTGTCATGTGTAACACTGAAGGAAAATTTTCCTTCAACGCCTCCCCTATCCTCGGACTCGACGTATAAATTCCTACTGCTATCCATAACTGGGCCTCATCTTACCTTCGTCACTCTTTTACTCATGACATAACAATCGAAAGCTATAGGTTTTTCATTGATTCTACTCGGCAAGACATCTCACGTCCCCTCCTGGCTCTCCTTAACTACCTCTTTAGGCCCAATATGGCCAACTTTTAACTCTCAAGCAGCCTTATAGTGCCTTCAAGTCTCATCCTTACAGAAGACTCGTTCTTCCTCTCGACGAGAGATTCAACTTCTTTTGTAAATCAAAGCTCGCTTTCTCGACCACTACCTCACTGCCTGTTGCATACATAGTTATCAAGTACAGGCAGTAGCTATTCCTTGAACAAGCTCCAAAGCTGAATTGTGACCAACCCCCGCAGTTTCATTCCCCAAACTCTGCATCCTATATCTTGCCTGATCGCATTGTAATTGCCTTTCCTCCAGCTATAACTCTTGCGATGCAGTATATACCTATCCGTATCCATCACTAAACTAAATATAAACGAATTGTGTTCACGATCATCAAAGAGCTCACTTACTTCCAAATCGAACACCAGGCCGGGTTCATTACAAAGTACCAAAACCAATTTGACATCGCTTCTTTTGGCCTATGTACAAACTGTGTCACTTAACTCCCTGCACACATGGCAAAAACTGACCCGTCTAAGTTACTCGAACTATAGTGTTTCCAGCCAATATTAGGAAAGTTAAAGTTCTGCATAACAACTGCCCTGTTATTTTCGCTCCTCTCCAGAATCGTCTTTGAAATCCTTTCCTCGACGTCTTCGGATCTTTTTGGTGTCCTATCGAAAACTCACCATCAAGTGACCTCTCCTTTCCTGGTTCTGATCTCAGACAATATCGGCTCAGTGGACGAGTCCTCAGCAAACGCTTTTCTGCCACCGTAATACTGTGCTTGACTAACAATGCCACATCTCTTCTACTATTACTATCTTCCCTGTTCTTACTGAAATCTCTAAATCCTGGAACCTACAATAACCATTCCTGTGCCTGCTCTATCCAAATCTCCAAAATGGCCACAACATCGAAATGCCAGGTACCAACCCATGCAACAAGATACAGAGAACATAGAACATAGAACTTCATAGAAGTTCATCCACCATATTCTGGATGCTCCTGGCATTGGTGTAGACACACTTCAAACCACCTTGCTGCTTGCTGGTGCACTCTTGCGACCTTGAAACCTTATTTATGACCGCACTAATCACAACCTCCTGTAAACTGACGCTACAATACATGTTCCCTCTGAATTCATTTAAAACCTCCCGAAGGGCATTAGCAAATTCACCCTTCCCCACCCAGAATATTGGGTCTGCTCGGGTTCAGGTGAAGACCATCCTTTCTGTTGAGGTCCCATCTACCCTAGAATGACCACCAATTATGCAAGTACCAGAATCCCTCCCTCCAGCAAAATCACTGTAGCAACCTGTTCAACTCCTCTCTCCCTATTCCTCGCTTCACTAGCACATAGCATGGGCAAGAAATCAGAGATAACAACTTTGTGTGTTCCGGCTCTAAGTTTCCACCTTAGCTCCTGGAATTTTTGCCTCCGTTTTTTACTACCTATGTCAGAGGTACATATATGGACCACAACTTGGGGCAGCTCCCCTATCCCGAAAACGATCCAAGACATCAGGAATGCTGGCACCCTGGGAGGCAACACACCAGCACGAGTCTGACTCATTCCCACAGAATTTGATATCTGTCCCCCCAGCTATAGAGTCCCCAATGACGAACGCTCGACGACTCCTCTCTCCCCTTCGAGTCTGAGCAACAGCGACAATCTCTGTTCCAGACACCTGTACCTCGTGGCGTATCCCTGCTAAATCATCTCCCCCAACACTATCCAAAAAAGTTGTATTGTTATTGAAGGAGACAATCACATTGGATCCCTGTAATGCCTCTCGGTCCCCCTTTCCTCCGACGTCTGTAACCCATCTACCTTTCCCCTGTACCTAACGTGTTACTGTCTCACTGTAACTACTCTCAATTGCGCCCTTAGACTCCCGAATAATCCGAACTCCAGCTCCAGTTCCCTAACCCTCTTTCCGATGAGTTAGAGTTGTCTACACTTCCTGCAGATGCAGACAGCAGAGATATTAGCAGTGACATTTACCTCCCTCATTTTACTGGAGCAACATTCAAATCACCACAATGCATCCCCATTGATCTGATTTCCCAGACACACTATACACATATAAAACAGATGCAAAACAATGTTGAATAAAGCAACATTTATTCGAGAAGTCCAGATTATGATTTTGATGAGTGCTCTGCCCTTGGGAAACACCTCAATTATGAAAGAACAGCTACAATATTTCCCAGGTGAATATCCATCTGTGGATTGAGAAACAGAGGTGATGCTTGAGCGCGATACATTTTGTCGTATCAATGATACTGAGCTGGGTTAAATTGTAGGAAAGGCTCTTTATCTCCTTTCATAGTGTTGCATTTGCTGCAAACTCGCACAGGTTATTAAACCAATGCGAAAGGAATTGGATTTATTTTTTGGACTGTTTAAAAGTTCTTGGAAAAACTGATATCGAAATGATAAAGTTTCTTTAAAGTACTGCAGTGAAGAGCAGAGGGTTTAAGCAGGAGTAAGTTTCGAGTCTTTTCAAATGATTTCTTGGGCGGAGATCAGTGATGACTGCAGTGAAGTGTTTAGGCAACAGGTGACAATAATAATAGTATGTCACTTCGACAGATCAATTCCTACTCAGTGTGGTATAACTTCCCTTTAATGAGATGTTAGTGTCACCATAGTCTTTTGGAAAGGTGAGTGGGGAAATTGGGATGCTTCTGGAAACCTAAGACGGTGCGAGAATTAATCCCACGCTGTTGGTGTGACTTTGTATCATGATCAAGAAAGGCAGCAGACTGAACTAACAGGTTTCCCTTCAACACAGAGCTAAATCAAACATCTCTGATTTATTTACAATTTCTAATAATTCACGTGGAACAAGCTACTACACCTTTCAAAACCACCAACTCTTTTTATACATCGTCATTTTCAGTTGTAAGTGTTATGCAATTTCTTTCCAATTAATGCTATGCAATTCAAGAGAACACCCCTTACGCCTACCCATCCCGGCAGCCCAGACTACCTGTCCATATTAAATACACTCCTTGTGTGTCTGCAGACGGTTGTTCAAATCAGCGACTGGAACGATTTTTTTCTCTGAAAAAAAAATCCCGAATTCAATAACTGTCAGAATGAAAACAAACTCCGTGCTCCAAACCTTCCTTTATAATTGACTGCTGGTCCTGAAGCTCTAAACACTAGATATCGACGCATTAATTGAGGGAATTTGCCTCCTATTCACTCTCACCAAATACGCACCATCTGGTAAACCTCCATGAGGACACAATTCAGTCTTTCCTGTTTTCAATCCACGTGATCTATTCGTTTTTTCCACAATTCCATTAAACATACCTTGTATTATATAAAGGCTTTATCTCCCAGTAAACCCGATTGGATTGCTTTACAATGTTTTCGTATTCAAATAAACACTGCCCTTACCTTCCTAACGTCTTTATACTCCAGTAAATGCCCTCCCTATCTTTTATCTTGTCTCCATATCTCAGCAAATCCCTCTTGAGAAAGGATGCTGGGTCCAATTCAACTCATGAAAACTCGCTGTCATGCTGTACAATTTCATTTCCAGTTTATATAAGGTGGGGACTCTTTTCGCCACTATTGAATCGTTTGGTGCGAATCCCTGACGGGATTGTTTATCATCACTTTCCGTCTCTCTCTTAACGTGTGCTAAAGTAATACAATAAGGGATCATTGAATGCTGACAGTGCGGAAACAAGTAATTTTCTGCAACAAGTCCACAAAGACCACCCGAAGGTTAATGCTCCAAGAGCCACTCTTCTATCCAATTATTCTGCATTTGTACCTGAATACTGCCCTTACCAACAGTCTATCTAAGTTGTAATCAAACCGGGATCTTTGGCATTGATTGGCAGCAGTACGCACTACTAATCCACCGTACCACACTGCAGCAATATTGCAAGAGACATATAGAGGCGTGTAGTGGCAATATTGAGACCAAGTCTTCAGTAGAGCAGCTTTTATTAACATAGGCTACTGGTTGTTCTCGCCTCCGTTTCAGTAAGATGATAGCAAACGATGATGAGCAGAATACATGTTTTTGGCAAGTACCAATTTCCGAGGTTTCGGTGTTGTTTCGCTCATTTATGCTTTGTTGACTCATTTTGGAGTTTGAAATTGTCTGCTATTAACAAAAGGTCATTTATATCTATCCAGAATAGACATGGTCCGAATACTACCTTCTGGAACTAGCACTGTGCACTCTCCTCGAGTATGGAAAGCAATGCCCTCTCAGACGATGCTACATCTCAGCTGCCATGGGACTTCCCATTCCATCGGATTCAATTCTTCACAGAATTACACACAGCAAATCTTGTCACTGAGAAATTCTTTATATGTGTTCAAATCATGTGAGCAGAGTGTTACAGTGGCACAAAATCCCAGAGGTCAGTCCATACTCTGTGAAATGTACTCTTCTGTTCATCATTTCGCTGACACCGGATGAACTATCTGCTGCTCTATAAAATTTACTCGTGTGTTTTAAGAAGCAAGACAAACTGCCTCAGCTGTTTGCTGTTATCAGTGAATTACCCAATCTCTCAAATGTTGTTATTGAACACGGGCCAAGTTGTCCCTTTTCCCCCGAACAGGCGTCAAGGTTATGGCCTGATACACTTTGAACTGTTCCCTGCCATTCTGGGATGATGTGAGTGGGAAAATGTATTCTCTAAGCTAGGAATAAAGTGAGGAAGTTTTTACAGATCATCTGTTGTATGTCTGTGTAACAGGAACCCCTGCAGTAACACTCTATGCTGACTCAGACAGCAGCACAGCAGCACCCACCCTGCGGTAACGAGAAGGACACAGACACAGTTCTCCATTACAGGAAGAGATTCTCTCTTTCGGAGAGGCTCTGCATCTGTCTCTCTCTGTCCGAGAGGGAGTAATTTGGACGATTTACTGAACGGAATTTTAGTTCTAGTGTTTGCCACAATCTCCCTTTTGCTCACCCTTCCACATTTCCCCACCCTCTCACTCCCATCAGTACCCCAACCCCTGCACAAGCCTCTGCTTCACAGGGAGCGGAAGAGCACATTGACGCTTCTCTCCCCCACCTGTTCCTGCCAGTGGGCTTTCCATTGTAAAGGCTTTCCATTTTCCAGCCATCCCTTTACCTGTAAAATTCCCTCGCAAATCAACTTTTGAAAGTTCTTGCCTAATGCCTTCAAAATTGGCCTGTCTCTAATTTAGAACTTTAACATTTTGATCCGGCCTATCCTTGAACATTACTATTTTAAAACGAATAGAATTATGGTCACTGGCCCCAAAGTGTTCCTCTACTGGACTGTCCTGATAGATTGAAGAATAAAACTGGATGTCTATAGATTCAGGTGTAAAATATCAGCACAATGTTGTTAACACCGAGGTGTCACCAACTCGATAAATCAGCTGCACAGTGGTCGGTGGCTATCTGTTTATCCCTCAGGATAATCAGGTTGTGTTTCACTTCTCAAACTGGGGGAGCTGAACATTTCTCCAAACAACAAGCACACCGCATCCGTGAAACATTGCTCACAAATACAACTGACAGCAAACTTTCACATGATCGAAAGTCGCCAGAAAGGACATTTTCATCAATAAACATCCACAAAGAACAAAGTTTGTTACAATCTAAAAGTAACGAAGATGAGCTTTCGTTAAGAACCGTGTACCTGACAAAATTAAAATATGAAATCTCCTGATCTGAATTCAGACGTGCTATTATTACGCCATAAGCTTACAAACAGGAACTCCCTTCCGGATTTGATGAAGAGAAGTGATTCTCCTGCAAAACTTTACAATATGACTCACAACGGAGATTACAATTAATGCCTTTCTGTCTCTCTTCCACTTGTTTCCTCTGTGTGAATAAGCAACTTCTCCTTTGGCGAGTTTTGAGAAGATTTGAAGCTTATTATGAGGTTCTGGATGTAGGTTTGTTCGCTGCGCTGGAACGTTCATTTTCAGACGTTTCGTCAACATACACAGTATCATCTTCAGTCAGCCTCAAGACGAAGCATTGCTGATGATGCTTGACTTCTCTTTATCAGCTTGGGTTAATTTGCGTTATTGATATCATTTCCTGTGGTGATGTCATTTTCCATGATGATGTCATTTCCTGTTCGTTTTCTTAGGGAGTGGTAAATCGGGTCGAAGTCAATGTGTTTGTCGATAGATAAAGGTTCTCAAGTTGAAGGGTCGGGTCTATCACCACTTGTCGGTGACATCTGCAAGTATTGCGTTCACTTCTCAATGTAGTCTCTTGTTTAAAATGACTGTCAAGCGTCTTTTTTCTGCAGTTAGGATAACCATGCTTTTAACTTTCTTTTGGTCTTTCGAGTGATTTCCCTTCTGGTGTACTGACTGTTTCCTTCCGTTTTTTCTGCTTACCGTTAGTGCGACTAACTGTCTAATAGTTTGCTAAGTTTCTTCAATGAGATGTTTGTCTTTCAGTGTTGTTTCTAATGATATGAAGAAATCTTTCTTGCTCGCATCCTGGAAGCTGTAATTTAATCCTCTTACTAAGATGGCTTTTTCAGTGACTGTTAATGGTTGGACCGATACGTTTTTTTTAATCAATGATTCTGTGTTTTCAGTGTTGTTACTCCGTATAAGTTTGCATAGGATTTTTTGGAAGTTCTTTTTTTTTATTTTCGCTGTGTTTGTCGCTGCCTAATACATATGGTCTGTGGCATGAGTGAGCAAAGATTTTTGGTGCAAAATATCCCATTTGTATTTACGGAGTCTGTTGTGGGCATCATTAAAAAATTCGCTAAGCATTCAGCGACCGTTTTGCTCTGCTAGTCTTTTAGCTAGTTGGCTGTTAAGGGGAAGTTTGTAATGAAGACATTTAGGTAGTACCTGCTTTCTTAGGCATTCGTGCAGGAAGTACAGCTGTTCGTGGGTGGCACTCTGTCGGATGGAATTCATTTCCCATTTTCGTTCCATTTTTAGTGTATTGTGTCCATATGTGTTAGCGAGCTTTGAGAAGATTTGCAGCTCAGACTGAAGTTCTGAATGTAGGTTTGCTCACTGAGCTGGAAGGTTCATTTTCAGAAATTTCATCACTGAAAGGCTGAGGCACTTGGGGTTGTTTTCATTGGAGAAAAGAAGGTTTAGGGGTGACTTGATAGAGGTGTATAAGATGATTAGGGGTTTAGATAGGGTCGACAGTGAGAATCTTTATCCACGTATGGAGTCAGCTATTACAAGGGGGCATAGCTTTAAATTAAGGGGGGGGGGGTAGGTATAGGACAGATGTTAGGGGTAGGTTCTTTACTCAGCGAGTCGTGAGTTCATGGAATGCCCTGCCAGTAGCAGTGGTGGACTCTCCCTCATTATGGGCTTTTAAGCGGGCATTGGATAGGCATATGGAGGATAGTGGGCTAGTGTAGGTTAGGTGGGCTTGGATCGGCGCAACATCGAGGGCCAAAGGGCCTGTACTGCGCTGTATTCTTCTATGTTCTATGTTCTATACAAGGTAAACTACTCAGTAAACCTCCAGACGAACTATTGCTTTGATTCCTGCTTTCTATTTATATGTTTAAGTTTCTTTGGGCCTGAGGTGATGTCATTTCCTGTTCGTTTTCTCGGGGGTGGTAAGTAAGGTCCAAGTTAATGTTGATAGATTTCCGCTTGGAATGTCATGCTTCTAGGAATTCTTTAGCGTGTCTTTGTTGAGCTTGCCCTAAGATGGATGCTTTTATTTCCCGAGTGGAAATGGTGTCCTTCCTTATCTGTATGTATGGATGTTAGTGAGAACAAGTCATGTCGGTTTATGGCCAGTTGATGTTCATATATTCTGGTGGCTAGTCGTCTGCCTGTTTGCTCAATGTAATATTTGTTACAGTCCTTGCACGGCATTTTGTAAATGACATTAGTTTTGTTGTTATCTGTACACGGACTTTCAAGCTCATTACCTGCTGTCTTCGTGTATTGGAGGGTTTGTGTACTATCATGATGCCAATGGGTCTGAGTAGTCTGACAATCATATCCAAGATTTATTTGATGTAGGGGAGAGTGACTACGGTTTCTGGACGTGTTTTGTCTGCTTGTTTGAGTTTGTCGCCGAGACATCTGTGAACTGTGGTCAATGTGTAGCCAGTCTCTTTGAATACATTCTCTTTGTTTTTCCTTTGTTCTGCATTGCTTCTCTGTGCTGAAGTGTGTGTTTGGTCGTTGGAATAATGTTCTGACGCAGCTTCGATTGTGGATGTTGGGATGAATGGTTCTGTAGTTCAATATTTGGTCAATATGTGTTGTTTTAATGCAGGCGCTGGTGTGATGTCATCATTGGCTGTTCACTCTACTGTGACATCTAGTAATGACAGTTTGTTGTTGCTTCCCTCCTCTTTCGTGAGTTTTATGTCAGTAAGGGTATTATTACTGGTCTTGAAGGTTTCCTCTAACTTGATTTGTTTCGTAATATCAAAGGTTTCATCCACGTATCAGATCCAAAGTTTGTGTTGCATGGTTGGCAGAGCTTTATTTTCGAGTCTCAGCATTACTGTCTTTGCTAACAACCCTGATATCGGTGATTACATTGTGGTTCCATTGATTTATCTGTAGGTTTTGTTGTTGAAGGTGAAGTGAATGGTAAGGCATAGGTCCACAATCTTGACGATACTGTCCTTGCTGATGAAGTTGGTGTTGTTTGGTGGATGTGTCTTTCGGTCTTCTCATAGTGTCGTCAGTATTTCCTTGGCCAGGTTTATTTTGATTGGTGTGAACAGGGCTGTTACATCCTCTTCTCTCTTCACGTTTTGGTGGTCTTCAGAAATTCTTGGGGGGAGTGGATGGAGTGGCGTGAGGCTTCCACTAAGTGTTTTAGACTCTGATGTGGCTCCTTGGCCAATCTTTTCCAGGTAGCGAGACAATGGGTCTAAGGGGGAGCTGCTGGTTTGGGAAGTTTGGGTAATCCGTCGAAGCGTGGTGTGTTGGATCCGTTTGTTTTCTTTTTCTTTGGAAATCGATCTTATTTATTTCTACAGCTTTCTTGAAGTTTTTTGTTAAGGGCTGTGATTCGGTTCACTAGTTGTGGGGGCGGGTCCATAGCCACTTGTTAGTCAATTTGATATCTGAAAGTAGTGTTTTTGCTTCTTCAATGTAGTCTCTTTGGTTTAAAATGACTGTCAAGCGTCCTTAGTCTGCAGGTTCGACAACAATGCTTTTTTCTTCGTTTTTTCGTCTTTCTGGTGCTTTTCCTTCACGTGTAGTCAGTGTGTTTTCTTACTTACTTTGGTTTACGCTGGTGAGTCTAACGATCTGGAAGTTAGCTGGATGTTTTTTCTGTGAGTTAATTGTCTTTCAGTGTTGGTTCTAATGCTGTGAAGAAACCTTTCTTGTCCACATTCGGGAATATGAAATTTAAACCTCTTCCTCAGACGGCTTTTTAAGGTTCCATTAAGGGTCGGACAGGTAAGGTTTTTTTTTAATGGTTCTGTGTTGTCAGTGTTGTTACTTTATGTAAGTTTGCTAGGTTTTTTCGCAGGTCTAGTTGTTTTTTTTAACTTTCTCCGTTTGTCGCTGTCTAATATCTATAGCTCGTTGTACTGTATCTGCCCATTCATGGTCTGTTGCATGAGTGAGTAGTGATTTGTGCAAAATTTCACATTTGTATTTATGGAGTCTGTTGTGGGCATCATTAAGAATTTCGCTAAGCATTCTTCGGCCGGTTTTTTTTTTCTGTTAATCCTTTAGCTAGTGGGGTGTTAAGGGGAGATTTGCAATTAAGGCATTTAGGAAGCACGTGTTTTCTTAGGTATTCATGCAGGAAGTACAGATATTCGCTGGTGGCGCTCGTTTCCCGCTTTCGGGCCAGTTTAACATATCGCGCCCAGAGTTGTTAGCGTGATTTGAGAAGATTTGTAGCTCAGTTTAAGGTTCTGGACGTAGGTTTATTCTCTGAGCTGGACGGTTCATTTTCAGAAGTTTCATCAGCATACTACGTAACATTTTCAGTGAGCCACCGGACGAAGCACTGCTGATGATTCCTGCTTTATATTTATACGTTTGGGTTTCTTTGGGTTGGTCATGTCATTTACCGTCGTAATATCATTTCCTGCGTTGATGCCATTTCCTGTTCTTTTTCTCAGGAGTTTGTAAATCGGGACCAAGTCAATGTGTTTGTTAATACAGTTCTGGTTGGAATGCCATGCTTCTCGGAATTCTTTTGAGTGTCTCTATTTGGCTTGTCCGAAGTTGTATGTGCTGTCCCAGTCGATGTGGTGTCCTTCGTTATCTGTATGTATGGATATCAGTAAGAGAGGGTCATGTCGTTTTGTGGCTAGTTGATGTTTATGCATCCTGGTGACAAGTTTGTACAACGTAGTGTTTGTTACAGTCCTTGCACTGCATTTTATAAATGATATTAGTTTTGCTTGTTGTCTCCACATGGTCTTTCAAGCTCATTAGCTGCAGTTTTAGTTTTTTTGGCATGTTTGTGAGCTACCATGATGTCAAGATGTCTGAGTAGGCTTGCAGTCATTTCTGAGATGTATTTGATGTACGGGGGAGTGAATAGGGTTTTGGAACGTGTTTTGTCTGCTTGTTTGTGTTTGTTGCTGAGAAATATGCGAATTGCGTTCATTGAGTTAGCATCCGTTTTGAACACATGGTATAGGCGATTTTCGTCTACTCTGCGTAGTTCCTCTGTGCTGCAGTGTGTGGTTGCTGGTTGGAATAACGTTCTAATGCAGCTTCGTTTGTAAATATTGAGATGATTGATTCCCAACCCAAAGTTTGGGTTGGATGTTTGGCAGAGCTATTTGTTCCTTACAATGAAACATCCCGTACGGATCAAATATTGAACTACAGAAGCAGTTATCCCAACAATCACAAACGATACTGCATCATTCAAGCCATTTCTCACAACAACAAGTGTACCGTTTTAGATACTTTTGAGGATGACGACTAACCAGGGGTAAGCCATGTGATACTGGTCTCTGGCACAGATTCTGTCCCTGTTGCTCAGAATGGGAGTGAGTGAGGAGCAGAGCATTAGTCATTAGGGGCTTCTTAGTTAGGGGGGCACACAGCATGTTCTGTGGGAACGAGAGAGACACACGGTTGGTATGTTGCCTCGCAGGTCCGAGGTTTGTGATGCTTCAGATCGTATTTTGAGGATCCTTATTTGGGAAGGGGACTAGCCCCAAGGCATGATTACATAGCCACCAACACAATAGGTAGGAAATGTGATGGGGATTTAATACCGACATTCAGGGAGGTAGGGTGGAAGCTCAGAGCCAGAACAAAAGAATTATTATGTCTGGCTTGTTACCCGTGCCCCGTGCCAACGAGGGGAGGAAGAGAGAGAGAGGAGTGAACGACTGTCTGCAGGGATGGCGAAGGAGGAAAGGATTCAGATACCAGCACAGTTGGGCTCATTCTGGCATAGGCAGGACCAAAACAAACATTATGGCCAATACCTTAACCGGAAAGGTAAAAATGACCTCGTTGAAAATGTGCAAATGCTCTTCCTCAGGTTTAAACGAGGTAAACAGGGGATTGTGAACCTAAATTCAACACCAGTGTCGAGGAGGGTGAGAATACTGCGGTCATAAATATGGTTTTAAATTCGCAAGAGTGCAATGAAAGCTGAAAGGTGGTTTGAAGAGTGTCATTTTCAATGCTATGAGCATTTAAAATAACGTGAGTGAACTTGCAGCATGGTTGGTATCTTAGATTTCGATGTAATTGCCATTTCCGTGACATTGATAGACCTTGGCCAACAATGGTTGTTACAGCTTCCGGGATATAGATGTTTCAGAAAGAACAGGGAAGGTGGTAGAAAAGTTGGAGGTATGGCATTGTACTCAATGACTGTATTATAGTGGCAGAAATGACATTTGATAACACATCTACTGAGGTAATATAGGCTGAGAATGGAAACAGGAAAGGAGAGGACGCACTATTGGTAGTTTTCTCACAGCCTCCGAATAATTCCAGAGATGTAAAGGGAAGGATAGCAAAAAACATTTTGGGTAGGCGCGATAGTAACACGATAGTTGTTATGGGCAGCTTTAACTTTCCAAATATAGACTGGAAATACGATAGTTCAAGTACTTTAAATTGGTCAGTTTTTTTTGTCCAGTGCGTACAGGAGAGTTTGCTGACACAGTATGTGGAATGGGATACAAGGGGCGAGGCCACTTTGGATTTGGTACTGAGTAATGAACCAGGCCAGGTGTTAAATTTGGAGGTAGGTGACCACAATTCGCTTATGTTTATTTTACCGTTGGAAAGGGATAGGTATATACTGTAGGGCAGGATTTATAAAACATAGAACAATACAGCGCAGAACAGGCCTTTCTGCTCTCGATGTTCCACCGACCTGAGAACTAATGTAAGCCCACCAGTCTCTCCTGTCCCGTCATCATCCATATGATTATCTAAGAACTATTTAAACGCCCGGAATGTGTTTGAGTAAACAATAGTGGCAGGCACGAAATTCCACGCCGTTCCCAGCTCTGAGTGAATCACTTGCATCAGACATCTGCATGAAATCTATCACCCATATCTGCCACCTCGAACAAGCAGATGTAATCATCCTCAGAAAAAAGACTGTCATTGTCCACCCTATCTCATCCTCTAATTACGTTGCATGCCTCTATAGAATCGCCTCTTAGCCTTTATCTCTCCAATAAGAACAGACTCATGTCCATCAGTCTTTCCTCTTAAACCTTCATTTGAGACCAGGCAACAGCCTGGTACAATTCCGCTCTACCTTTTCCAATGCTTCCACTTCATCCTGTAAAGGGGTGACTACTAATGCACCCAATATTCCAAGTGAGGCCGCACTAACGTTTTATACAGTTGCAACATGACATTAGTACTCCGGAATTCAATCCCCCTCGCAATAAAACCTAACACACCGAATACCTTCTGAAGTGCACTGTCAACTTTAGTGGCAACTTTCAGGGATCTATGTAAATGGACACCAAGATCACTCTGGACATCCACACTCCAAAAAATATTTCCATTGACCCAATATTCTGTTTTTCTGTTATTCTTCTCAAAGTGAATCACCTCAGATTTTTCTGATTTGATTTCCATTTGTCACTTTTCAGCTCAGTTCTGCAGTTTATCCAAGTCTTCCTGCAACCTGCAACAATCTTCCACACTCTCCAGCACTCCACCAACTTGAGTTTTATCTACAAACATACTAAAACATCCACACTTATACTGGCGTCCAAGTCGTTTATAAAAGTTACAAACAGAAGAGCTGCCGAAAGAGATCCTTGTTGCACAGCACTGGGAACCAGGTGTCAGGCTGAATATTTTCCCTCAACCAACTCTCGTTTCCTTCTTACAGAAAGCCAGTTTCTAATTTAAACTGCTCGATCACATTCAATCCCGTGCCTCCACATTTTGTCCAGAAGCCTTGCATGTGGAATATTTTCAAAGGCTTTGCTGAAGTCCATGCACACCATGTAAACTGCCCTACACTCATCCGCATGCTCAATCACCTTTTCAAAATTATCAATGAGTTTTGTGAGACACGACCTGCCCTTGACGAATCCATGTTGACTATTTCGAAACAATTGTTGCTTGCTGGATGATTATCTATCCTATCCCTTATAATCCTTTCCAAAACGTTTCCTACAACAAACATAAAGCTCACTGGTCTATAATTGTCTGGGTTATTTCCACTGCCCTTCTTGGACAAGGGCACAGCATTCGCAATCCTCCAGTCCTCTGATACTAAACCTGTAGACAATGACAGATCAAAGATCAAGGCCAAAGTGTCGGCCAAATACTTTCTAGCTACCCAGAGGATTCCTTGAAAATTTTCATTCAGTCCAGATGACTTGTCTACTTTCACTCCTTCTAAAAATGACAACGCCTCCTCCTTATTAACCTCAATCTTTTCAAGAAGGGCTTATGCCCGAAACGTCGATTCTCCTGTTCCCTGGATGCTGCCTGACCTGCTGCGCCTTTCCAGCAAAACATTTTCAGCTCTGATCTCCAGCATCTGCAGACCTCATTTTCTCCTCAATCCTTTCAAGTCGAATAGCTTATAACTGAGGTTTCTCCTCAACAATACTCTCCTTTTCCTGACTGAAAGCAGATGAGAAATATTCGTTTAGCCCCATTCTGATCTTCACAGTGTCCACGCGCAACTTCCCACTTCTGTCTTTGACAGGCCCTATTCCTATCATCATCATGCTTTTATTCTTTACATATCTATAGAAAGCTTTCGGGATCTACTTTATTCGACCTGCTGAAGATTCCTCATGTTCCCTCCTTGCTCTTCTGAACTTTCTCTTTAAATAATTTCTAGATAACCTGTAACTCGTCATCGCCTTATCCGAACCATCTCGCCTGAATGTTACATAAGCCTCCCTCTGCCGCTGACGAAGAGATAAAATTTCTTTAGAAAACCTTGGTTCCCTTGTGCCTTGCCTGACGGGGACTTACTTATCAAAGACATGAAGTGTCTGTTCCTTAAACCAGCTCCACATTTCGATTGCCCCTAACCCCTGCATTTTGCTGCCCCGTCCTATGCCTCCTCAGTCTTTCTTATGGCATTATAATAGCCCAGTCAATGTTGGGGAAGGTAATTTCCCCCATAATGACCACCATGTTGCGTTCACTCTGGCCCAGAATCCATTTGCCTATCCTCTCCTTCACATCCCGGGAACTTTTTGGATGCCTGTGAAAACTCCCAGCAGTGTGACCGCTTCTCTCCTGTTTGTGAACTGAACCGATAACACGTCAGCAGATGAGTCCTTGTCAAGTGTTCTTTCAGTCACCGTTATACCGTCCTTGAAGAACAAAGCCACACCCCCCACCCACTTTTACCAGTGTCCCTGATATTGATGAAAGATCAAAACCTGGAACTTGCACCTTGAATTCCTGACCTTGCTCAATCCATGTCTCAGTAATAGCCACATGCTGGAAGTTCACCAACCTTTTCCGGATACTACTGGCGTTGAAGTTGACACACTTCAAACCAGCTTGCTGTCTGCCAGCACACTCCTGTGACCCTGAAGACCAGTGCATGTCCTGCCTACTCTCATTCGCGTGTTTACTGGAACGAGAACATTGGTTCCCACAATCCAGCTGAGATAGTTGAAACCCACGCAAATAGCAAAAGTAAATTTCACACCCATGATCTCCGTACCATTCTGGTTCAAGTGAAGACCGTCCCGTTTGTAGAGGTCGCACCTTCCCCAGAATGAGCCCCAATCATCCATAAACCTGAAATCCAGACCCCCTGCACCATCCTTTGCCGCCATGTATTCAGCTGGTATCTCTCCCTGTTTTTCACCTCACCATTATATTGCACGGATAAAATTCAGAGATTGCAATACTTTTCTAAGCTTGCACACTAGGTCCCTGAAATCCTGCCTTACTACCTATGTAGTTGGTACCTATGTGGACCACTACTTGGAGCTTGTCACCCACTCCCTTCAGGACCTCAAAGAGAAGATACGAGGTATCACGGAACCTCGCACCTGCGAGGCAACACACCAACTGTGAGTCTATTTCATTCCCAACATACCTTCTGTCTGAACTTTTCACTACTGAGTCCCGATTGATTAACACACTCCTTCTTTCCCCACTTCCCTTCAGTGCAACAGAAAAAGACTGTGTGCCAAAGACATCCATCGCAGTGCATGCCACCGGTAAGTCATTGCCGACCCAAATTTATCCAAAACGTCATACTTGATTTCCAGAGGAACGACCACAGGAGATCCCTGCACTGACTGTTATTCCCTCTTCTAACATTTACCCAGCTTTCTTCATGCCGAAGAGCCTGTAACTCTAATCGATCACAGACCCTGCCTTCAGAATGATCTAAAGTTCATGCAGCTTCCGCTACAGTTCCCTAACGTTGTCTTGGATGAGCAAGAGTTGTGTGCACTTCCTCCAGATGTACTTGAATGGGACACTAATGGCATACCTAGCCTCGAATATTATGCAGGAGGTACATTCCTCTCCCTGCACTGTCAGTCCTGCTAGTCACCTTACCAGAAAGCAAAAAAGAAGAATAGCTTAGGTGATATGTCCCTGCTGTAATGGTGAAAGAAGGTAGATGGGTGGGAGGCCCTACGTGGGTGGGATCCCAGGTTTAGAAAACACTAACTTTTATAGCTGAGTGGCAATAAACGTCCCTCATTTCCCATAAATCTCTTCTCTCCGATGTGATTCCGCTGCTGACGCTAGAGGTAAGCTTTTAAAGAATAAATTAGTGACTCAAATTCCCGACAGTCACCTGTTCCAAGCTCCCGCTATTTCTGCTGCTGGCAACTGACATACAGGGCTCCGACGCTCGAGGTAAGCTTATACAGTTTTAAATCAGCGAAGCGCTTTTCCCGACAGACCCCCGGTTGAAACTCCCACTGTTCCTGCTGCTGTCAACTGAATTTAAGGCCTCTGAAGCTCCTGCTGAGCTTTAAAGTTTCAAAACAGAGACTTCTCTTTCCCGACACGCTCCTTGTCCAAGCTCCCGCTCTTTCTGCTGCTGTCAACTGAAATGTGGCAAAGACAATTGCAATGCTATTAGGAAAGGTTTAGGATGGAATGGGGAAGCAAACTGCAGGGGATAGGCACGATTGTAACGTGGAGTTTATTCAAGGAACATTTACTGCATATCATTGACAAGTACATGTTTGTCAGACACGCAGGAAGTACTCGAGCCAGCGTTCCATGGTTTACTCAAAAAAAGTTGAATCTCACGTCAAGAAGAAGAAGACGACTTATGGAGGGAGGAGATTTGAAGGCTCAGTTAGGGCACTTGAGAGTGATAAGTTCGCCAGAAAGGACGTAAAGAGAGCGGGAAGAAGAACGAGGAAGGGACATCCGATGTCTTTGGCGGATCCGTTCAAGGAAAAACCTAAAGTTACGTAAGGGTAATCAGGTATAAAAGAATGACTGGAGTAAGATTCGGACCAATCAAGGACAGTCGTGGGAAGGTGTGTGGAGTCAGAGGAGATATGAAAAGAGCCAAATGAACATTTTACGTCAGTATTCCCACGAGAAAAGCACATTTCCGTAGAGGAGTATAATATGATACAGATTATACTGAGTTGAGGCTCCCAAAGCGGAGGTGTTAGCATTTTTGGAAAGCGTGAAAACAAGTAATTCCCATTGGCCGGATTGGATTTATCCTAGAATTCTCTGGGAAGCCAGGGATGAGATTGCAGAGCCTTTGGCTTTGATCTGTACGTCGTCAGTGTCTCCAGCAATTTGGCCAGATGACTGGAGTAGAGCAAATGTTCCCCTTGTTCAACAAGAGGAATAGAGACAACTACACCAATTATAGACCAGTGAGCCTGACTTTGTTTGCTGGTAAAGTTTTTGAAAATGTTACCAGAATTACGATTTATCATCATCTAGAAATGAATGGGTTGATTAGGGCTATTCAAAACGGTTTTTTGAAGGGCAGGTCGTACCTCACAAACCTTATTGAGTTTTTTCAGAAGGTGACCAAACAAGTACTAGACGGTAAAGCGGTTGATCTGTTGTATATGGATTTCAATAAAGTGTATGACAATGTTCCTCGTGGTAGGCTTAAGCACTAAATGCAGAAGGATTTGTGTTAGCGTTATTTGGAATTTTGGATCGGAAGTTGTCTAGCTGAACGAAGACAGAGGATGGTGATTGAAGGGACGTGTTCATCCTGGAGATCAGTTACAGTGGTGTACCGCAGTAGCTTTGGGGCTACTGCTGTTTGTCGTTTTAATAAATGTTCTGGATCAGGGTATGGAAGGATGGATGAGAAACGTTGCGGCTGATATTAAGCTCGGTGGATTTGTGGGTAGTGCGGAAGGATATTGCAAGTTACAGGGTGACATAGATACACTGTAGAGGTGGGCTGGTAGACAGCAAATGGACTTTCATGTGCATAAGTCTGCAGTGATTTAATTTGGAAAGAGCAAAAGGAGGATCGTGTACGAGGCTAATAGTAAGATCGTTTAAAATCACACAAAACCAGGTTATAGTCCAACAGGTTTAGTTGGAAGCACACTAGCTTTCGGAACGACGCTCCGTCATCAGGTGATAATGGAGGGCTTTACATCACTCAGTAAATGTTTGCTATAAATTCTGCGTTACAATCGAGCCCTCCACTATCACCTGAAGAAGGAGCGTCGCTCTGAAAGCGAGTGTGCTTCCAATTCAACATGTTGGACTATAACCTGGTGTTGTGTGAATTTTAACTTTGTACACCCCAGTCCAATACCGGCATCTCCAAAGTAAGATTCTTGTTAGTGCAGATGAGCGGAGATACCATGGTGTCCTTGTGCATAGATCCCCAAAATGTGCCACCCAGGTTGACAGGGTTGTTGAGAGGGCTTGCGTATGTTGGCTTTTATTTGTAGTGGAATTGAGTTTTGGAGCCACGAAGTCATGTTAAAGCTCTACAAAACTCTGGTGCGGCCACACTTGTGAGTATTGCGTGCATGTCTGGTCAACACATTACAGTAAGGTTTTTAAGGCTTTAGAAAAGGTTCAGAGGAAATTTACTAAGAAGTTGCCTGGTATGGAGGGAAGGTCTGATGAGGAAAGGTTGAGGGACTTGAGGCTGTTATCATGATAGAGAAGAAGGTTTGTATGTGACTAAGTTGAAACATATGAGAAAATCAGAGGTTTAGTGAGAGCCTTTATCCTCGGATGGTGGTGGCCATCACGAGGGCACATAGTTTTAAACTGAGGCGTGATAGAGGACATATTTCAGAGGTCGCTTCTTTACTCAGTGAGTAGTAGGTACGTGGAATGCCCTGTCTGCCACAGTAGAAGACTCACCAACTTTAAGGTCATTTAAATGGCCATTAGATAAACATTTGGGTGAGCTTCAGATTGGTTTCACAGTTGGGCACAACATCAATGGCCGAACGGCCTGTAATGCACTGTAATGTTCAATGTTTTTTATTCCACGTTGTCTGATATAACCACTTTACTTCCTAATCTCTCTGTTAAGAAAACCTGTAAAACCTCTGTACTGTTCAAGAAATGTCTTTGGACCCAGCTGTCTTCAGGTAGTTTTCATGCTGTAGTTTTGTTCCCGTGGGACACCATGTTATCAAAAATCACGTAATATAATAAATGTGGCCTAAGCAGGGGGGAAAAATGGTTACAGCAACCATCAAAAGTATCACTTATAATCGAAGTAAAAACAGCACTTTGGCGAACAGAAATGAAAGCAGAATATACGTAAACATTTTCATCATATATTTTACTGAAATAGTGCAATAATTATAACACTTTTACACTACAATGACTGCCTCCAGCACTGTACATTACACGAACCTCTCCACCAGAAGGCGTGCGAATCAACTGACTGCATGAATCCAACTCGGAATTCATTCATTAAGGAATGGGATAGGCTGATGGACTATCTGTCTCAGGAGCAAAGAGTAGATTTGAAAAGTTTATTTCAGGATATACGCAAGAATAAGGCGGGGAGGACAAACTATTGTGCATGAGTCGAGGAAGAGAATGCCGTTGTGATGAAACAACACCCCCACGGGCTTAATCCTCTCAAAGCCAGACAGGTCTAGAAGGAAGTAAATGTGATTCTCAATGAAGATATCACCGAACCGAGTCAGAGTGAGTGGAGTTCACCCATCGCGATAGTCCTTAAACCTGACGGACTCACTGATATTTTGTGGACTACTGGAAGATCGACGCCATATCAGAATTGGACTCATACCGGATACTATGATTTGAGGACTGTACAGAGAAAGTTGGATAAGCCATTTACTTCAAAACGTTTGACTTACTGTGTGGTTATTGGCATGTATCTTTATCAGAACAAGCAAAAGGAGTTTCTGCTGTTGGATCACAAAATGGGCTACAAAGTGATGCACTTTGGAATGAGGATCACACCAGCCGTATTCCAACGACTCAAGAACAGAGTTTTGACTGCGTTAAGAAAATGTACACTCTATCTGGGTGATGTAGTGATCTTTAGCGAATCATGGAAATAATACATGGTAAAGTTAGCAGAGATCTATGATCGATTATGAGAAACAAAATTGGTAATAAACTGAAAGTAAACAAAAGTCGCAAAAGCAGAGGTGACGTTCTTGGCACATAACATCGGTCATGGAATTGTGATCCCAGGAAATGCCAAGATGAAGATCATCGAAGAATTTCCGCAACTATCCTTAAAGAAAGAGCCGTTTGGAATTTTGGGACTAAGCGGATTCTAATTGAAGAATGTAAAATCTTCAGAGGCGACATGGCACAATTAGCAGATTTACTGAGAAAAACAACAAAAAACTTGGTTGACAGAACAATGCAAGGAACTACTTGAGAATTTAAAAGCTGTATGAAACACCGCACCAGTTTGAATTAAACCAATTATTTTGAAATCCTTAAATTTTGCAATTGCTGCTAGCGATATAGGAATCAGAGGTGTCCTGCTACTCGAAGATGATAATGCAATTGAACGGCCAACTGGCTACTATTTAGAGAAAATACTCCATCATCGAAAAGGAATTGTTGAATTGGTACTGGCCTTACATTTTAATAATTATGTGATAATAAATGTGTCAGAGACAGTTGTAAATAGACAATAGAGCAAATGTCATATGACTAGCATTCTCAGAGTGTAATAGAAAACTGAAGATATGTATCGTCTGGCTGAAATAGATGCATGCATGTTTTTACAGTTTTGACATCAATTCAAATTTAACGAATCAGTTTCACTTATCCCACAGAATACTAAAACGCAATCGATTTTGAAAGTATTGCTTTTGCCAAACTCTAACCAATGAGCCGATAAGATGTTTGTGGTAAAAATAAAAATTTAACATTGGAGAACACAATGTTGAGTTTTCCGGCTGTAGGCTGCCCAGGCGGAAGAGATGTTTCTGTGGTTTTGTTCGTTGTGACAATAGAGCAGGCAAAGAATGGTAGTATCGGAAACAGAGTGGGAAGAGGAATTAAAATGGACGTGAACTCGGAGGTGCACCCGACCCCCGTGTGCCCAGCTGAAAAGTTCAGGAAGGCATTCGCTTTTAACATGTTTGGTCTCCCCGATGGAGACAAGACCACATTGGAAGCAGTTGGATGAATTAATGAGATTGAAAGAGAGACATCTGAACCTCTGTATCATCTGCAAGGGTAGTCTGGGGCCCTCTCTGTAGCCCTGGTTCTTGGTAGGCCGGCAGGTATTTCATCTTTTGCGGTAACAGGGGATGGTACTTGGGAGTTTGGTGAGGGAATGGCACAGTGGTTGTTGGGGAAAGTGGCGCAAAACAAGGAATGAACATTGTGTAAAGCACATAGGAGTGGTGGGGGGAGATGTACTTAGTGGAAGGGTCTGGCTAGAGTTGGCAGACGTGTTAGCAGGATAACGTATGGTCGCAGATATTGGTGGGATGATTGGAGAGGACAAGGGGGACTCTGCCATTATAACATTCAGAGTGGGGGATTAGAGCATCGGGACGGGAATTGATGTGGTGTGATGGATCGTTGTCTGGATGATATAGCGGAGTGATCTCAGTTTTCCAAATCGGTGGACATCTCGCCCTATCTCGCTCCATCATCGCTCCCTCAGTTAGGCAAATCGCACCTACATCTGAGTCACTAAAGTCGCCCTCCATCTCTTCAGTAACTTTCAGATCCTCAGTCCCTGGCGTTATATCGTCATTATGGACGTGCACTCCTTATAAAGTCGATATGACCCAAGGATGGCCTTCAGGCCTTCAGATTCTTCCTCTCCAACAGACACATCCAGCCCCACTCCACGAACATCATCCGCCATTCCGCTGAAATAGTCCTCATCCTTGATAAACTTTCCTTTAACTCCTCCCATTTTCTCCAAATCCAAGGGGGTGATCATGGACTCCCGGATCTGCCTAGCTTTGTCTAACTCATTGTCAATTATATCAAACAGTCCCTCTTCTCTTCCGATACCAGCAGTGTACCCCACTCTTTCGCCGTTACATTGATGACTGCATTGGTGCAGCACCCTACACGCAAGGTGATCTGGAGTAGTTCATTCACATCGCCCACAAATTCCACCCTCCCTTCAAATAAATATGGTCATTCTTGGACACGATCCCCCCATTTCTTGTCCTCTCCCTTTCCATCTCTGGCAACAGTCTCCATGCAGAAGTTTACTACAAACACACAGATTTTTACAACGAACTGGAGTACAGTTCCTTTCTGACAATACCCTGCAAGATCTCCATCCCGTTCTTCCAATTCCTCCAACTCTGCCGCATCTGCTCGAATCAATCGAGAGATTATTCATATACTCCAGGATACTTAGTCTTTGAAATGCTCGTGAAACCATCGTATTTATTTTGTGAGTTAAGCTCAGCTTCTGGTCAATGGCAACGCCTGATATGCTGCTTGCGAGCAATTTACTGATTGCATTGTTTTTGAATGTCAAGGCGCCAGAGTCGCTTTCAACAGAGATGGCTATTGCTCGCACCATTTGTGCTGCAAATGTTACTTGACCCTTGTCAGGCCAAGCCTGGCTGGCTGTCAAGACTTGATTCATTTGGATCTGGACTGATTTGTGATTGAGGAATTGAGAATTGTAATTCACACGTACTTGCATATTACAATTGATCGTGGGGGGGGGGGGAGCTTACAAATTGCTTTTCATTTACCTGCTGCCATTACCTTTCTAGATGTGTTTGGAAGCTGCTGTCTAATATGCCGTTGTAATCTTCTGAAGTGTTTCTTTGAGATGGTAGTCACTGTAAAAAATAGTGGTGGAAAGGTTTGATTTCTGTGAATGTAATGGCAATCAAGTGGCCTTTTTTGTGTGAGTATTTTCTGCAGGATATTCCAACATACTTTTGACACCAATGTTACAGATTGTGGACAGGCTTTGAAGAGTCAGGAGATGGGTTTATCACTCTTGGATTGCAAAACTCTGACTTATCCCTGAAGCTACATTTATGTATATGACTCGTTAATACAGTTTCTGGTTAGTGGTAATTTCTCCAGTATACTGTCAGAAACCTGTTGGGGATGCAGTAATGATAATCGCATTGAATATTAAGGGAGAGGTGGTTTGATTCTTAATATGCTTGTCTTTTGTCGAACCTGTTATTTATCACTTGTTGTTTCATGCCGGAATAGGTTCCAGGATTTGTTGCTTTCGAACCGGGACTGTTTCAGTATCTGTTGAGTCATATTATCAGCGAACATTCCCATGTCTGACCTGATAATGGAAGGGAGATCACAAAAGCAGTTGAGGATGGTTGAGGCTCGGACACTCTGTCTCCAGAGGAATGGCTGCAGAGATGCAATGGATTATGAATTACTGACACTAACAACAACCTTTTTATCGCAATGATTACTCCAACCAACAGACATTTTTTTTTCCCCAGATTCCGATTATCTATAATTTTACTCAACTTCCCATTGTCTGAGTCTATCAAATAGTGCCTTAATATTCAGAGTAATTACTGTAACTTCGCTTTGGGACTTGCACTTGCTTGAATTGAGCTCGTAATATGATCAGGAGATGCGTGACCCTGACTGAACACTAATTGAGCGTCACCCAGCAAGTTATTGCTGAATGATCACATTATTGTTGACAACTTGCTTCTCATTGATGTGGCAGGCTGTACTCCGACCAGTCGGTGATAGACAGCAAAGTGATACTTCTTACTGTGGACAAGATATATTTTGGTAATTAATAATACTGTTGGTAAATGTCTGTGTTCTTGATGGACTGGATCAGCTTGGCGAGGCATTTGCCAATTTCTAGAGTTGGATGCAATGAAGGCCGACAGGATATCACAGTTTCCAGTGTTTCCAGCCATTTCTTGATACCGTGTGGAGTAAATCTAATTGTCCAAAATTGGCATCTGTGATGTTCGTGTTATGGACGAGGCCAGACGACTCAAAATATTTTAAGCAGATAGGCCAGACTATTTATTTAGCTAGGTGTACCGTGGATATTCCCAGTGTAAATTAGCTGGGTCTTCTGCCGGGTTTTAAACAAACAAGATGCATTTATAAAATTATGGAATGAATGACAAAGAACAGAAAACAAAATACGACCTAATTTATCCTATGATCAGCCATGATCATAATGAATGGTGGTGCAGGCTCAAAGGGCAAAATGGCCTTCTCCTGCATCTATTATCTATTGTTTGTATTGTCTATTGTCGATCCAAACCAAGGTTAATTATGCTGTTCCAAAAATACGTGCAGCAGACCCAATAAACAATCCACTTAAACAAAAAGAAAAAATACAGGTTCGAACTTCGAACTTACTAGTCGAAGTTAGAAGGGCAGAAGGAAACAGAGACGTTCCAGGCTCAACTGTGAATGACTCCCGCAGCATTTGTTCACACTCACAGCTGCTGAACTTCCCAAAAAAATCTCAGCTGCCACGATTGGCCAGTCCTCTTTCAGTATTCAAACTATTTCCATAACGTGAATGTTTTTTTCCTGCGGTGTCATCTGCTTAGGGGCAAACAACGAGGACCCCAATAAACCATTCATCTCTGCTCCAATGCAGCCGTTTCGGAGTTTTGGCTGTTTCAAGATACTTCTTGAAAAAAAAATCAAGGGCATAGTAACCTTGGAAGGGAACCACTATGTTGACAGTGAGACCACAATAAGATATTGAAATGAGTCACCTGTTCCAAATGCTTCAGCATTAATCTTGCTCTGACGTTTTGTTTTCCTCCATAACTGCGGATGTCGGTTTTGGAGAAGCCTCCTCCTCCAGTAAGTCTGTTTCATGGTCCACCCTATTTAACGAATAAATATGGGAGGACCACAGAGCTTCTGTCTGCTGCATTGATTGCGAGATCATTCAGCTTTGCCGATCACGTGCTAATCTTGCAGTTTGACAGGCGAGACGGCCTGTTTTGTTTCTGACGACAGTTTCTATGGGCAATCACCTCCTAACTGGTTCTGACTTATTCTGCTCCTGACATGGCCTGCTGCACTCTTCATTGAACCAGTGTGGATTCCCGACTCGATGGTAAATGGAAAGTGGGAGATATGCTAGGCTGTGAAGTTGCAGACTGTGTGAGTTGTAAAGAACATGAATCTACAGATACCGATGCACCACTGCACCACACAGGTGCCTCGTAGTTAATTGTTCGATCCGTTTTAATTCTGTCTCATACAGCACACATGTGGCTTCATGACTACCAGAACACGGGAGGATGGCCCTTACTACCCACAAGGACTATGCGGTTCGCACATGATGTCTTAAATGAAGATCAGCAGGCAGATTGGTGACGATGTGGTCAAGTGTGTATTTTCCTGCTATTGATTCTCCCATAATCTACCACACAGTAATCTCGCAGCCACAGGATCCAGCATCCATGCCCAGCACGAAATTGACAATCTACCAAGCAGCAATAGCTTCTGCCTCACAGTCCTGTCAGTGGGATAAGACATACCAGAGAGGATGGTGATGTCGCCTGGAACATTGTCTGTAAAACAGAATTCTGTGTACAGGACTTTATCTAACTGCTGTTTGATTAGACTGCAAGAAATATACTGTAGGTCACCTTTATATTCTTTCTTTAACAAGGAAAACTTAACATAACCTTAGTTCTTACATATTTTAAAATAAAACAGGCGTTCTCGTTTTTCAGTTGAAAATTATTATACAGTAATTAAGTCACCAGAGTACAAATGGGCTTATTACACAACGTACTCACTGTAGTAAACAGCTGATTCATGTTCAGATCGGTGGACATGCCATTTCGTAGTCAGCACAGCCATTGAAAATGACTTTCAAAAAAGCCTGAATTTAGACGCAACGCTCGTGCACCTCGCCATTGCCGCCCAAATATTGGCCTTCTCCTAAAGTTGACCAGACATATTCCAGTTATTCTCATGATCACTCACAACGCATCAGTTAGAGTCCATCGCTGAAAAATCCTCACGCTGCGCTGACTCATCAAACAATGAAGGGCAGATACATCATGGGATGTAACACAGAATATAGCTTCTCGATGCTTGCCCGTTCAAATTCCCAGGCTGTGGGTTTTGATTTTCATTAAAGAACCACCCCATATTGTCGCCACCAATTTAATTACATCACTACATACAGATTCCAACTCATTCTGCACTGTCCTCATCAAGCCCTGAAGGGCAGCATGGTCACAGGGTCACAAAGCAAACCTTCCCCACATTGCCCTCCATCAGACATTGCCAGAAAAAGATAAAGCACAGCGTTGAGTTCACAGTGTGGCTTACTGTGCGAGTAAGAACATCGCACAGGATTATACAGGAAGCAAAAATCCTCCTAAAATTACGCTTGTCAAATACACAGATCACATTGATTAAATCATCTGCACACTGTCTCAGTCAAACTTTGTGAGGACAGGGACAGACCGGTGTTAGACACAGGATTAATTCAGTCTGCACCGACAACTCATTTTGGATAGTTGCCAGGCAGGTTTAAATGCAGAGTAATGATCCTGCCACACTGGCCATGGGTTTTATATTGATTAATTCTTCAATGACTGTGTCCCCTACCAACAATCCCAGGACAGATACAACACAGATTTAGATACAGAATGATTCTCACTCTGTACTGTCCTGATCAAACACTCCCAGGACAGGGACAGCTCAGTGTTTTACACCCACGAAATGTTGAAGAATCCCAGTCTTGCAACTCCTCCTCCCGTCATTGCCTGTCTCAATTCTGTACAAAACAGTACCCCCACCCCCACCCCCAACCGACCCCATTGCTGCAGCATTGCGCACTCATGTGTATGAAGCCCCTTGGAATCTCATCCGTTTACAATGACCTTCATACCTCGCTCAGTTCCAGACCCTGGGTCGGAGGACACATTGAACATACTCAGTGACAATTTCGGGCTACTGTCTGGTGGAGTTTACACGTCCTCCCGTGTCTGCGTGGGTTTCCTCCAGGTTCTTCGATTTCTTCCCACCGTCCTAGGATATGCAGGTCAGGTGAATTGGCCATGCTAAATTGCCCATAGTGTTACGTGCATTAATCAGAGGGAAATGGGTCTGGCTGGGTTACTCTTCGGAAGGTCGTTGCGGATTGGGTGGGCCGAAGGGCCTGTTTCCACACTGTAGCGAATCTAATCTAATCTAATGTCCCACTCCTTAGGAAATGCCTGCAAATCCTTCATTGAGAAAGAGTTTATCTGTACGACCCATTGTTGTTCAGTTTTGAAAGTTTAGGTGTCAAAGTCAGGAGTATTTGTGAACAGGAAGTTCCCACTGTTAACAATACAGACATCCTGGTACAATCAACCCATATTTACAACAGTTAATGGGATACAACAGACAGATTCGCGGCAAAAGACATAACGGACGGTTAGAAAATACTTGCGTTTATAAAAATGCAAACATAGAGGGAAAAAGAAAGAAAGACTGAGTGAAAACCAAACAGAATCAGAAGGTTCGAAATGTCGGTAGAGAAGGACAGCACGGCGGCGGAGTGGTTAACACTGCGGCCTCACCGCACCACGGACCCGTCTTAAATTCCAGATTCGGGCGAATGTCTGTGTGGAATTAGCTCATTCTCCCTGTTTCTGCGCGGGTATTCCACAGGTGCACTAATTTCATCCCACAGTCGAAGAATGTGTATGCCATATTTCCCTTGGTGGGTAGGTTAGATGTATTAGCCATGGGACTGCAGGGTTACACTTGAATGTGGGTAGCTTGGACAATTGAACTTTATTGGGCAGAATAGCCTGTTTCCACACTTTGGAATTCTATTCCTTTCAAAATTTCCAAGGAGAGGGAAAGCTCATTTACCCCGTGAGATTCCAAATCCATGTTACTTCGCCTCTTGTACTATCGCTCTTCGCTCACAATCGCTCTCCCGCTCTGTCTCTGTCACTCTCATAACATTACTGTGAATTCTCTTTCAAATAATCACTTCCTCAGGAATAGGAACGTGCCACTATGTAATTGGCCTCTCTGTGCGTCTTCACCACCCACTGAAATATCACACTCTCTGGCCCCTCCATTGCGAAACAATGTGTGTAATGGCCGCTCTCTATCTCCATCCGTGTACAACCGGGGGTCTGCGGTACAGATTTACATGGTCTTCTATGTACGTCACAGAAAAGGAGAAATAGAAATGCAAAATAGAAATACAGCTCCTGGCTAATACTATCTGCCTGATGCCACTGAACAGCCTAATCTCTTTTACTTGAGGACAGAAACAAAAACATCCTGCCCTGTTCACAGTACCTTCCCCTCAGACTCTCTCCCGTTCTCCTGCTCCCCTGATATATTTCCTTTATCTTTCCATTTCTCTCTTCTCAAACCCGTCTCATCCTTTTCCATGTGCTCCCTGTCAAGCTTTGCAGCCTGCCACATGATATCATGTCAATCTCTCTCACACTCTCCGTTATTTTCCCTGTCAATCTCTTCCCTGTGAATGAAGGAATCATTGTCGTTGTAATCTTATTTATATCGCTCTCTCATTCTCTGTATCCCCGTCTCGCTTTCTCTCGGGCCCTTTCAGTCTCTAACAGCCTCTCTCTCCCTGTATCTGTGTCTCTCTTTCCTCAGACTCTCTCGGTCCCTGTCTGTTTCTATCTTTCTATCTATTCACCACCCCATCTTCAGTCCCTAGTCCCTCTCTGTCCGTGCCTCTCTATTGACTGCCAGTCCACCCATCTCTTCCCCACAACTACCATTGTTCAGCCTTCGCTCTGAAACATTTCTTCTTGTACGGAGAACAAAAATAAGCAAAATAACCACACCCCGAGCCTGATTGTCCTGCTCTATCTGCAACCAAACTTCACTCTCTCATTAGTTCCCGAGGAATTCAAGAAGGCTGCTCATTACCATCGTTCAAATAGAAACTAGGGACAGACAATAAGTACTGGCCCAGCCAGCAACATTCACAGCCCGGGAGGAAATTTGATGAAAAGGAAATCACAACGTTATCACTTCTGTGAAAACGCTTGATGATTGCTCATTATTTTTATAGTTTTCTTTATTATGAGCTGGGGATGATTGGTGGCAGTTTGCGTTAAAAAAGAAGGAACAGCCCAAACAAGCTTTGTTTGTTTGAGAGACCAGGACAGGAGGCTAGTTTCAGGCTGAACCTTGATTACAAATTGCTAACAGACATTGTGAAACTCCAGAAGAGGATTACGTTGAAACATCAAGCAAAGTGGACGATTAAGGAAATCAGCCCGCCATAATTTCAAAAAGATCCTTGGACAGTGATTTCCAAATCCACAAAAAAATCCATCTAGTAAGAGTTTGGCAGGAGAATCATGGGAACATCAACTCCTACTCCGACCTGTTCACGATTATGATTTAGAAACATTGTACATTTCTATTACGGTCTCTGGGATAAGGTCCTGGAATTTCGTTCCCCGAAGGTGTTCTGGGTCGATCAGAGCACACAGACTGGAGCGATTCAAGAACGTAGTTCACTGCCACTTGTCAAAGTGTTGGAAATTCTGGAAAGGGTGAAAATAGATAAGATCCCTGGGCCTGATGGCATTTATCAGAGGATTCTCTGGGAATCAAGGGAGGAGATTGCAGAGCCATTGGCCTTGAGTTTTATGTCCTCGTTGTCTACAGGAATAGTACCAGTAGACTGGAGGATAGCAAATGTGGTTCCCTTGTTCAAGAAGGGGAGTAGGGATTACCCTAGTAACTATAGGCCGGTGAGTCTCACTTCTGTTGTGGGCAAAGTCTTAGAGAGAATTGTAAGGGATAGGATTTATGAACATCTGGATAGGAATAATGTGATCAAGGATAGTCAGCATGGTTTTGTGAAGGGCAGGTCGTGCCGCACAAACCTTATTGAATTCTTTGAGAAGGTGACTAAGGAGGTAGACAAGGGTAAAGCGGTAGATTTTGTGTATATGGATTTTAGTAAGGCGTTTGATAAGGTTCCCCATGGTAGGCTACTGCCAGAAATATGGACGCATGGCATTGAGGGTGAGTTGGAGGTTTGGCTTAGGAATTGGAAGAAGACAGAGGGTAGTAGTTGATGGTAAAGGTTCATCTGAGTGCAGTTACTAGCGGTGTTCCGCAAGGATCTGTTTTGGAACCATTGCTGTTTGTCATTTTTATAAATGACCTGGAGGAAGGGCTAGAAGGTTGGGTGAGCAAGTTTGCGGATGATACGAAATTCGGTGGAGTTGTTGACAGTGAGGAAGGATGTGTCAGGTTACAGCGGGATATAGATAAGTTGCAGAGCTGGGCAGAATGGTGACAAATGGGGTTCAATGTGGGTAAGTGTGAGTTGATTCACTTTGGTAAGATTAACAAAAAGACGGGGTACTGGGCTAATGGTCGGATACTTGGTAGTGTGGATGAGCAGAGGGATCTTGGTGTCCATGTACACAGATCTCTGAAAGTTGCCACCCAGGTAAATAGTGCAGTGAAGAAGGCATATTGCGCACTGGCTTTTATTGGTAGATGAATTGAGTTCCGGAGTCCTGAGGTCATGTTGCAGTTGTCTAAGACTCTGGTGCGGCCGCATCTGGAGTATTGTGTGCAGTTTTGGTCGCCATACTACAGGAAGGATGTGGAGGCACTGGAACGGGTGCAGAGACGTTTTACCAGGATGTTGCCTGCAACGGTAGGAAGATCGTATGAGGAAAGGCTGAGGCACTTGGGGCTGTTTTCATTGGAGAAAAGAAGGTTTAGGTGTGACTGGATAGAGGAGTACAAGATGATTAGGGGTTTAGATAGGGTTGACCATGAGAACCTTTTTCCACGTATGGAGTCAGCTATTACGAGGGGGCATAGCTTTAAATTAAGGGGTGGTAATTATAGGACAGATGTTAGGGGGCGATTCTTTACTCAGCGAGTCGTGAGTTCATGGAATGCCCTGCCAGTAGCAGTGGTGGACTCTCCCTCTGTATGTGCATTTAAACGGGCATTGGATAGGCATATGGAGGATAGTGGGCTCGTGTAGGTTAGGTGGGCTTGGATCGGCGCAACATCGAGGGCCAAAGGGCCTGTACTGCGCTGTATTTCTTCTATTTTCTATGAATAGACAATAAATACTGGCCCTACCAGCCATGCCCTAGTGTGATGAGTTACTAAAAGTGCAACGTCTAAGTTGGTTGAGGCATGTGTAAACGTGGTGCTTAGATCAAGGAAATGACAGTTGTAATCACAGAAACTTTGAATTAGAGAATTTTAAAGTAACGGTAATGGGCTGTTCAGCACAACGTGTCCTTCCTGCTCCAGAAGGCTCTCACCAGCTGCTCCCATTCTCCAGCCCTATCTCTGAAGCGAAATAAACATCGAGTTATCCTTTCAAACCTCCTTCGCATTCCACTTCCACCACCCTGCCTGGCAGCATATTTCAAATCCTAAACAGTTTCTGCCTGAAGACTTTGCACCTCATTTTGTTCCTTGCTCGCGCTATCTTGCTGATAATCCAGAAGGTTTGACCATGATTACTGACAAACGAACCAGTGTAAATAGAATATTCAAATTAGCATGTCACATTTGTTGATAGTTTAAAACAAGTAGTACATTTTTTAATCTCTCCTGCTCCGAGAAGAGGAAGTCCAACTTTTCGAATCTTTCCTTTTGTCTGAAATACATCATTCAATTTTCATTCTCGTCAAACTATTTCCATATCTCTCGGGATTTAAAATTCTTCCTTGCGTAAAATTTCCATAGTTGTGCACGATACGCCAAATATAGTTTGACCAATTATTTGTAAATATGTAGCATCATTTCCTCGGGTTTACATGATTTATAAGCCCTAAGATCCATTTAACCTTCTTATCAACTCGTGTACCTTGCCTGGCCACCTTTTGTTTCCTACCTACTCTGTCCCTCGCTCCTTAAACTGGGATGATATCTTTTCCAATCCTTTCTGAACGTTCTGATTGTAGTGATTTCTGAATAATCGCCAACAATGCCTGAACAATCTCCTCCGCTGTCTCCATCGAACTATGTGGAGTAACCATCTGGTCTTGGAGGTTTATTTATCTTTTGTCCTTTCAAATTCTCCTCTCACTTCTGCCCTCTGACTCTCTTGATGTTCTGGAGGGCTACTGTTGTCTGCCACCATGAAAGCTGATGCAAAGTAACTATTTAATACTTCTGCAATGTCTTTGTTTCCCATAATTACTTCTTCAGTCTCATTTTTCAACATTCAAATGTTCGCACTTGCCTCTCTCTAATGTTACAACACGTTGGTGAATATTTCTACTAAAAAACACAACACCCAGAAAAGCTCACCTCGCCTCGTAATCTGCTCAAGTATGAGTGACAGAGAACTCCACAAATTCCAAATACTTAAAGGAAAAATTAACTTTTATTTTCCTTAATTCCAAAAGTGAAAATGAAACAACAACTACTTGCACCTCTAAGCCTTCTTTCTCTTCATGGTATTTATTTTGATCTACCTCCCACTCTCTAACAATATTCTGATCAAGTAAAAACGGCTGTCGTCCGGGGTCTGTCTTCCTTCAGATGAATATCTCCCTGGGTCGTCTTTGGTCTTGTGCTGCAAGATGGCAGTTGGTCACTGTCTGACTAAATGTCAAAATACTAATTTCTTTCGACAATAATTTCAAGTTCTATTGGGTTTTAGTATTCTGGGGCATAACTTGAAGTTATTGTTTGAAGTCAAAATGGTGTAAAACAGACAAATGTTACATAATTTCAACAATTCACTCAGAGGCAGACAATCAGTCACATGACAATTGCTTGCAAGTTCTCAATGCAAAACAGCATTCATTCTCTCTTAAGTTACAGTACACGATTACAACTTCATGACACCTCACACCGAAGGAAAAAAAATGAACCTTCAGAATGGAAAGATGGCTTCATTTTCTTTTTGTTATTCCAATGCAGAAGTCTGTAGGATATGTCTCCAATAAAAAAAGTCTCGTGCTATTGCTTTTAAATAATTCCAAGACATAAAATGATTGTGATTCGTGTACACAACTTTCTTGGACACATTATTCATGACGCAAACATTATAATGTTGTAAGGTGAGTACCAAACTTAGTAATTACCTATCGATCGCAGAGCATTTCCTCTGCTGAGTTTTGAGTTTCTATGAAAAATTGCCAATTGGCAGTTCAAATCCTTCATCATCTTCCTGCAGCAGTACAAGTCCAACTCCTATGTCGCTTGCTTCGATTGCAAGTATGAAGAGATTTTAAAACGTTTGGCGTAGCTAAAGCTGGTGCGGTGATTAATGCTGCTTTTAAATTCTCAAATGCCGACTGGCATTGTTCTGACCACAGAAATTTTGTGTCGTTCTGAGTAAATCTGTTTGCTGTTGGGAACAACCCTCTGGTAGAATCTGCTCAGCTGCCAAAAAGTGAAGCACCTCCTTCTTTGAGTTCATTCATGGATGTTCCTCAATGGCCTTCCTCTTTGTGTTCTTTGTGGTCAACATTCCTTGACGAATGTTATGTCCCAAGAGAGTCACTTCTGCTTTCACTAATTCTGCTTTCGTCAAATTTATGGCCAGTTTTGCTTCTCTTAATCGTGCAAGGATTTCTGCCAAGTATACCAAGAGATCTTTCCAGGGCTCACGAAATATCATTACATCATGCAATCAGAGGGCACAGTTTGTTAACCCAACCATAACTGTGTTCATGAGTCTTTGGAATGTGGGTGGTGCATTCTTCATTCCAAAGGGCATCTATCAGAATTAATATAGCCCATTTCTGGTTACACCTACAAATCTTACTCTCGCTTTCTCTGATAATGATACTTGCAAATAACCACGCAGTAAGACCAACTTTCTGATGTAACTTGATTGACTAACTTTCTCTCTACATTCCTCCAATCTTGATATTGGGTATGAGTCCGACTTTTTTGATGCTCTGACCTTTCGATAGTCCACAAAATCGTTGACTCCCATCATTTTTAGAAACTAACAGGATCTGCGAACTCCACTCACTTTGACTCGGTTTGATTATATCTTTGTTGCGCTTCGCATTCACTTGCTTCTGGATCTGGAGCGGTATTGTTTTATCAGACCAGCATTCCGTACACCCACCTCAAGGGCAATAATAATAATCGTCACGACCTTAATCCTGAATATGTTCTCATACTGCTGCAACAAAACCTTTCGTTGGATTCTTTGCTCCTGAGAAACATATTTCACAAACCTGACCCACTCCTCAAGATTTCCTCATTGTTTAACGTATATTCAGGCTCATCCAACGCCCGAAAATCTAGATTGATTCCTAAACATACTGGCATCACAAGCTGGTGCATTTCTGCCAATTTCTCCTTTGCACTAACCTGCCTTGGTCTCCATTTTCGTCATAGGATTCTATGTTTAAACGATCAATCCTTTGGAATGTTCACTGCCTACTTTTCAGAGTACTCATCAGCATATATATGTTTGATTTTCTCGATTATCTGTTGTCCGTCCCTTAGACTTTCAGGATTAAAGACCGCTGCCTGATCGTCTGCCTGTTCAGGGTTTTCCTGCACTATTGCGTTGAACAGTTCAACCCCGAACTAAATTTTAACTCTTTAATCTTTATCTTTAGTTTTTGTGGCGTTACGTGACTTATAATGGTGGGGCATTGCTACTACACAGTCTTCGAAACTTCTATAGCAATTTTCTTTTAACTACTCAGTTCCCTGGTCTTCCCTGGGTACTCCACAAGAGAGGGTCTTGCTCCCTCCTTGGATCCTGCTGGATTTCACCTAAGAGCGAACTGTATTCCTATAATTGACACTCTGTCCATCACTCCCATTGTTACTTCTCCGCATTTGAGTTGGTACTCAATCTTTAGCTGACACAGGGGAACGCTAAATTACTGTCCATCTATTCCACAAATTCCCACACTCTCGGGTAACAAGCCAGAAAGAGCGCAAATACGGTAATCTATTATTATTAGAGCCTGGTTAGCCCCTGTATTTCTGAAAATTAAACCTACTTTCCCTTCTGCTCCTTTCCGTCTGAATAACGAAGGTGGTAAGTTCTTCATCGAGATCAGGACGTAACGGCAGACCGAACACCTGTCTAGGCTGTGCACTCCCCTGCATCTCCTCGGTTTTGATTGCTCCTTTCACTAATACCACTGGTTTGGATTCTTCTATCGCATGTTTCTGAACAGTGCCTATCTTTAACAAAAAGCATGTGAGTTTTATATCCCACTTTACCTCAATGGAAACATCTGAGTCCGTACACCTCTGTTTCACCCCCTTATCCTTATTTTTTAACCTGTAGTGAGTAATCACTGATGCCACCTTTTCCTTGATTAGGAGAAGTGTGGCATGCCCACTTCTCCTAATTTCTATCCTTCTCAGGACTGCATGTTTGCCTAAAGCTCAACATTGCCGTTTGCAATCATGTATGTTCATCTGCGATCTTGCTGCTCTTCTCACTTCTGAAAGTTCCACGTGAATTCTTATCATCTCCAAAAGTGAGATTTTGAACTCTTTCAGCAGAATCAACTCTCTTAGAACGTGAAAGGCATGATATATTTATAAGGCTGCACCCATTTATCAAAATTACTGCTTAGTTTTTTCGAACTCAACACAAGTATGACCTGTTTCTTTCTTTATGTTTCTGTACCTCTATCATTTCGCTTCTGGTACAATTCATAAGCTCTGGTACAATCCAAAATAGCCAGTTTGACCTCAACATAATCTCTTAACCCCTCATCTGACAGGGATGCAAATATCTCACTCACTGTGCCGACCAGTTTCGTCTGAAGTATATTTACCTGGTCATCTGACCACTCTATCGAAATTAAATTCCCTAAATTGTGGAACAGGCCCTTCAGCACAACCAGTCTACACCGACCTTCCGAAGAGTAACCCACCCAGATCCATTTCCCTCTGACTAATGCATCTAACATTATGGGCAATTTCGCGTGGCTGAATTAATCTAAGTGTACATCTTTGGACTGTGGGAGGAAACCGGAGCACCCGGAGGAAACCCACGCAGACACAGTGAGAGAGTGAAAACTCCACACAGACGGTCACCCGGGACTGGAATCAAACCTGGGGCACTGGTGCTGTGCGGCAGCAGTGCTAACCACCGAGCAACTGTACTGCCCCAAGCTAATTTTTCAAATGAAATACAGAAGGTATCGACATCTTTCTCTTCAATATGTAATAGCGTCAGCTTAATCTCCTTCCTGTGAACTTTAATTTCGTGACCAAGTCGCAACTATTGAAATTCAAATTCTCTCTCTTCCTCTCTCTTTCCTCTCTCTCTCTCTATATATGCTCATCCACGCATCTTCTCTCTCTTACTTTTTTCTTGCCTTCAAACTGTTACGACGCGGTGGTGAAATATTCTGCTAATTGAAGCAAATACCCAAGAAAACTCAACTTGCCTCGTCATCTGTTTAAGTATGAGTGAGAGACCACTCCACAAATTCCACCATTGAAAGGAAAAATATCAATGCATTCTTCAACTCTAAAAATTAACATTTACAACAACTGTTTGAACTCTAAGCCTACGTTCTCATATTTTTTGTTAGCTCCCTCCCACTCTGGAACAATATGAAAAACCAATAAAAGCCCCTCTTAAAATTCCATCAACTGAATCTTCAAAACCGCCCAACAATGTCATCGGTCTGTGTTTTTTTTTCACCTTCAAATCTCCCTGGTCATCTTTGGTGTTTTGCTGCATAGATGTTACCTTTGAAAAAGAGACGTTTGATTTAGAGTGTTAGCTTGGCACATACTCAGACGATGGCAGTTGTCGCTCTATGGTTGACCCAAAATGCCGACTTCTGTAGACAGCAAACATTGGATTGTCTCGTTGCTTCGATGTTGTGAGAAGCAATAAATTCAAATGTGTTGTACCCTGGAGCATAATCTAAATTCGAGAGTGTAATGCTGGAAAAACACAGTAGGTCAGGCAAAATCTGAGGACCAGAATAATCAAAGTTTCGGCTGTAAGACCTTCATCAGGGCCGAGGCTTGTGTGTTGGAGATGAGAGATAAATAATTGGAGGGGTTAGGTTTGGGAGTAGATATCTGGGAAAGCAATAGTTAGAAGAAGGTGAGGGAGAAGGTGAAAGGTCGGAGGGGGAGAGTGATCGACGGGTCCGCAGGGCGGTGCCGAGTTGGAGACGTGAGACGTGGAGACCCGGGTGGGGAAATGAGGAAAATGTTGAAATCCACATTTATCTCGTGTGGTTGCAGGGTAGCAAAGAGAAAATGAGGCGCTCTTCCTCCAGGCGTCGGGTCGTAACGTTTCGGAAACAACACAAATACTAACGATAGGACAGCTTGATATCATTTTTGAGGAAAATATTAGAATCTTCACAACAGAATGTCATCATTAGACACTTGGGGAGTCAGGCGAGATTCAGAGAGAAATCAACTTTGATAACCCTGCGGCACGTTGGGTTAGTAAAAGCATCTGCAAGTAAGTGCCAGTGGGAGTGGTGTATTTGAATTTTTAGAAGACTTTTGATCTGTCAGAAATTTACCTGTACCTCTACCAATGTCATTTACTGCTTCCGTCGCTGCGTATGTGCTCTCCTCTCCATTGGGGAGACAAGACATCTTCTTGCGGATTATTTTCAGAGAACATCTATGGGACACAAACAAAGACCAAACAATCTCCATTAGCTGAACACTTCAACTTCACCTCCCACTCCATCAGGTTCAACAGCCATAAGCATGATTTAAGTTGATCCGTTAAATTCAAGCTATTGTGAAAAAAGCCCAATGTTACTTATTTTCAATTTTCCAGTACACTCCGAGACATCTTGTCAGCCCATGACAAGTGCTTGCAAACTCGTGGTAACAAACAACTTTCACTCTCTCTTAAAGGTACAGAACACGCCTTTAACTTCATAACACTAGCCTGCTCAGTATTTAGAAACATCTTGCAGTCTTTGTAATGCTATTAACAAACTTGCTATCATATTTTAACTTCTCCTTGTATAGAGGTGTTTTGTTTGACATTCACTGGCTTTTAAAGGCATCTAAATCCTTTGGCTTCCCAACAATTTGACTACATTGTATGCTTCCTCTTTTGCTTTCATCCTTGTTACTGTGGTTATAAGGCTTTGTTATGTCGTCCTCACTTCAGTATGGTTATTCTTCCTTGAGATGAATTTCAGCTGGACAACCGAATCATCCGAGAAACTTCTGTCAATACTGCTCCACAGTCTTCCTTGCTTGGCTTCCCATTCCGTCAACTCTGCCCAAGTCCTCCCTCATGTCCTTGTAGTTGCGTTATTCAATTAGAATTCTGTCACATCCAAATGTACGCAATAGAGGTGAACTGAAAAATCGTGATATTGAGATGTGGGACATCGAAAACCATTGGGGAAAAAGAGAGTGAGATAATATGGATGAGGAGAAGAATAAAATAGAAAATAACATACACTGAAGACAGAAGAAGATACATTTCACTTTTTTGGGGCAATTCCAATGTGTTTTGGTCCTTTGTACTGTCTGTGCAGAACAGAGCAATATATTCACATTCAAGGTGTTATGAAGAACTTATAACTCTAATAAAATGACAGACACCAGCTATTGGCAGAACCCAGCAGGTCAGATTATTTATTTACTGGCAAAATTGGATTCATTGAAATTAGGTGGGATACCAAATACAGGAATTTATAACACACATCCAGATACGAATGAGAGGCTGGATCAGGAAATCCCAAAAAGGCGCTGGAGGAGGATCGTTGTTGAAAAACGAGGATAAACTGAGGATCAAATAATATTTCATTTTATTGTACAGTACATGCATTACTTTGTGAACTGTATCTCTGTTGTTAATTCTTGTTTCTTGTGCACACATGAACAATATTGTCCACCTTCAGCAACACACTGATTAAACAATGTATATGAAATCATTTTTCTCCCACACATTTACATTATCCTGTTTTATTGACATTGTCACTCGTAGTTTCTTCTTCCAAATGGATTCGGTTGCTTTCTACGCATTTACTTTTACTCTGTCTGTGAAATAAACAATATTGGTGGCTGGCGTCACTATGCAGTTATTTGTTTTCGTTTCTTAACCAAAGACAAATGTGCCCTGTCTCTGATCCTTTAATCTACGGTTTCAATAAAGAAGATAACTGTAAATGGATCATATATGAATGGACTAAGGCCAAAGAAAAAGACAGACAAATTATAAATTCAAGCCACGAAAACTGTGCAAAAAGTTGTTTTCAGCCTTGGTTTATAAAAATTGAAATGCTTTGTGTTGCAGATAAATATTGTCTTATTAGAGCATGGAGAGGAAATTCGGAAGAAATCCACACTTCTTACATGCTGTCAGATTTTAAATTTTTAGTTTGCCAGTTGGTTCCGGAGACTTCAGTGGCGTACGGACCTCTCTATTATCTCAATGGAACGTGGTTACAGAGAGCATTGTGTGTGGATAACACAGCACAATCATCAAGCCTGTGAAGTGGAGCATTAACTTTCTCCTTCACCGCTAACATTGATAGATTAATTGGCGATGGGCGATAATGTCAATAGCAGGCGATGTCAACTTTCCAGCCAGAAGAAGTGCTATTGTGACATATAAAGGCTGTCGTGAAAGGAGGGAACAGGACATGGTTGTTCAGAGGCTGAATGATGTCAGTCTCCATGGATCCGAACTGTGTCAACAGAGGGTTTCCTTTGCTGTATGGATAAGTAACTTCTTTCAATGTGTTGTATCATTGTCTCAGCGGTAGCGTCATCATCAACATGATTAGGGGGCAAGATCAGAATCTGAGAACAACAATTGGGATGTTCTAACAATCTATCAGAATCTGACAATAATACAATCGAACATTACAAGAATGGATCAGAATGTGAGAACGACAAATTGGAATATTACAACAATGGATCAGAATCTGAGAACGATAAAATGGAATATTATAACAATTGATCATAATCTGAGAACGATAGAGTGGAACATTACAACAATGGATCAGAATCTGAGAACCATAGACTGGAATGTTCCAAATATGGATCAGGATCCTAATGTTCAAACAACCGACAGAAATTTATCCTATGGTTTTTTGTTACTTTCTCATTTTTGGAAATGGATAGCGTGGCGGATAGAAGGTGTACTCATGATTATTCAGGCAGGTTACTATCCCATCCTCGCTATTGTTGGCGTTCCTGGTAAGTTTGTCTCTGTCCATTTATTAATTCTGTAAACCATTGTGAACACAATCGCATTTCCTGTTATCTATAGTTGGGAAAGACGGAAACCATTGTATTCACTTACATTCACAAACTTCATTTTTATTTCTTTGATTTCATACCTTTCACGAGCAAATATATGAGAAGAAACAAAACATTTTATAACAATGGTAGCCCCATTTTATCCGACGTTGATTTATATTTCAATTTTCCTTCTCTTACTAAACCTGTCCACTACCACCTCCATGATACCCTCAGTCTTTTCGTCTGTTTCAGTGTTTTTTTTTTGTGAATAAACCATCGTCTTGACCTTTCAGGTTGCAGTTCTCTTCCAATCACTCCTCCAGTTACAAATAATTTGATAATAAACTTATTCTTCTCTTTACCTGGGCTTGTGCTGGTGCAAACTGTGAAGCCGCCTTGACTCTAAAATTAGATGTTACAGATTTCTGTCACCTCTTTTAGTATAACCTGTAAAATTACACTTCGGTACACGAATGTGCTGTCGGTGCCCATGAAATAGGGGTTCCATGGAACATTTTTTATGCTCGAACGTTTGATTCTTAGAGTGATGACGTGTTCATCATCTCCCAAGTGCAGTGCTCCGATGTATTCACACGGTAACAGAGGATGTCTCTGTCCCCGCTGAAGGGAATCTTTGCAGAAGAATGTACGGGACAGAGTAACTGATAATAGTGAGAACCTTTGTAAGATTAGAATTAATAAAGAGAAATGACTCAAAAAAACTAATTCGATGGACGGTTACTATGATGTTGCACCAGACGAGCTCCATTCCATAGTATTCAGGAAGGTGGCAACAGAGCTAGTGAAACGTTATAGCGTCATCCAGGATGGAAGTATACACTTTGGTGCATGCCAAACATATCCCAATCGAGACTTGTTCCAACTGCTTGGTCTTCCTCCAAATCCCTCCAAACATTCCCTCTTCATATATTTATCTAAATGTATTCCGAACGTTGTAACTACAAGAAATAATTGTTGAGTATCCTTCAAAGTCGTTACTAATCTGGAAAATCGAGAAAGTAGTACGCCGGGAAACAAGAAAAACCTAACGATAAGGCAACTTGATTTCATTTTTGCGGAAATATTAGAATCATTACAAAGAAATGTTATCACTAGACACTTGGGGAATTAGAGTCAGGCTAGAATTAGGGAAGATAAATCATCTTTGATAACCGTGCCACAAGTTATGGTCATTAACGCATCTGCAAGTAAGTGCCAATTGGCGTGGTGCATTTGATTTTCCAGAAGACGTTTGACATGTTGTTCACGAGTGAGAGAAGGCAGTCATAATCCAAGGGTAAGGGGCGAAAATACTCCATGGATTAGATATTGGTTCGTGGAAACAATACTGGAAGTGGCACCCTTTTCTAGACTGAATGCCGTTACTCATGGAGTATCATTTGTGTCAGTATTTGGACCATAGAAACCTTTAATACATATAAATGAATTGGAGGTGGGAACCAAAGAGTATGCATCTCATTTTGTATTTATTGAATGGTGCGAGGATCATAAGTATTGTTTAAACTGAACGGAGTGTCCTTGATCATGAATGTGTGTGCGTGTGTGTCTGTGTGTCTGTGTGTGTGTCTGCGTTGCACTGTGCTACTGTCTCTCTGAATATTGCTTTTAGTAATACGCCTCCTGACACCCCGAAGCCTGTTCACTATCTACCAGATAAATGTCAGGAGCGTGACGGAATATGACCCATTAACTGGATGGTTCTGTGATGATGGTGATCCTTTGACAAAGTGATGTTCACATTTACATCTTTTTCAGTGTTGTCATAAATGCAGAGGTTTCACAGTGTCTATTCAGGATCGTCATGATTCTGGTGTTGTGTGATTTTTAACTTTGTACATCACACTGCAAATTTTTGCTATAAATTCTGTGTTACGATCGAGCCCTCCACAATCACCTGATGAAGGAGCATCGCTCCGAAAGCTAGTGTTCTTCCAATTAAACCTGTTGGACCATAACCTGATGTTGTGTTATTTTTAACTTTATTCAGGATAGGATTTCAAGGCCAATTTGATTATAGCTCACAGAAACTAACTCAGGCAAAAAAAATTTCTCGATTACACAAAGATCTTGTATAAAGAAAGGGGAATGGCGAGTTCTCCGACCTCAGCTTAAATTTGGTTTGAGCAAGCAGTCGGTTTCTGAGGCTGCTGATCAAAGAGGCAAATGGATTGAAGAAGATGTTCCATGCTAAATCCCTGCATCTCTCTCTCTCTCCCCTCTATGGCCATGACTTTGATTTTACCTTTTTGTTTAAGGGGTGATTATGGGACTTTGTGGCAGGCATTTGGAACAACATCGTTAAGTTGGGATAGTCTTGTTTATTTTCTGACACGTTAACTTATTCGGTATTATGTTCGCTTTTGTTTGTGTTTCATTCTGTCGTCTGTAAATAAATTATGTTCTGTTTGAAGCTGAGAGACTTGGAACAGCTGTATCATTCCTGAAATTTCCACTGTACACCTGATGAAAACAACTGGAACATTCAGCGTCTCTGCTATCTTGTTGAAATGCACTGAGGGTACCTGACATGATCCATAACAGATTAGAAGTTGTTTCGAGAATTTTTCCATATTTTCAATTTTGGATTAGCATTTCTGAATTTAAAGGCAACGAGTGATAGGTGTTAATGTCATTTCTTCTGAGTGTTGAATTCGTTTGGTTTCAACAGTGCTCGGATAGCCATGGCTCTTTCAGACACTAAGAATTTTCTGTGTGTGGGAGAAATGATTCTGCTGACTTTATAAAAAGTGAATAAGGTCCAGCTGTCGCGGAAAATTTGGAGTTTGAGCTGTTTCCTTCCGTTAGAAAATGAGAGATAATTGCACCAAATCTCAACATATAAAATTGCTGGAAATATGATCAGAATGTTTAGAGGCAAAAATAAATCAATTGAAAATAAATTTGGTTAGAGGAAAAATAGAAGGAAAGTGGGAAAGAAATGGAACTGTTTGAATTCTGATTAAAAACAGAGGAAAGAGAACAAGAATGAATCGCTTTTACAGATTCAAAAGAAAAAGGAAGAGAGAGAGAGAGGAAGAAAGAGAGAAGAGAGAGAAAGGCAGACCGAGAAAAGGAAGAAAGTGAAGGATTTTGAGCGTCAGGAATTGCCAGATAAGAAATTCATCTTAAAGGATTGGTAGACAAAGGATGAATATAACCTTAGTGAGGAAGAGCGTGAGGATGAGCAAACCTATGGTAGCGAAAGGCCGAGTGAGAATCTGTTTGAATATATTTACGCATTGCATATATTTGACAAGAGGAATGGAGAAAACCTCTTTTTTGAGAAGGTGGTTAAACAGATGCATTGGCTCATGACCACGCAGGTTCTGTTGATCCACACAAAACCTGTAGGTAGTACTCGTGAGGTACTTGCATCATTGTGGAGGAGGAATCTGAGGCGTATAAGGAGATGAAGGAAGCTATTTTAATTGAATATGAGCCTGTGCCAGAAGCCAACAGACAATGTTTCAGAAATCTAAGGAGGCACGCATGCCAAACATATAATGATTTTGAAAGGCTCAAGCGAAGTGATTTTGACAGTTTGACAAGCCCATTAAAATTAAAGCACACTTATAACGTTCTTAGAGAGGTTATTAATTTGAAAGAGTTCAAAATACACTTCATGAAGTAATAAGAACTCATGTGAGAGGACACAGAGTGAAAATGACAAGATTAGCAGCTGAAAGGGCTGATGATTAGGAGGCGGCTCATAAATCAAATTTTCAATACAAACATCACTTTCAATCTGTGAGGTCGAGAAATTGGAGAAAAGATAAATCCTCACGTTGATAGGGAAAGATAGATGTTGATGAAAATCATAGGATATCTTACCAAAGGGTAAAAAAGGATGTATTTGAAGCAGATGTAGATGTTAAAAAGCTCGGGTGCTTTCACTACAGTAAACGAGGTCACGTAAAATCACGGTGTTGGCGTGTTAAAAAATTAACTGGGATATCAGATGTAGAAAAACAAGATATGTCAATGAATTCGGTGGAGACGAAATACAGTAGCGGTTAAAAGGCTATACCAGCATGTAAGATATGGACGCGGATTGGTTAAGGAGGGGCTGCCAGATCTGCTTAAACCGCACGCAAAGATGAAATTTACTTGCATAGGCCAGAAACTGTATGTGAGAACGTTACACTACTTATAGACATGGGATCCTGTGATGCTGAATCTTTGATGTTTTAAAATGAGTGGATAGATACCTCTGACATACTATTGCCATAACAAGGTACTCGTGATGGGAATGTACGATGAGAGAAAAAGCTTGAAATTACGTAGAGTGATTTTAGAGTCTCCAGTGAAGAGTGGGGATGTCATGGTAGTAGTACTGGAAAACTCTCAGTTCCAAGAATACAATTTGTCCTTACTTATATAGGCGGTTCACAGATAGGGGTGCTGCTGAAGGTGGTTGAAAAGCGATTCGAAACTCAGGCAATCTAACTATTGCGGGATACACATGCAGTTTTTCTTTCTGGACTTTGGGAAAGGAAGCTCTAAATGTCAACAGTTGAAACAGGATAGATCAAAGAGTATAGACAACAAAGTTGAAGTTGTCATGGATATTCCACAACCCTCAAAACAAATCCAAGAAAGTAGATCGAATCCTCACTTTGATAATTCTTTTAACCGGGTGTACTTTGGATACTCCAGGAGTAATGAAACTGGTTTTAAACAAAGCCGAATGAAACACAAGCAGAAGAGAACATAATTCAGAACAACTTTCCGAAAAGACAACAGGTTAACCCCGCCAAATGATGCTGTTCCAAATGCATGCACAAATCCCCAGAAACACCCCTTCACAAAAAAGGGAAATTAAAAAAAATTCTTACATCAGAGATGCAGAGCTAGAGGCAGCATGGACCTGATTATTTGTGGCCCAGCAACTGCAGCACAATGTTTGCTAATATCAAACCAAACCAGAAAACTGGCCATTACCCTTTTATTAGAGAGTGTACTTAGTTTGTCAAATTTGAAAGCCTTTTGTCTGAGGGTCGATCTGTTGTCTATCATCAAACTGGCCCGAAACTCCTCAAACGTAGATCTCTTGGACTCTCTAAGTTTACAAACACTCTGAAAAACCCAAGGGTAACAAAACCGTGTTAAAAGGGTAGCATCATCACAAAGTGAAATTAGCAGAGACCATGATGCTCAAATATTTGAGTCAAGCAAGGAGCAGATTTATGACAATGCAGACATCTTTCGTTCAGAGAAAATATCTGTGTTACAGCAGAAATGAGATACTAAACCAGTTGTCCCCAAAACAACACACAGAAGAAGGATCTATATGAATCCTCAAATGCAACTATCTGAAGAAGTATAGGCCATCACATATTCAGGCAGATTCGAAATGGACCAACGTTCATCAAGTCGTATTGTCGGGGGGTGGTTTATAGAAAGGACGTGTTGCGAGTAGTGCACAGACTACTCATTTTTTGGTGCGTAGGTGCTCATTTTGTGGTGAGAAAAAGTCACGCTAACATGGAAAAGCATTTTTACTGACCTCGACTGCATAGGGATATAACTGACTTTTTTTTTCCAGGCATGTGATACATGTCAGGTCATTGGAAAACTACAGGCAACAATAAAACCCGTCCATATAATACGAATGTTTGCATTTGAGGTTCTTTTACAAGACTCCGAATTCGTTGCGTAGAATCCCTACCTTAAACAAAAAAGGGAATCAGTTATTGTTAACAATAATAGATGTGTCCACGAGAATTACACAGCCCATTCCTTTTTTCAATATCACCACGTAAAACCATTGTGGACGAGTTACAGAATTATTTTAGGTATACGCAGTAGATGTAATCAAAACAAGGATGAAGCTTCACAACACGATTATTCAAGGAAGTTATGGATACCGGCATGAATCTACGGGAACGATACAAATGTGGCATCAGACACTAAAGAACGTGTCGAGGGCTCACAGTCAAGAATATGCAAATGATTGGGATAAGTGAATTCCGTTTCTCCTTTTTGCCACCTAAGATGCAGCAAACGAAGCGAAGAAGTTCATTCCATTTGATTTTGTTTCGGTGCATGAAGTGAGAGAACTGCTACAATTGATTGAGGAGATATTAATAAGTCAGAAACCAGATACTTGGACTATATGTCATATTTTTGGTAGTGATCAAATAGTGGCGGGGAGTTGACTTCACAGGATTTAAACGTATCACAATGCAGAATAAAACAGGAATCAGGCCAGAAATCAAAAACATGCAAATTTGCTATTGACAATAAAGTATTAGTATTACTTACAGTGATAGGTGAGCCTTTAAAAGAAATGTTTAGTGGATCTTATCAATTCGAAAGGAAATTCAGTGAGGTGAACCATTTCATAAGAACTGCACACTTCAATAAATCTCAAGGGGATAGTTAAAGGAATATGGCCAAAAGGCATTTTGATAGGGAACGAAGGCAAAAGGAGAATGGATTATTGGTTACCAGCAACACACTCTCAACTTTTGCTGACAATTAAGAGTGAAGAACCAAGTTCAGAGGATTCTGAATTTGATATGAATAAATCCCCTGGGCCAGCCGGGATAAAGTTGAGGTTATTACAGGACGCGAGGAAGTGATTGCTGCAACTTTGGCAACGATGTTGACGTACTCACTGTCCACTTGAGGATTTCGAGATGATTGGATGGTGGCAAATTCCATCCCTTGTTCAAGAAAGGGAAAAGAGATTATTCTTAGAATGACAGACCAATCACCCTTATGTATGTGGTAGGCAAATAAATAGTGAGGATTTTGAGAGAGAGAATTTCTGATGATTTAGAAAGCCATAACTTGATTAGATATAATCACCAAACCCGTGTGAGAGGCAGCCATGCCTCACAAAAATTATTGAATTCTTTGAGGATATGACAAAAGACATTGACGAAGGTAGGGCAGTGGATATGGGGTCCACTGATTTTAAGATGGCGTGTGAAATTATTCCCCATCGTAGACTCATTCTGAAAGTAAGGAGGCATGGGATGTAGGAAAATCAGCATTGGCTGGTTCATTGCAGACAGAGGGTGGTAATATATTGAAAGTCTTCAGCCTTGGAGTTGGTAAGCAGTGGTGTTCTTCAGGAGTCGTTTCTCGGATCTCTGCTGATTGTGATTTTTATAAATGACTTGGATAAGTAATTGGAAGGTTGCGTTGGCCAGGATGCCGAAGAAACGATAGTTGTTCGAATTGGAGAGAGTCTGAAAACTATCGAGACATTGGCAGGATGCAGAACTGGTTTGATAAGTGGCATTTGGAGTTCAAACTGGATAAGTGTGAAATGATTAATTTTGGACGGACGATTTTGAATGTGGAATTTATGGTTAAGGGCGGGATGCTCGACAGTGTGGAGGACCAGTGAGACCTTGGTATCAATGTCAATAGAGTCATAGAGATGTACAGCATGGAAATGGAGCCTTCGGTCCAACCCATCCATTCCGACCAGTTCTTCCAACCCAACCTATTCCCACCTGCCAGCACCCTGCCCATATCCGTCCAAACCCTTCCTATTCATATACCCATCCAAATGCCTCTTAAATGTTTCAATTGTACCAGCCTCCACCACTTCCTCTGGCAGATCATTCCATACATATACCGCCCTCTGCGTGAAATTGTTGCCCCTGAGGTCTCTTTTATATCTTTCCCCTCTCATACGAAACCCATGCCCTCGAGTTCTGGACTCCCCAAAACCAGGAAAAAAGACTTTGTCTATTTATCCTATCCATGCCCCTCATAATGTTGTAAACCTCTATAATGTCACCCCTCAGCTTCCGACGCTCCAGGGAAAACAGCCTCCTCAAAGTTGCCAGCCAAGTTGATCGAGTTGTAAATAAGGTGTATGGTGTGTTGGCTTTCATTAGCGAGTTTAAGTGATATGAGGTTGTTCCCCAGCTCTGTAAAGCCCTGGCCAGACCACACTAACAATATTGCGTTCAATTCTGGTCGCTGCATTATAGTAAGAAGTTGGAAACTTTAAAGATGGTGCAGAGGACTTTTGCTGGGAAGCTGTCCGGACTACAGTGCATGTCTTATGAAGAAACGTTCAGTGAGCTGGGTCTTTTTTCAGTAGAATGAAGGATGATGAGCGTTGGCCTGACGGAAGTGTGTAAGATGATGAGAATCATAGATAGATCTGAGAGTCAGAGTTTTTTTATTCTCCAGGCAGAAATGTCTATCACTGGGGGACATAAATTAAGGCGATTGCAGGGACGTTTAGGGGAGATATCAGAGGTAGGTTCTTTACACAGGGAGTGGTGGGTGCATTGAATCCACTGCTAGTTGTGTTTTTAGAGTCAGATACATTATGGACATTTATCGACTCTTGGATTGGCACATGGGAGAAAGTACAACGAAGCGTGTGTATGTTAGTTTGATCTGCTCATCGGAGAAAAGGTCGTCATAACATCGATGACCGAAAGCCCTGTATTGTGCTTTACTGTTCTATGTTCTGTGTTCTATACTTCAAATTAATTTGGGCACTGAGTAAGATGTCAAAAATTAGGATAAAATATTGAGTTACTTTCCTGAGACAAATCGACCTGCCCTGCAAGAGTACATAGTGTCGCATCGGGAGATTTATTGAAATAAGCTGGGATGTACTAACCTGATTATGCATGGTGTGGATGTAGGCGATACTGTTCCGATTCAGTGTAACCCACTAAATATGGTACAGTTTCAAAAGGAGATCGAACTCGTCCTGCAAGACGGAATAATCCAATTGAGTTGAAGTGATTTGATCGCATCCATACTAATAATGCCGAAATCAGATGGTATCTGACTGTAATGAGTGAATGATCGCAACGTCAATGCAGTTACGAAGACTGTTGGATGTCCGACTCTGTGTTTGGAAGACGGGGTTGAAAAGATTGGACAAACATATTTCTCAATTGGACTTGCTCAAAGGACATTGACAACTACTTTTGTCCAAACGACTGAATAGATTTTCAGCTTTTGTACTGTTGAATAGACTGGATCAATTCAAAGTCATGCTATTTAGTACCAAATAATGTGCCAGACGCATTTCAGATACAAATCAATAAGATCGTTTCTGGATGATCAAATTGTGCTGGACATATAGATGATGTGGTAACTTTTCGTCAGACATGGAACAATCATTTGTCACATTTATCAAAATTGTTCGATCGACTTAGGGAGGTAGGCTTGGTTTTCACCTTGGTAAAAATGAATTTTCCAAAGCCCAAAGCATCTTCTTAGCCATGTTATTGTTCATGGACAAATGGACCCACTGGATGAAATGTAAAGGTAAGTAGGGAGTTTTCCATCCATTCGACAAAACAGAGCAGTGCAACAGATTGGATTTCATTGAAAATTTAAACCAAATTTTAGCAGTGAGGCTGCTCCACTCACTGAATTGCTAAAGAGAGGCAATGGGTTTCAGTGAAAAGCGGACTGTCAGAAGACATTTGACAGCCTAAAAGGTGTGTGAACCTCTGCCCCAGTATGAGCCAGATAAATTAATGCAAAGCTGTTCAAGGTAGCTGTTGATGCGAGTGTTGTGGGTTTCAGTGCTATGTCCACGCCAGAAGGCAACGTGAAGAAAGAAAAGGCCTATCAAGTATCTCTCAAAGAAGTTGAACATTCATCAGCAGAAATATTCGACAGTTGAGAAGGAGACTTTGAGCTTGTTGGTGGCATTATAACTTTTTAAATGTTTATGCCACCAGTAATGTATCTGAGACAATCATATACACGAATCATAACTCATTGAATTTTATGGAGAAATGTAAGGACAAAAATTCCATACTGGTTAGTTGGAGCTTGTCGTTACAGTCATTCAATTTGAAAATCATGCATGTGGAGGACTAGAAAACGTGAGTGACGACGTGATTCCGAGACTTGAATGAGAAACTGAAGCAATCGATGACAGGAGTAAAGCAGATTGTAATCGAATTTAGTGTGCATGTTAACATGTTTAATGCCAATGTCATCTGTGTGAGTGTTGCAGTGCAATGAGAATTTAACATTAAAGTGTTTTAAAATGAACTCATCTTTAGATATTGTTGTTTCGTTTTTATCAGGGAGGAGCTGTGATAATGCTACTCTTTTAACAAGGTTAAGTTGTCCTTGGGTTTTATTTCAGAGAGGTCGTATTGGCAGAGGTCCGGGATGTCAAGTCTGGATAGGTTTTAGGGTCAGTTTGATTTCTCGCTAATAGATGCTGTCTCAGAAGAAAACGATTTCCAGAGTAAATAAGTTCTCTTGAGCGCAGAAAGGGGAGTAGCCAGTCCTCTCAGCTCAATTTTTCCTCCATCTGATTTGCTTTTCGCAAGCAGGCAATTTTGTGTGGCTGCTGGTTAAAGGAACAGTTACATGAAATATGGTGTTCCATGCTGAACCTCTCTGCCATCTCTCACCTGCAATACTCTATGTTTGATTCTAGCTTCTTTTTTTAAGTGAAGGGCTGTTTATGCGGAATAATGCAGCAATCTCAGAAAAAAAAAAACTCCTTGTTAAGTTGAGGTAGTCAGTTGGTTTTTCGGATAGGTTAAGACATTTTACATTGCGTTCTCGTTTGTTTGTGTTTTAATTAGTACTCTGTAAAGAATTTAGTTTTGTGCAAAACCGAGGGATTTGACCAGATGCACCACGTCTGAAATATTCACTATATATATCGTGAAAATAACTCGAAAAACAATGGTGTGGGTTAACTTCGTGAAATACGTGATGATTCCTGACATGGTCCATAACAGGTTCAAATTCAACAACAGTCTTGAAGCTCAACACCATCCAGGAATAAGTAACCGGATCGACTGGTGAGATATTTATATCATTTATAGTATCTTGTGAGGTGCCAGAAAATTTGAGTTGGCTAGCGTGATAAAGGTATTTAAGAAAGGTGGTAAGGACAAGCCAGGGAACGATAGATCTGACGTCGCTGGTGGGTAAGTTGTTGCAGGGAATACTGAGGGACAAGATTGACAAGTATTTGGAATTGAAAAGACGTATAAAGAATGGTCCATATGGCTTTGTGCGTGGTAAATCATGTCTCAGGAACTTGATTTTTTAAATAAGGAACAAAGAGGATTGATGAGTGCAGAGTGGCGGACATGATCGTTTTGGGCTTCAGTAAATCGTTCGACAGGGTTAGCAATGGGGTACTGGCTATCAAGGTTAGATCTAAAGAAATACAAGGAAAACTAGCCATTTGGATAAAGGACTGCTCGAAGGTAGATGTCAGACGGTGGTGGTGATCGAGTGTTGCTTTTCAGACTGGAGGCCTGTGACTAGTGGCGTGCCACAAGGATCAGTTATGGATCAAGGATCGTCTCAAGGATCCTCTACTTTTCGTCATTTATATAAATGATTTGGATGATAACATCGGAGTCGCAGTTAGTAACTTTGCCGATGACACTAAAATTGGAGGTGTAGCGGTCAGCGAAGAAGGTTACCTCAGATTACAAGGGGATCTGGATCAGTTGGGCCAATGGGCTGATGAGTGGCTGATGTAGCTTTAGATTTATATAAATGCCAGTTGCTGCATTTTGGAAAAGTAAATCAAAGCAGAACATATACATAAATGTTAAGTTCTTAGAAAGTGTTGATCAGCAAAGAGACCTTGGAGTGAAGGTTCATTGTTCCTTGAAATTAGAGTCGCTTGTAAATAGGATGGTGAAGAATGCGTTTGGTGTGATTTCTGTATTGGTGAGAGTATTCAGGGTAGGAATTGGGTAGTCAGTTGGTTAGATCAGTTTTGGAATGTTGTGTGCCATTCTAGTCCCCTTCCTATGTGAAGAATGTTTTGATATTTAAAGGTTTCAAAAGAGATTCGGAAGGATATTGCCAGGGTGGAAGATTTGAGCTATGGGGGAGGTTGAAAAGGCTGGGGTTGCTTTTCCTGAAACATGGAAGGACGGCGGTGACCTTCTGGACGAGAATAAAATCATGAGTGGCATGGATAGAGTAAATAGACAAAGTCTTTTCCCTGGGCTGGGGGAGTGCAGACTAGAGAGCATACGTTTTGGGTGCGAGTGGAAAGAAATAAAAGGGAGCTAAGGGGCAAAGTTTTCACTCAGAGAATGGTGTGTACATGGAATGATTTGCCACATGAAGTGGCGGATGCTGTTTAAATTCCAAATTTTAAAAGACATCTGGATGGGAATATGAATAGAAAAGGGTTGAAAGGAATATGAGCCATGACTGGCAAAAGGGACTTAGTACATTGGTGGGCATGGGCGCGTTGGAGCGAAGGGTCTGTTTGCGTGTACATCTCTGGAACTTTATGATTCTATACTGCACGTCGACTGTGAGGTAATCGAAGAATCCCTTCAGCGTGGAAACTGTGTATTCAAAAGAACGTGTACCCAATGAACATAGTCCGCCGCTTTCCCAGCAACACACCCAACTCGGAGAGAAAACATGTCCACAGTCCCTCACAACTCGCCATTGCAGCGAAGACCTCTCGGAAATGACTGCCAAACTACTTAAACCTCTTGGTACCATGGTAACCCACAAACCTACTGACACACGAATACAGTTGCTAATGTACTTGAAAGGCTCTATACAGACAACAAGAACAATTAATGTAATTTACAAAATACTTTCCAAGAACTGTAACAAACACTACCTTGGTCAAACAGGCAGAAAACTAACCACCAGGGATACATCAACATCAACTAGCCACAAAAAGACATGACCCACCCTCACTGGTATCTTTTCATACAGGTGGGGAAGGAAAGTACTTCGACTGGGACAAGACAGCAATCCTGGGCCAAGGTAAACAGAAATACGCACGAGAATTCTTTGAAACATGACATTCCAAACGGAACTCTATCAACAAGCCCATTGACTTGTATTCCATTTACTACCCCAATAGAGAATTAGCAGGAAATGACAGCACCCACAAGAAATTCCGTCAACACTGGAAATGACGTCACGAACTTAAGGAAAAATGACTACAGAAATAAACATCGAGCCATGCAACCAATGGCTCACTAATGGTTTTTCTTAGTATGGTGATGAAAAGTCTGAAAACTAACCCTCCATCTCAGCAGGCGAACCGACATTCAGAGTGGAAATAGTTTAGTCGACACACCAAGTCCACATCGAACGTGTGGAGAGTATACCAAACTGAGACATCCCCCTACCCTGTTCATATCATCCTGTATTTCCCATGGCTAATGCACATAACATATTTAGCCCTATAACAATGGACAATGTTAGCACGACCAATACAGCTAACTGAGTAGTTTTGGCGTGGGATTAAACCAGAGTACCTGGAGCAACCTCACGCAAAAACGGGAAGAAGATTCAACTCCACACAGACGGTTGCCCAAGGATGGAGTTGAATCCAGGTCCTTGGCACTGAAGGGCAGCAGTGCTTATCACTGAAGCAACGTGCAGCCTCTGAAATTAATTCAAGAAATTACCCCATCAACACCTCCTTATGTGCACCTCGGAACAGGCAATAAATGGCCACATCCCGTGGATACAAAAAAGAAACGAAATCCCTCCTGTTTTTCACCCTCTTCCGTATCCATCTGAGATGTCTTAGAGAAGGCCAGAAGGGAGTGGCATTGCCTAAGGTAAGTCACCACACGAACTACTAATCAATAACATGCATAAATGAAGAGCGGTACAGACAAACAAACACATTAACACGCAGACACAGCAACATGCTCTTTGTCTGTTACACACACACACGCACACACAAAAAAATTCAGGCATCACCAAGGTCACACAGATACAAATACAAAGGCATCAACAAAAATGCAGAGACGAGGAGGTTGTCAGTATTTCCCTTTTTCTGTGCAGGGTTCTTCACTATTTCACCTCTTCCAGAAGGTGTGTTTTAGCATTTGTGTTGCTCATTTTGCACGGTGTCATTATTTTAATGGCTCCAATAGCAGTGTGTCAATAGTTCAGCCTCTCTATATGCAGTTGTCCAATCTTTCACTTGCTTATATTAATGGCTGTGCCAGTTTTTCACTTCTTGTGTGAGGATCTTGACTCTCAGAAAGTGCCAATGCTTACAGGTATCACCAAATCTGGAAGAATTGAAAGAATTGTAGAGGACAGTATGGAACACCAACAAGACAGTGACAAGTTGGTGACATTTTCGGGTATATGGCACGTGAGGAGCCATGCACAGCAGCGTGACTTGGTATGAAGCACATTGGTAGACAATATAAAATAGTCTATAGAGTTTTAATGGGGGATGAGGGAGCAGAGGACCATGAGTGTATATCAGCACGGATCATTGAAGATATTAGGACAAGTGGAGAGAGCAGTAAATATGACTGGTTAGTTTCATTTTCTGAGTTGTTTGCAGGAGGGGATGTAGGAGGGAGCCTCGGTGCTCCCTTCCTGGGAGATGGTTGTAACGATGTGTTTTCTGCCCACCTGCATTCCCAATGAGAAGGCAGAGATTTCAGCTGTATCAGCTCAACACAAAATGAAAACGGCATCAGGGTCACGGCTTTGAAGTTGCTCCGGGGGAACGGAACTGTCAGGGGGTTTAAAGTGAGAATTGCCATTCCCTGAACATTGCTCCTTACTTGATTGGGTGGGATGTGCTCTTGCGGGGTGAGGGTGTGTGAGGGAACGGATTTTGGACAATCAACGATGCAGCTTGTTCTTGTCTCTGTCCTCTTTTAGGCTGTTTTATTTTCCTGGAATATGAGAAAAGGCGGGATGATTGAGGGTTGGTAATATATGACACTGCTCTTTGTGCTGGTATTGGTGGTGGGGTCATGGTGAGTTTAATGAAGGATGTCAGCCCACAATGTTGTATCCATGCCGTGTTAGGTGTGTGTGTGTGTGTGTGTGTGTGTGTGTGTGTGTGTGTGTGTGTGTGTGTGTGTGTGTGTGTGTGTGTGTGTGTGTGTGTGTGTGTGTGTGTGTGTGTGTGTGTGTGTGTGTGTGTGTGTGTGTGTGTGTGTGTGTGTGTGTGTGTGTGTGTATATGTCGGGTGGGTGGATATAAAGTAGAGGTGAGGGATGGGGGAGGTACTGCATGCACTAGTGAGAGAGGAATTTCCTGAGCCTTGTTTTGGGGTACGTGCTACAACAGATGGACAGTGAGCGTGAGGGAGCAGAGAATATACTGTAACACTTATCCTGACAGAGCGGTGAAGGTTATTGGTACTTGTCCTGTATTCTTGGACATATTTTAAGACCACAGACTTTGCAATGGGATGGGTGGTAAGCTCATACGATGCTCGGTTGCTCTGTACTGTGGCCCCCTTTGGGAAAAGAATGGTCTCCTCTGTACTAGCCCATCTACCAGGACCGCCGTGCCCCTGTCGACAAATCGCGATTAATTGCCCCGACCTGCCCTGCTCAGGGTAATTTGTATAGGGCATCTCCACACTGAGAAAGCTCAAACGTGACCCCACTGGTCTTTTAACGAAGGCACCACTGCCAGGGATCAGGGAATATCCACGGTGTTGGTGAATACCTCCAGATATGATGGGTGGGTGAAACAGACTGGCATTGAATTAGAGGATCATCTTGACGATGGGTAGGTAGATAATGAGGTGGGTTCGATAAGATACCACCAGGAAACCTAAGCTAGCCTCGTGCAGAAGATCCCTCTGTTACAATGAAAATGCCACTGAGACCAATTATTGTTAGATTCAGGCCAGTGAGACGAAGAATCTGCTGTCCCCACACACAGTTACTAAGCTGTAGAAAAATTCGTCACCAAAAAGTCTCCCTCATCTGGACTCAAAATAATGTCCCATTCATCCATCATTACTGGGAACATTATCTCATGTTGCAGAATGGTACTGAAATGTTTATATTGTAGCATTCAGAAACCTGTGAACACATGCTTCGTTGTCTCTGTCTCTTCGTCTCCCCTTCTCTGTCCATTTATCAAACCATTTACGTTTGTTGGTCAGTCAACCGATACCCCCCACTATCTCTCCGCGTCTGTGAGAATCTCGGGTGGTAATGTGCGGTGGATTGAGAATCTGGCAAAAATATTTTTCTTTGTTCTCTTTCTTGTGATTGGACGCTCCGAGTTCTATTTCCTCCAGCTACACACATTCTCCAATCTACCTCTATAGTTCGGCATTGTTGTCCATGATGTAGTTGTCCATTTACAGTAAACCTCGAAACCTCGAAGGATTTATTTGTGGATGTAAATATTCTTGCTGAGCTGGAAGTTTTGCTTTCGTGCGATTCATCAGCATACCGGGTAACATCAGCAGTATGGTGACAAAACGTGTGAGAAAACAAATGATGTTACCTAACATGGTGACAAAAAGTCTGAAACCAAACCTTCCAGCTCAGCGAGCAAACTAACATTCAAAACTTCAACCTGAACGGCATACGTTCTCGAAAATTGGTCGGATTTATATGCATTTGGAAAGGCAAGTACTAACGAGGCTGGGCTGAGCATCGGAAGATTGAATTTATTTCAGATAAATGTGATGTGTTGCATTTGGTATTCCAAATTTGTTGCATTTGGTATGTCACAGCAAGGCAGGGTGGTAAAATAGGAAGTTTCTACATTAGCTTTTGTTGGACAGTGCTTTCAGTTTAAGTTTTTGGATAACATGTAGCACCTATACTCGACATTGGTTCGGCAACTTTTGTAATAGTGCCTTTAATCCTGGTCGCTCTGTTTTAGGAAAGATATTGCTCAACTTAAAGGGAACAGAAAAGATTCACAAGTAAGTTGCTGGTGTTTTTGGGGGGTGGCTTAGTGGAGTTGAGGTACAGTGAAGGTTGAGTAGGCTGGGGCTATAATTCCTGGAGTGTTGATGCTGAGGAGTGTCCTGAGGGGTTTTTTAGTGGTGGATCCGGATTCTCTTGGGTGAGTAACACCGAAGGCCACGACATTATACGGGACATCTATTCACATCCCTCAGAATTCCCCTCAAAAAACTGAGGAAACACGAACGTCAAGCTCAGCGGTCTATAGTTCCTTACTTTCATAAATAGTGGCATCACATTAGCAAATTTCCAATCATTTGGCACCTGACGTGTGGTAGGAATGACATAAATGAATCAGCAAGGTGCATGGCATTAATTTTCCTAGCTTTCCACAAAATTCTTGGACACAATCGATCATGTCCCAGAGATTCATTCATTCTTATGCAGTTATGAAGGTTTCGAAGTTTATTGTATTTTTAAGAGTGTTGGAAATCTCGCAAGAACCGGCAAAACATAGAGAGTCTTGAACAAGGCAAAAATGTGACTCATTGACGAAATAATTTGCAGCATCTTCTTTACCATGAAACTTGACAAAATACAAATTCTGACTATCAGTTTGAATTGTGTCCCAACACAACAAAATCCACTCAGTTTGAATTTAGTATTTTGATAATATCATAATCAATGAAATGATCCGATATTGTGTGTTATAAATCGGAAAGTTTCACACTTAGAGGGAGAACAGCCAAAGACCAAGAAATGTAGAGTGCTCGCTGAAAAACTCTCTGAAAGCTACCTGTGGATAAGAAATTCGCAGTGCAGAACTTCGAAACTCACCTGGAGAGAACCTAAAGAGGAAAATCTGCAAAGGAGAATCGGCAAAGCTGACTGGTTTTGAAACGTGACTTGTTTTGTAAGTAGTAATCTGGATGTTTTATGGGACTCTTTTTGGAGAGAGGGAGGTAAAAGGTCGGTTTAAGGAAAAGGGCATGTAAATATTTGTTCGATTTAATATTCTCTCTTGTACTTAAAAAATAAAGTTGAAAATTTGTACATTAAATAGTCATCTCTTGGATTGTTCTTTGCCTCTTGAATTTTGACAAACTATAGCGTGACTTAAACCATTTCTGTGATCGTGCTTTGAATTGGTAGAGGGGGTAACCGCGTGTCATAACAGTTTGGGAGCTTTCGTCTGCGATTTCAATAGTTTCGGACAAATCCAGTCGACAATTTGGACGGATGTGAACAGATTTGGGTTACGAAAAAGCTCAGTAAATTTAAACACTTGCAGGTCAGTATCCTTAACCTTCAAAATACGTAAGTGAGGCAATTTGTTTACTTTCGGTGACTCGTGGTTGGACAAAGTAAAAGTGAAAGAAATGGCTGTTAAACTTGCAAAAGATGTACTGTGGTTTAAGAGTGACTCGTTACTTTGCGAATGAAGTTTAGAAGGAAAGAAAAAATGATGTAATCGTAGAATTCGACAAGAACTTAGATTTGTGACGAACCAAAGGCAAAAGTAAAGCCAATCACAGAGGAGTCTCAGAACAACAGACAACAGTACAGTTTGCAAAACTTCAAGTAAAATTGACATAGATGGTTTTCGCAGCTAAAGAATGGGAGAGAGAATGAGAAAGAGAGAGAGAACCATACAGGGAAAAGAGAGAGAGGATTCTTAGCTGTGCAAAGAGAGAGAGCAAGAAGGGAGACAGAAAGATAGAGAGAAGAAAAATTCTGAGAGAGAAAGAGACGAAAAAAGAGAAAGAAGGCACTTAGATGAGAAAAAAAGAGAAATTTGAACTAGATAGTTCCCGACTTAGCAAACCTAAGGTAGCAGGGTGGAGTTTAAAAGAGAAGGTCGTGAAATACGCAAGTATGTCAAAACTCTGGAACTCTTTGATTAGAAAAATGTTGAAGCCTTCCTTATTTCATTTGAAAAATTGGCTAAGCAAATGGAGTGGTTGAGAAATCATGGGTGAGTATGGAGTTATTACCTAATGTCTATAATTAAATTGCTCCTGCGGTAAAGTTCAGAGAGCACAGCGTGATGAAGGGAGAGATGTATGATTTTGAGAGAAACATGGTTTAACCTGTCACTGTTAGTAAAGGGTGTCGAATTTGAACTCTTACTGATCTGTTGCCCGAGAGTCCGAAAATTTGTGGAACCGAAATTTACAGTTCGCCAATGGAATATCAGTTTGGAATGTCAACTCAAGACTGGTGAAACAACAGTGGGAGTGATGGACAGAGAGCCAGTTCCAGGAATCTAGTTTGTACTTTCGAATGATTTAGCAGCGTCCACGGTGGGAGTGACAGCCCTTGTTGTGGAGAAGACAAAGGAAGAACAAGAAACTGACCATTTAGAACACAAATATCCTCGTATTTTTCCAGCATATCTCGCAACCAGATTCCACTATCATTAATCACAGCACGAGGCAGGAACTAAAGGGAAAGATGAAGGAGTTGAGATTCAATTAGTGGACAAACCGTTTGATGTAATATCACAGGAATAACTTAAAGAGGGAGCGGGTCAGACAGAAGCGTTTAATCCTTAAAGGCTAAGGGGTTGAAACAGAATGGCAAGACGGTTGAAGATGTATATGCGAATGCATACCCTGAAAAGGACTCAGGAGAAGCTCTGAAGTGTTGCTATCTGAAAGATGGAATACTAAGATGGAAATGAATATCGCGGCATGTTGGTGCAGAGGAGAAATGGGCCGAAATGAACCAGAATGTGTTGCCGACAGCGTACGGACAGGAAGTGTTATGACTAGCACATGAACTAACTGTAGGAGGACACATAGGGGTATGAAAGAATCAGGCTAAGGTACAAATCATTTTTGTTGGACTCAAATGCACAAGGATGTTGTTAACTTTTACAGTAGTTGTCATACATGCTAAATGCTAGTTAAGCTACAGGCGGAAATAAAACCAGCACCTTTGTTGGAAATTCTCGTATTTGAAGAATCTTTCACGCGGGTTAGAAATGTGTGTGTTCGTTCCTTCCTGTGAACTAGAAAAGAGACATACCTGGAGAAATGGGTGTTGGTTGCTGCCCACGGAGTAAAAAATCAAATCCAGAGATTTGGATTTTGATGTGCCTCAAAATATGTTAAAAAGTGAAGGAAGCCTTTTGCAGTGGGATAGTTGAGTTATCTATCTGTGTTAAGAGCGTAAAACACAGTTGGAAGGTCTGTTCCTAAAGGAGGAGGACATGTATTAGGGTCAGATAGGAAGGACTACTGCTATTGCACATGAACTAGATTTACGGCTTACTGCTGCGATAAAATAATACCTCTATCATCTTAATCTTTTCAAATCCAGACAGGTCCAGAAGAACGTGGAGGCTCCACGAGGGTATCCTGTAACAGAGACGGAGTGAGTGTCGTTCTCCGATCATCTTAGTTCCTAATCTGGACAGAACTCAAGATTTTGCGTGGCTCATCAGACGGTTCACGCTATTAAAAAATTGGACTCGAATTCAATACTGAGATTGGAGCGCTGTATCGAGTCAAGCCAGATACATCACCAAGTTGGACTTACTGTGTGATTAGTGCCAGGTATATTGAATAGAGATGGCGAAAGAAATTTCTGCATTATAACCCCAAATGGGCTCCATCAATTCAATGTGATGCCCTTTGGAATGAAGAACACATCAATCAAATTCCGAAGACTGATGAACAGATTTGTGTTTGGGTTAACAAACTGTGCAGTCTATTTCGCTGATGTAGTGATCTTTTGTAAGTCCTGGAAAGATAACATGGTACAGTTGCAGAGCTATTGGAATGACGACGAGAAGCAAACTGGTAAGGATTTTAAATAAAACTAATTCCTGAACGTAGCGGTGATGTTCTTCGGACATAGCATCGGTTGTGGAAGGTTGACCCCAAGGAACGCAATGACGAATGCCATCGAGGTATTTCCAGGAACAACCTCGAAGCCAAGGGGCTCCGATTCTTAAGACTAAACGGAATCTATCGGAAGTGCGTTCCAATCTCCAGCCGTGTAGTGGCAACATTAACCAAGTTGCTGAAAAAGAAGACAAAGTTCCGTGGACAGAACAATGTAAGTGGCAATCGACCATTGTAAGTAATATTAATTACCACACCAGTTTATCTCCACCAATGCTTTCAAAACATGTTATGCTTGCTATTGATGTAAATGAATAGGTGTAAGAACTACAGGACGATGATGATGGGACTGAACTGCTAGTTGGTTCAATTTCGAAGAAACTCAACATCCACTGGAGGAAATAATCCACAATTGAGAAAGAACGAATAAGTTTGGTACTATCCTCACAACATTTCAATGTGTGTTTCATGAACAATGTGTCGGAAACGGTTGTGTACATGGATCACAATCCTTTAAACTTGTTGGAACTATTTAAAGGCAAGGATATGCCACTATTTCATTGGAAGCGTATGTTACAAATATTTAAATTGCACGTCCACCTGTTACAGGTCAGAAGAATGTAATCGCATATGCGTTATTGTGAGTTTAACAGATAATTTGTAGGTAACAATGGTATCTATTCAAGGTTATACTTATGTGGGAAGAACTTAATATGAACTTAGATTGAAGTCAGATGCATTTCATGATATTGTGGGTAAGGCATAGTGACAAATAATTAAGTCATTCTTTTCATTATGACTTTTTTTAACCTAAACGTGGAGGTGTTATGAAAGTGTAGTGGTCTACTCTACCATTGAAAAGGTAGCAAAGCGAGACAGGGCGCAGAGAGCTCTGAGCAAGGTAACAACGTAAAACTTGGTAGAAACAAATAGTAACAGCTGGGTTGTCATGAAAAAAAAAATTCCAATTCGGCCAATCTGTTTAAATTATGCTCCAAAATGTGAAAAACTAATCAAGTTTGAATATAGCATTTTGACAATATTTAAACTAAAATCAAAATCTGATATTTTGGGCTATAAAACCGGAAATTTTGAACATATAGTGGGACAACTGCCAAAGACCAATACACGTAGACTGTTAGCTGAAGGGATCTCTGAAAGTTATCTATGTATAAAGAGTGTACATACCAGATCATCGAAATCCACCTGGAGAGAGTCTACAAAGGAAATCTGCAAACGAGAATTGGAAAAGCTGACTGGCTTTGAAACGGAATTTTATTTTGAAAGTCTTAATATGGGACTTTTTTAATCTCATAAACGTAGGTTGAAGAGAAAGGATTTGTTAATAATTGTTGGTTTTAATATTTGGACGTAAAGAATAACATTGTTCAAATTTACTTTAAATAGTGAACTCTGTGGTCTTTCATTTCCTCGCGAATTTTAACAGATTAATGCACGAGGTGAACCTTTTCTGTGGTGCAGGTTTAAATTAACAAAGGGGTGAACACGGTGTCATGACGTTTTGGGGGCTTTCGATAGCGATTTGAAAACGTTTCCACAGATCCAGTCTGAGGTTTGGACAGATTTGAAAAAAAAAGATGTCGGAAAAAGCGCAGTAGACATAGACATTTGCAGGTTAGCATCCTCGATCTTTCAATGAAATGTAGGTGAGACGATTTGTTTCACTTTGGTGCATTGTTGTTGGTTAAACGAAAAGTGACTGGAATGGCTCTTAAAATTGCTAAAGTGGTTCTGGCCTTTGAAGATGATTCTCAAATTTTCCAAGTCAATTTAGAAGGAAGGAAAAAGGACATAAAATTAGAATTAACAAAGAAGAAATGTAAAGCTGACGTTTTAAGGGAATTACTCAAACGATCAAGTGTGTCAGAGAAGTAGTGCAGTAGAAGTAGAAAACTTAAATAACAATTGAGTAAAATGGAGTTAGAATATTAAAAAAAGGCAAAGTACAAGAGAGAGAATGAAACAGGAAAGAGAGAGAAGGGTCTTAGCTGAGCAAAGAGAGAGAAAAGAAAAGAAGAGCGAAAGAGAGGGAGAAAGGGACAGAGAACGAGAAAGTGAAGAGAGAGGGAAACGAATGAGATAAAAGTTTCTTAGCAGAGCAAAAATAGAGGCATTTCGTAAATGAGAACTTGTGAATTAGTCAGCAAAGTGAAGTTAACAGGATGGCGATTAAAGAGAAGGTAGCGATGTATACAAATTTGACAAAGCTCGACCACATTTTTATGAGAAAGAAGTTGAAGCTTCTTTATTTAATTTGAAAAAAAAAATGGCAAAGCAATGGAGTCGTCCGAGGATTTCTGGGTAATAAATGGAGTTAGGTATAGCCAGGTCTGTCAGATGAGGGGTCAAGAGATTATGAAGAGGTCAAACAGGCAATTTCAATTACTTATAACATGGTATCAGAAACATATAGGCAGCGGTTCAGAAACATAAAGGAAAAACCAGATCAGACTTATGTTAAGTTCAAATGAATAAAACATGGTCATTTTGGAACATGGGTGCGAGCCGTAATGGTAGATAGGATCTATGCGGCTCAAAGAGAGATGATTCTGCTGGAGAAGATTGAAAAAACACTTCCAAAGATCACAAGAATTCACGTGAACAAACAGACATTTCTGGAAGTCAGAAGAGTAGCACAACTGGCACATAATACATGTTGATGCATATGACATGCTTATGGTCAGAATGTCGTCCTGTTAGGGATACACGTCAGGAGAAGGGGAGATCCTACACTACGAAATAAAGAGTAGAGAACTCTGTTAGGAATTTGCCAAAGGTTCAATAGCTTCAAGAGGTTGGAAAGCAGGTGAATGGACTCCGGTGTTTTCATTCGAATGGACTGGGACATAAAACGTTACAGTAGCAGCGGTTTCAGCAGGGAACTGGGAAAAAAGGTGTTTTCAAAGCCACAAAGTAGGACTCGTAAAGAAAGGCATTTTGAAAAAAAATCATCAGAAAAGAAGCTAAGTTAATGGCATTAGTAAACATGGCAATGGAATCCCCAAGAAAAGCCGAGGAGCTGCAGGAATGTGCACAGCCTTGGCAAGAGTTGAGTATGGAGTTAGAACCTGGAGTCGATAAATAATTTGCCACTGTGCGTAAAGCCTGCTTAGAAAGAATAGCGGGAGGAGTGCAGTAAGGTATAATTATGAGAGAAACACCATCTCACCAGTCGCTGATAGTAAGAGATGAGTGAATTTGCACTCTTTCGGATCTGTTACCCAAAAGTGTGGCAATTTGTGTGACTGAAATTTAGCGTTCCCCTGTGTGAGAACAAGTTGGAGTATCAACCCAAGACTGGAGAAGTAACAATGATAGTGATTGACAGAGTGTCAGTTCCAGGAATCCAGTTCGTATTGGGGAATGATTTTTTCAGGTTCGAAGGACGGAGTGGCACCCCTTGTTGTGGAGAAGCCCAAGAGAGAACAAGAAACTAACGAGTTGAAACAAAAACAAATTGGTATTTTACCAGACTATGTAGTAACCAGATCCCACTATCATAAGTAACAGACCGAAGCAGAAATAAAGAGAAAGGTGAATGAGTTAAGGTTCAGATAGGGGACACCCTGATTGACGTCATGCTGTGGAAAAAATTTCGCTTAACAGGATGCGGGTCAGACAGCAGTGTTTAACCCTGAAAGGGTAAGGGACATGTAACAAAAAGACAAGTGGATAAAACATATATATCTGGATGTACATTCTGAAAAGGAGGCTGTGGTCTATTCCTGAGTTTTATTATCTGAAAGATAGAATCCTAAGACGGAAATGGAGAATATGGCAGGTTAGTGAAGTGGTGAAATGGTCCAAAGTGCACCAGGTTGTTTTGTTGGTAGCATACAGACACGAAATGTTAAGGGTTGCGCATGAGCTAACTGTGTTGGAAACGGTTGTGTACATGGATCACAATCCTCTTGCATTCTTGGAACGCTTTAAGGACAAGTATATACGACGATTGCGTTGTTCCCTTCTCTTTCAGACTTTTAATTTACATATCATACATGTTGTGAGTCATAAGAATGCAATTGTGGATGTATTATCATGGATTTAACTGTATATAAGAATGTTAACTATTCAATGTTACATTTATGTGGGAAGAAGTTAATTTGAACTTTGATTTAAGTCATATGTTTGTCATGAAATTGTGGTTAAGGAATATAGAAATGAAAACGAATCCATCCTTTGTTTATGATGTTTCATTTTTTTGAAGATGGAATGTATCATAAGGGTGTAGCGGTGCACTGTATCTATAAAAGTGTTCAAAAGCTAGCAAGGATTGACAAAGCTCATAGTTCTGACTAAGGTAACAATGTAACACTTGATCGAAATGAATAGCAATAAATGGGTTGCCATGAAACAAAAACAAATTGAAATTCGAACAATCAGATTACATTGTGGCCAAGATACCAAAATCTAATCGAATTTGGATTTAATATTTGACAATATTCAAACCAGTTAAACTATCTGATGTTTTGGGTTAAAGAACTGGACATTTTAACAGTTTGGGGAAGAACTGTCAAAGACCATCAAACGGAGACTGCCAACTGAAGAGGTCTCTGAAAGATACTTTTCTATATGGAGTTTGCTGAGCAGAGCATCGAAACTCACCTGGAGAGAATCGATGGCGAAAGATTTACAAGGTGCAATCGAACAAAGCTAACTGGTCGTGAAACGTGATTATATTTTATTTCGTAAATCTTTATAGTGCTTTTTTAAAGTCGGTTTGTAATCTGGGATGGGAGCTAAAAGATAGTTTGAGGAGAAAGGAGTTGTAAATATCTGTTGGATTGAATATTCGCTCTTGGACGTAAACAATAAAGTTGTTAATTTTTGCTTTAAACATTAATCTCTGAGATAGTTTTTTTGTCTCTGTAATTTGAACAGATGACAGCAAGAGGGGAACCTTTACCATGTTGCTGGTTACATTTGCAGTGGATTTTACCCCGTGCTGTAACAATTCATTTAAGGTGCCCAGTATTTATCCTTGTAATATTGACACTTTTCCAAACATCACAAGATATATTTCCCTAAGTTGTCCCGCTCTTGTAGCCGTCTCCACACTGAATACTGCTGGGAAATACTTGTTTAGTATCTAATCGATCTCTTGAGGTTCCCACACAAAGACAGCCTTGTTCATCTTTATGTGGCCCTATTACCTCTCTCTTAATCTTTTGCCATTAATGTGTTTTATAGAATTTCGTCAATGTCTTGTGAACACTATTTCCAAACTCATCTTATGTGCCCTTTTAAAAGCCTAGATTTCACAATTGAATATACTCCTCCTGCCCTTATAATCCTATTGGGATTCACTCGATCTCACTACTGTTTACCTGATATACGTCTCCTCCTGTTCCTTTATAAGAGTATACATATCCATCGTCATACAGCACTCCCTGAAAACACAAGCGTTGCCAGTCTCACTAATAGGGGAATGTTGTATCTGGACTCTCTTAATCCAGCCTTTGAAGTTTTTTTCCTTTCCAAACATCCCTTCACCAGTGAATAGCGTCTCCCAATCAGCCTTTCAAAGTGTCTGCCTAACGCTTTCAAAGTTAGAACTTTAATGTTTCCATCAGGTGTATCCTTTTCCACAACTACTTCAAAACTGCAAGATAGACTCCAAAGTTTGAATGAGCTCCTTCCGACCCTCTGTAGCAGACTCGAGAGGCAGAATGCCCTCCTCCTGGCCCTCTGTAACAGGTGTGAGAGGCTGAATAGCTTCCTCCTCTTGCTCTGTAACAGGCCTGAGACATTAAATGACAATACAAGGCGTGGATTATGAGCAGCCAGTAAACTATATCTGATGGAGTTCCCTCCCTTCTCAGCTGTAGAAGCACAAACAGTACAATGTACTGCTGCTACCCTCTCAGTGACACCTCGTACAGCTGCAGTATCACTTATAGAGTCATAGAGTCATAGCCTTCTCTGTGTTTTAAATGATTCCCTTACAAAACGTTCCACAATTCTGGTTTTCCACCTGTTTAAGTAATAATAGCCTCCTCTAGGATGAATTACCTTTTTCTATCCCTCTGAAAAGGCCACACGGGGCCAAAAATATTTCCTCCTGTTCCTCAGCATAACTCTGTCTGAAAGTTATGAAAGAATTTTATATCAGGGGACTTCAACCCAGGATTACCCTCACACAAAGTCAATGGGCAATAATTATCGTGCTTTGGGTTAAGGTATCTATAAATATCCCCACCAGACGTTTTATGCAGCTGGTCTGTTATTTTTAAATCCCCCCGTTTCCTTTTTAAAACAGCGGGGGATATAGAGAGCACTGCAGTTTTCTAGCAATACTCTCACATACAATTTAAAAAAAGTTTTAAAAAGATTGAAAGATTAATGGTCCATTCCATAGTAACGCTCATTCATTCCATCCAACCTGTGTAAATGTCCACTTTCATTGAGATATGCAGAGTGATGTAAAGAAGCAGTTAATTGAGCCTGTTTGTTCAGTCACTCTGATTAATGTCAAACTCAATGGATTCTAATTACTCCAGTGGCAGGTTTCGAGCTTTTAATAAGAAATGTGGCCTGTTCAATGTGCTAACCCTTGGCATGAGTGGGAGCATCTCCGACATCACTGACAAGGATGAGCAGCTCCAGAGAAAGGGGAGGAAAGATCAGAATCTGAGGACATTAGCATTGAATGTTCTGACAATGGATCAGCATCTGAGAACATTAGACTGGAATATTACAGCAATGTGTCGGAATCTGAGACAATAAATCGGAATTTTTTAACAATAGATTGTCGCTTATCGAATTTTTTTTGGACTCTTTCTGCATTTTTTAAGGTTACCATTATCTTCGTGGATAAATGTCGCTCGTTGCGACTTTTATTATCCTATCCTCGCCATTGTTGGTGTCCCTGATACTTCTCACTGTCCAGATGTTATTTCCATAAACAATTTATGACATTGTTGTTCTTTCATGTATTCCACACTTTTGCCACCATTGTTGTTCTTGTTGAGGCTCTGAAACCAGATATGCACTCTACATCCGACTACTAACTGGATTAGTGAATTGTTCAACAACTGTATCCCTTGTTGCTTCTGGCAGTGTTATGCACGGCTCTCTGAGTTGATCTTCTCAGTTTCAGCTTTGAACCATTATCTCACTGCATTGTTCTTTAAATATTGCGAACATGGAGGCCACTTTCTTCAGTTCTAATTACAGACTCCGTTTCCTTTCTCTGATACCATCCCATCCCTGGTGATTATCTGAGTTTGAAACAGACGAGTAACAACTGTGGTGTTTCCTTTGTCATGATTGATTCCTGACACCATACCATGAGCATCATTAGCTTTAACTGCTTGCCACTCCAAAAGATATCTGCAATTTGAACCTTGAGCAATGAAGTACAGACTGAACGAAGGGAATAATCTGCTACTGCCACTCCTGGTTTCAAATCTGCAGAAAAAAATCTGATTCAAATTCACATCAAAATCACAGCCATCATTTGTGTGCACTCTGATCTGTATTGCTATTGGGTTTGACAATGCCATTATTTTAATATTCTTAAGTACTATGTCTCATCTGTCCATGAAACTTCTCTTCGTCTCTCTCCATCAATAACCGAAAAACCTGTTCATATTAAACTGGTTTCCTCCGTGTGTATTTTCCATCAAGCAATGATTTTCGCACTCAACCACACTCACACACGAACTCACACTCACTTTGGAAAACCAGACGCACACACACGCAGACACACACGCAAACATACACAAACACACGCACACACACACGCATACATGCACATCTTTCTTTATACTCGTCCAATGGAAACATAGTTGCATAAAATTGTTGGAGCCGCATTTACTGTCGCAGACAGCAAAGACGTCACATCTTCCCGTGCAAGACAGTAATCTAATGCGAGTACAGTCCCCATAAATATGCCTATTTGCAAAAGGAATGTGTTTGAGGGATGTTTGCAATACTTCCCATGCTGGTAAGATAATCCAGGTTACTGGGAAACACATGAACATTATCTGCACAGCTATCCATTCTGGGTGGTGATCTTGCCCCAGTTTATGTCGTTTGAGGTGTTCTGTGAAGCAGATTCAGAATGTGATGTAACAAAACATTTTCATTGGTCTGACAACGCCGTTATTCAATGTTGTAATTCTTGTAATTTTACTGTCGAATTTCTCAGAACTCTAGTTCGTCCAAATGCCCTGTCTTTTTCTCTAAATTTTCACAGCATGTTCTCAGTAAATTAATTGTTTGTTTCTATCTTAATGTACAGCTCTCTGCCACTTTGTATTTTTCCCAAACCTTGTTTTGTTTTGACTCCTGAGTGTAGAGAGTGTTAGTATTGTGAACCTTGGAAACAATGAAATGGTGTGTGGGGGGCTGCTGTAAACTTTGCGGTGAGTCCCATGTGGTGCTTCATGTTAGAGAGGTTGTTTCAGTCGCTTGACTCATGTCATTGAACCTTGGTCTGTGCCTGTCCACACAATGCCTGCATTTGCACCTACAAACTGACGATGTGGTCAGTAACACGGCGAAACCCGCTGGGTAGGATTATAAAGGATCAGGGGTCCATTTTGAGTGGTTTGAACAGCCGTATCACATCTGGAAAACTCATTTCACATTTACCTTTAAAATAAGAAATGGTGGGTATCCAGGTCACATTATTAAAATATTTTGAGGCATTCTTGTCGGATCCACAGAAAACCTGGGGCTTTTTCCTATCCTAATTCGGTAATTCCAAATTGGCTTTCGGATTACCAGCCCGACAGTGTGAAAGTAAGCCATTTGGCCCCACAAGTCTAAACCGACCCTCTGAAGAGTAACCCACAGAGACTGATTCCACTACCCTATTACTCAAAACCTACCACTGACTAATGCATCTGCCCAACATATCTCTCAATGTTGTGTGCATTTTAGTCCAGCCAATTCACCCATCCTGCATATCTTTGGGCTGTTCGTGCAATCCGGAGCACCCGGAGGAAACCCATGCAAACACGGGGAGTATGAAGTTGGTAAGGTTGTTGTGCTCAAAGGTGGCTGCGGTAGTTGCTATTGCCTTTTGTTCCGGGTGTTATGTTCGGTTGGTTTCAATAGTGTTCAGTGTTGTCATGCCTCTTTCAGTCACGAAACGTTTTCTGAGAATGGAGGAAATGGCATTCCGGGTTTTAGAAAAGGCGAGCAAAGCAGTGCTGCTGCAACTGGCAGACAAGCTGGAGTTGGATATGCGTTTGGCTGTGAGAAAAGGAGAGGTAATTACAGCAATAGACAGGCATTTAAATTCTGTTGGAAATGCCACCGGAATATTTTGAAATTGCTAGCATTCAATTGCACACGCAGCAGCTTGAACGTGAAAAGGAATTGAAACAGTTTGACGCATAATTAAATGTGGAGTAAAAAGAAAATGTGAGGAGGAAGAAAGACAAAAGACGTGGGAAGAAAACCAGAAAGAGAGAAAGCTTCAGCTTCAAAAGTTCGTAATTAGGAAGGTCAGTTGACTTAGAGGGGTGGAGATGAAGGTAGAAGGCCGGCTGAATGAGGAGGATAGTGGCGATGAGCAACTCTGTGGGGGCCAAAGGCTTGATGGAGATCTGCTCAAATATATACTGCTACAACACAGTGTCAACTCTCCTGCTTAATTTAAAACCATCAACGTGCAGTAATCTGTAATGTAAAAATTAATAAGTGTAGTTGTTACCCTTTTAACAGAGAATAGGTAACTGACCACTATTTACCACTTCTTTGTCTAACCTATCATTGTTAAGTTCTCTTCTGCAACACCAGTCCGATAAAACTCCCAATTAAAATTTCGAACACAACTCTTCTTATCACGAAACCACGGAGCTGTGGATGATTATTTTCGATTCTTTCTGTGTCTTCTGTTCACCATGTTAGGAACTTGTACGTCACAGGTTACAGACAGAAAAAAAAGTGTTTTTAAGAGAGTTTTTTTTTCAAGCAGTCTGGAGCATATTAGGCTTGGCGCTTCTCCTATCAACTGTTCAATGTTCCTCTGGTCTTATAACCAGACCATCGGATTGCGTCAGTGGTTTTTAAGACTGTCAATATACTCTATCCAAACTTGATTGGGCATTGGCATTTTTTCGGGGTACAGTTTAAACTGATTGGCTAAATTCGAATTTGCTTTTATCTCCAGGCAACGAAATATTCGCATTGTTTAACCCAGTACTACATACACTGTTGCCTTATGATAACATTTCGGAATGTGACCGGTAGTTCTGCTGTTTTTACCTCTCGTAAAGGTACACCACATCTTTATAACCATACAGGCATGGTTTAAATATGACGAGAAGGACGTCGTAATTCTTTTTAATTTCATTCGTGAAAGTAGCTAGACAAATGCAGTGGCCAGTGCCTATGCTGATGTTGGTAATCCAACAGAGTTGGTAGGTACAACGGGTGAGGTATTGGCTTCACAATCAGAGGAGGTACCTGGAGCATTTGAGGAGGTGAAGACTGGCATCTGAAGTGCTTATAACATTGTGCCAGAGGTCGACAGACAACATTTCCGGAATCTAAGGAGCGACCCTAGTTAAACGTATATTGAGTTTAAACGGAACAAACAAAGTGAGCTTGATTGGTGGATGAGGGTATTACAAATAGAGTAAAACTAAGACGCTCTGAAAGCGATTCTTATTTTGAAGTGAAAGTTCACTCCCTGGGGTCATGTGAACTCAGGAGGAAGAGCAGAGGGGTTAAATGCAAAGATTATTTGCTGAAATGGCTAATGATTTCGAGTTGATCCATAAATCTAACTTTGCCTTCTGTGGGGATAGAGAAGAATGTGCAAGATCTTTTTCAGCATGTACCTGCGAGTTTAAGGTTTACTGGCATAGGCAGGGAGTAGCAGGGAAACAAGTTACAGTATTGAAAGATATGAAGCATATAAATCTTTGATGCTGAGACATGAGGAGATATGTTATTCAGAAGGCCTATTGGGGAGATGATAAGACCTCCGTAACATAATGTGTGGTCGGTGTGTTCGGGAAAGTCATTAACACAAATATTGCACAATTGAGACGAACTTCTTGACCTTTGCATTGTTGTTGCACAGTTTCAGTTTTAAAATTGCCAATAACTTGTGTGAGACACATCTATACACTGATCATAACCTCTTAACGTTTTTGGAGAAATTTACGGTGACCAATTTCAATATGTTTCGATGTAGCTTAATTTTGCCACCATTCAATTTAAAACTTAAACAGGTGACAGAACAGGAAAGCTTAATTGCTGACACATTGTCGAGACGTGGACGTAGAAATACGGAGTTGTTCTATGGCTGGAATAAACTAATTGGAATAGAATGTAGTTTTGAATATTCGCATGCTGTAATATGTGTATTTGCATGGTAGTCTACTAACACAGTTAGAACAAGAGGTTTAAAATTAAGATATATTTTTATATTGATGATTCATTATATTCAAGGGGGGTTTTGATACGGTCACTTTGGAAAGAGTTTTTTAAATCCTGTTTTGTTTTTGAAGAGAGGTCTTGAAGGCAGTGGGGCCGAACTGTCGCCGGAAAACGGAATAAGTAAATAACTTTGGAGGCTTATATGTTTTATTAATACAGTGGTAGTAATGGGACGGCAGTGGCCAGCTCTCACAGACCAGATCTTCTACTTTTGATTATAGCTGCAACGTTCAGAAGCTGCTTGCGGTCCCAGAAGGATTGGAATCTTCAACACATGATTGCTCTCTCCCATTCTCTCTGAAGTCTCTCTTCCTGTTACTTCCTCCTCGATTGGAGATCTGCCCAAATATTTCTTTATTTGGAAATACGTTTTGCCAAGTGGAGTGTTTATGGGGTGGTACTTTATTGGAGCTGTTAATTAGTAGAAATATTGCATCTATTGTTTGGATAAGTGTTCGAATGCATAAGCTATCCAAAATTATTCATCCCTCTTCACGAGAGTGTCGAAACAGCATATTTTACTTAACGAGTGGTTTAACAGGTCTCAACAAATACTTAAATCCAACTAAAATATGGGAAAGTTAGGGTCGAGCCTAGTTTCTTAAAATATTTTGAGGGTGTCTGCTCATATTAATGTCCTTAGGCCCTGTATCTCAGGAGCTTCTGGCTGACTCCTGTTATTGAAAAGTTCGTGGAGGTGCTGGGGATGGTTAGCTTCGGATTGTGCTATGGGCTTCTTCAGATATTCAGGGAGACCTTGGGATTTAACAACCCAAATCTGGACGGAGCACGGGAACTGGAGTTTCAACATCTGAGTCTGCAACATGAACAACAAGTGGAGCAGAGGCTGCGGAGAGAGCAATCTCTGAAACCATGGAATGAGTGTGGATGAGGAAAAGGATCTGCGTATCCTACATAGGTATTCCAAGAACAGCTTCACAAGCGACACTTCATCCTGGGGCAGTGAGTGAGGGGACCGCGAATGAACTAGGCGCTGGTCACAGAGCGGTTTCACCTCCTTCAACACGACCTGCAGCTTCACACCAAGCTGCGACTGTGCTGCCAGTGGCTTTTACGGTCACTGTTTCATTCAGTTACTATGGTCCGGATATTTCCAGGCAGGAGTGGTTGACATAGCCATCAACTCCCAGTATGTTGACATCAATGTCACCATTCTGTGACGGAGGATGTTCATAGAGAATGATGTACATATAATGACCTTTGTCTCAGCAGGGAGCTGCCGGATATATAATTGATTTCCCAGTATAGCGAGGTTCCCGATAGTATATATGGTTCTGCGGGGTCCTCATGTCAATAGAAAGAAGTAAAGGGACGGAAGGAACTCGGCTTCGATTAGTTTTGCAGTATGACCGTGCAGAGGACATCATGTTTGTAAATACCCACTGTCCTGGCAGAAGCCACAGTTTCTTCATTCAGAAAGAGTTAACCATTTTCTACCGTCTTCCGGGATCAACGTAAAAGAAAGGATGGCCTCTCGGGTAAAGGCCATCCCCTTAATACAAGATTCAAGTCAACCTCCCCCTCATCACTCTCCATTGCCAACCAACCACGTCAAAATATGCTGTGCGTACTGAGAGCAATATGACTCTTGGGAATATCAGGGAGCAGATCAGCAGGAAGATGGAGCAACTCTTCCCTTCTGAATAGGTCAGAGTGAACTCTCCAATACACACTGTCTCAGTGAGTCCAGTTACCGATCTCCATTTCAATGCAATTGTGCCGTCCAGTTTTCCTGAAAAAGCGGACAGAGTGAACATCACGTTATGTTCAATCCGCTGAACTATTATCCATTGACTTTATTTGTTTATGACTATTTCCAAATTCTCCACCTCTTGACAATTTAATTTCCTGCTCAGCTTAATGTCAGCGCCTTAAATGTCTCCAGTACGTTTTGTTTCCACTCCACCGTTTCGCTCAGTTTGTAAATAGCTGAGGACCCAAAACTAGTAACTATTTGGCTCCACCTGTTACATTCTGTCAAACTGCTTAAGACTGATTTATCCCAGGTGCTTGCTTCCTATTAAATAAACAGTCCTCCCCCATTCCTGTGTAACACATTCGAAGGGCTGAATAAGAACGAGGAGCATCAGTCGGCAATTCAGCCCCTCGAGCCTAAGCCGCCATGTAATACAATCATGGTTGTTGTCATCTCAACCTGGCTTCCACTTTCCTGCTCTGTCTCCATCACCCGTCATTTACGCAATTCCTCAGCATTCCACACTCTGTGACCGTCCGTTACACAGCTTCACAATCCTTTGAGAGAAGAGTGTTATCCTCACCCCTGTTTTAAGTCTTTTCTGCCTTATTCGAAAACGCCACATGAGGAAATATATTCTCCACATCTTCATTGACAGTCACTTTTAGCATGTTACATATCTCAATGAGATCTCTCATTCTTTGAGGCTCTAGAGAATATTGGCCTTAACTGCTCAATCAGTCTTCATAAGATAAGCTTCTCATCTCCGGAATTTGTCTCGTGAACTTTTTTCGGAACAGTCTCCAATGAACTACATTCCTCCGGCAGTCAGGGCTACAAATATCTACATAATACTCTAGTCACAGTTTCACTGCTGCCTTGCAGAGTTGCAACAATTCTTCCCTGGTTTGATTGTCGCTCCTTTTTACCAATCAATGTTGATGTGCCACGTGGCTTTCTCATTACCTGCTGCACCTTCATGCCAGTTTTCTGTGTTATGCACGAGGATACCAGATCCATCTGCACGTAAACACCAATACGTTTCTCTCCATTTACTTGACAAGTTGCCTTTCTATTCTTCTGATCCAAATAGATGGCCCCACATTTATTCACGCTGAATTTTATCAGCCAAATTTTGGCCCATCCCATTACTTTAAACTATTCACGTCCATTTGTGAGTTTTTGACATCTCCATTGCATCTGGCTACTTTTCCACCTGTTTCAGTTCCATATAAAAAGTGGATTAATGTGTTCTATCCTGTCATTGAATTAATATAATAGATGGCAAGTAGTCAGGGCATTTGGTTTCGAATTTCGCACTCCAAAGGTTGCCAGCTATAGCGCAACCCACTTGTTCTATCTGCCTGCATTTTGCTGTTTCGTCAATCCTCGATCTCAGCTCATGAATTCCTCCGAAATCCATATACTCTTATTTTACAACTTAATATTTTGTGCAGCACTGTATGCAATGCTTTCAAGAAGTGTGGGTACTTTATATCATCAGGATCCCCATTATCTAATTTGCTTGTCACATCTTTAAATAATTCAAATTAATAGAATCTTCGTAATCTATGCTAACTGTGATGGATTGTAGTTTCAGTTTGCAAATTAATGAAATAATAACGGATTCTAACAACTTGCCTTTCATGCCAAAATGTTTCTCACTTCTTTTTATTCACTAAGATCCTTGCCTGTCTCTAAACTCAATGTTCCCTTTTCTGCATTCCTGTGTAACAGAAAGGCTTTAAATGATCTGCTCCGATTGCTGTGTAAGAGGCATGAGTGTCTGAATGGACTCATTTTGTTCCTGATTTACACAGGAAATGTGCTGAGCATTCACTTTGTTACGATATTACAGCCTCGGTGGCCAGCATGTCCTGAGTCCTGGACACAAGTTCTGCTTTTCCTCCTCCTGATGATGTGTCAGAGATTTGAGGGCTTGTGGAATCTTCCTGTTGCTATATAACAGTTTGAGGGGATGACTCGTCTCCTCCAATTCCTCCATAAATGGCTGGGGACACTGAACAGTCATCTCCTGCATCCCTGAAATGGGATCTAGGGAGTGATTGATATTCCACTGTTGCCAGATAACAGATATATGGCTAAATTACCTACCTTTCCATAAAAATGCCTCAAATATTTTTGTCTACTTCTCCAATTCCTCTACAACAGGCACAATGGGCTTCATGAACTTCTCTTCTTCGAATATACAATTCTCTTCCAGTTCCTGTGTGCACAATTGAGGAGGCTGAATGGATTTATCCTCGTCCTGTTGTGGTGTAACAGTGTCGAAGGCCTGAATATCCTTCGGCTGTTCCTGCTTAACAGGCTGGAGAAGTGGAATGTATTCCTCCGTTTGCTGTGAAATTTGATTCTGTTGTTGAATCCTTCCGGTGTTCAATGTAAAAAGAAGATCAGTTTTAATTCGTGTAAACTCCAATGGGTATTGGATCGAACTGATCATCCTTTCTTGATAAGTTAACGCGTTCATTGAAGGGATCTGTTGAGGGTACCATCTCAGATTTGCTTCCATTTTAACAATATACTTTCTTCAGTCAGGAGTCTAAACGTGTATGCACTACTCCAAAAGTGAGCTCACGAAGATCCTGCAGAGCTCTAAGCAAGAACTAACTGAAAACCTGGCTGTAAAGGAAGTTTGGGGAACACTGATCTTAATATATTGACTTTTCTATGACATCCGAACACAAAGCATATTTTATTTGCAATTACAGCATGGCCCTGAGTTACGCAAGTCATTAAGGTGTAAGGGGCAACTTGGCTTCAGTGAATTGAAACAAAAACATGAAAACCATTTATAAAAGACAGCTAATGGCTGTTATTTAAATAAACACTATAACATGGATAATGTACATACACACACACACACATAGAGAGAGAGATATATTTATACATATGTAGTGCAAAGAGCAAAAGAAGAGGGGACCGATGGTAAATGATGAAGTCAAACATTGCAATAGATCAAAGGAAGGGGCTCAGAAAAATGCTAGATATTATGACAAGTCACGGATTCAGAGAAAGTTAAGACCCAGTAAAGTAGGACAAATTAACTGATAAGGAAAACAAAAAGAACAAGAATGCAAACTAACAGGAAACGTAACATAACGACTACAAAACGCTTCTATCCATACTTGAAACGAATGTGATTTCAAGGCCACGTGTGGAATGGTGCATATCACTTCAGGATAATTTCTTGCAGAGAACCGGGAAATTATGGAGAAACATAAGAGTTAATTGTATGTCTGTCTTCATAGAGACTAGATTATTTGATGCGGAAATTCAGTCTGTGTTCTCCAGTGATTCACAGCAGGAGATTTGCTTGCCGTGACTCTTATTAAATTCACTCAGAAGGCATGGAGACGTGCTCACGTGCAAGATTAGGGAGAATCCCAAGATATTCTGCACATACATCAAGCGAAACAGAATAGCCAGCGAATAATGAGGGCCCTTTCGAAACCTAAGGGGGCCATTCTGCGTATGAAGCTGGTGAACATTGATAGATTGTTACATGAGAGCTTCAAACTTTGGAGAAGGAGGATTCAGGTGCAGAATTGGAGAAGATTGACTTGAAGATGATACTCTCTTGAGCAGATTGATGTGAGATGTGAATAGCAATTGGATGTTTTGGCTGGTTAAACAAAAATGGACAAATCCCCAGGTCTGGATGAGTTGAATTGCAGGGTGCTGTTCGAGACAAGGGAGGAAAGGCCCTGACCCAAATTGCTAGGTCGAATCTGTCCAGAGAGGAGGTGTCAATGGACTTGAGAACAGCTAATGTGGTCCAAATTTACAGAAAGTGTGTTGGAGATAAGCCAGGGAACTATAGACACGTGAGTATCAGATCAGAGTTCGGGAAACAAATAAGGAGCGAGAACCTTCATCTCCATTGAGAGAGACACAATTTGATCAGGGATGGTCAGCATGACGTTTTCAGATTGAATTCATGACTAACGAGTTTGTTGTTTTTTTCAGGGTGCCTATTATAAGGTTTTCAGCAAGGTTTTTTGACAAAGCCCCACATGGGAAATTGATGAAGATAGTAAAATCTCATGGCATCAAGGGTATCTTAGCAAGTTACATACAACATTGTCTTAATGGCAGGAGATGGAGCGTAGTCGTAGAATGCAGTTTGTGCGACTGGAGGCTAGTGTCACCTGGTGTACCACAGGGATCCTGCCATGCCCCTTATTATTTGTAGTATTCATGCATGATGTTGATATGAATGTGGAGGGGGCTAGAGTGTGAGCGCATAAGTAAGCTTGTGTTTGACAAAAACGATTGGCTAGGTGGTTGGCAGTGAGGAGGAAGCTGTTGTATTAGAGAAAAATACATATGCAACGGTCTGATGGACAGATTAATGGCAGATGCAATGTAACTCTGATAAATATGAGGTGATGGAAAAAAAAACAGACAGGGGATTATTCAATGAATGGCAGCACACTACGAAGGTCAGAGGGTGCTTTTACCCGGATATCTGAATGCGACGCCACTGAGTTAAGAGTTCAAAGGGGACCGTAGACATAGCCTTTATTCGTCGAGACAGAGATTACAAGAGTTATGCAGGAGATTAATTGGCCAAGATGAAATATTCTTAGCATTTCTGGGCGCCATATTAAATGAAGAATGTCATTGCAATGGAGGGGACGCAACGGAGATTTACCAGGTTGGTCTCTGGAATGGAGCATATCAACGATGAAGAGAGGTTGGATAAAGTCGGGTTCTTTAATTTGGAGCAGAGAAGGCTGAAGGTGGTTTAATTTAGAAGGAGACGATTGCGAGGGACGTGGACAGGGTGGTTAGACAGCGGATGTTTATTTTAGTCAAAGGGCCAAGAACAAAGTATCACCTATTTTAGGCGAGGGGTTTGAGGTTTGGGGAATATTCGCGGATTGCTTTTCAGCCAAAGTGTGTTGCAGTCTGGAATGTTCTTCCTGAAAGGTTAGTTGTCAAACAAACCTCATAACTGTTAAAAGGTACTTGGACAAGAATTTGAGGTATCATAACACTCACGGCTATGGTCCTGATGCAGGAATGTGCGACTCATGTAGAACGTGCTGTATTTCTGAAAATGCAGAATTTTTGCTTCTGTGATATTATGTCTGTAGGAGGTCAATCATTCAGCAGGTTAAGCCAGGACTTGTTGGATTTCTGAAAAAAAGCATGTTGATAATGTTTCTGAGTGAACTGTCATAACTTCTAAACATATGTCAATGGGAAAGATAAGAGGAGTTAACTGCAGCTTTCTCACAGCCTGAAAAGAGACAATGGAGAATTTTGAGCACAGACATGGCAGAACTATGGACCAAGCACTTCAGTTCTGTCTTCACAGAAAATAAAACATAAAAAAAGATCTTCCCAGCAAGACTAGGAAACCCACGCCTGGTGAGAAAAATGGAAGAGAATAAAACTAGTAAATGCAAGGTTTTGGAAAAATTATTGCAACTGAAAGCAAAGGCAGAGACAAGGTCAACAATTTTATGAAATAGTTATTATGGTTGAGCAACTGTGTGGTAGATGCATTATGGAGAATCAATGTATCCAATTTATTTGGTTTTCGCCAAGATTTTTGATAAAGTCCAAACCTAGTGTGCAAAATCAGATCTTATGGAATTGTGGCTGAGAAAGGGACATGGTTGTCGAATGGGAAAGTTGGCAGAAGAGGTGAGTGGAACTCTTTGATTTTTACTTTATTTTGAGACGTATTTTACAGGATACATATGACACAATACACTAAAGATTAGTCGCTTGTCGCCACAAAATGGCACCATTTTTAAAAAAAAATGATGACAATGCAACAAACAGAAGCAAGAGCTTGAAGAGAGCCCGTGAGTCCTGATCCAGCACCTTACTATCGAAGACGCCTGTGCTTCAGCCTTCCGCAACAGCTTCATTGCCGTCTGAAGCAGACCCGATCAACATCAAGAGCCATGCCCTGACACCATTCGAAGTCCACACGTTGACCTCTCGCCACTGCCTATGCTGTCCAAGATACCAGTTCTGTTAGTAAAAAAAACAGAAGAGTGGTGACAGGAGAATCAGAAGAAGCAAAGTGTTCAGAGCGGACAAGCTGCAGCACAGGAGCCATTGAACTGGTAGCACTGGAATAAAATAATCCGTTTTTAGTGATAAATGTTCGTGGGGTATCAGAGGAATTGGGGCTCGAGTTCCACCTATTCCAAATGCACAGCAAATGTTGGTTGAGTGAATAAAACGCAGCTTTTCCAAGTCTGCTGAAGAGTTAGATGATGTTGGGTTTTGAGTGGTTGAGGAGGATGTAAAGGAGCTCCAAGTGATTGAGACAAGTGGAGTAAATGGGCATATACGTGGCAGATAAAGCACAATGTGGATAGATGTGGCGATATGAACCTCGATGCCTATCATTTGAACACGGACGGTTTGCAAAATGCTGATCTTTAAAGGAATTTACGTTTCTTTATTTCTTTGCTTAGGCACAGACCACCGAGATCCATGCAGGGAAGTGAGTTCTGAAGCCAGAAGTCAATATTGCGAATGGCATTGTCACCCTGACCAGTGTACGTAGATCCAAGAAATGTCGAGCTGGAACACGGAAAAGGGTCTGGATCTTCTTGTACACCTGTCACGGAAAGCAATATTGCAGAAACAGAAAGCAGTTAGGAAGCTAAATGATGTGTTTACCTTCATATCAGGGGGACATGAGTGCAGGCCTAAGTGTGTGTTACTGCACCTCATCTCGAACAGAGTGCAGCATTGTGTGTAGTCTTGGTCTCCTTACCGAACAAAGGGGAAAAATGACATTGAGGGAGTGCAGCAAAGGATGACCAGATTGATCATTGAGATCACAGGCTTGTTTTGTGAGCAGAGTGTGGGTCGACTGTGGCAGGATAATGAGTGGGGTTCACAGTGAAATGTATAAAACTCTGACAGGGCGACACAGATTGGACCATGCAGGTATAATAAATCCTCTAGCTGGGACGTCTAAAACAGGGTACCACAGTATTAGATACAGACAGGCTGTTCTGCATTGAGATGAGAATAAATGTCTGCACTCAGAGACAGATGAACCTGGGGAAATCTGTGGAAGTGAAGCACGGAATAAATTTAAGGATTTATAGATACGAAAGGTATAGGAAGACAGCAAGAGAATTCTGTGAGGATAGAGGATCAACCAAATTGCAAATGGTTATCCGATAATGCGTTAGCTGCGTTTCTGTGAACACTATGTAGATAACTGTGCACATAAGTACTGGGGTCGATGGAAAAAAAAAATCTCCATGGTGAACAGTCAAAAATATGAGTAAAATCCAAAAAATAAAGTAAGTCGAACACACAATAGCACATTCTAATGAAATCTTTAAACATTATATTGTAATATAACGCTACAGTAAATATAACCCTTTAACAGTACAATCACTGCCTCCAGCACTGTAGCTTTCACGAAACTCGGCACTAGAAAGTGCGTGGGACGATTGCCCACGTGAAGTCAAAGCAGAATTCCAGTTATTCCAAAGGTTCTCCACCTGGTTTGAAATAATGTACATTCTAAATGTAGACTACATTTTGCAGATTCAGACTCAGTCTCAAGGCTGGCAGAGCTGATGGCATTCCTGTTTTAGCTGAATACACTGTGTGTACATCTTGCAGACGGATGATCCTGAGCTTGGGTTTTGCGGTGGAGCTGGTGCCCGGCATGGATTTGTGTAACAGTGAATGGGAGCTCGCTTTATAAAAGAAACGTTCGCAATTCACTCATTGCGTTCCAAAAAAATGTATTTAGTAAACGACCTTTTTATGAGAACAGCCTGCATATTGAATGGGGTAGCAAAATCGATCGATCTAACGGAGCATTGCAATTCCTATTTTCTATTTCCCGACGATTAATCAAGTTGTACAAAGTGTACACAATGTGGGAGAGGAGCGTTGAGGAGATGTTCGGTGATGAGCTGGATTAGGGCGGCTCAATGTGTTGAATGGCCTACTCCTTTCCCGACGTTTGATGCAGTGTGGGAGAGCTCTGTAAATCGTGTCACAAGCTCTCAGACGTTCTGAAGGATGTCTCCGCAGAAGAACGCTGTTTCCAATTTCCTTTTCTGATACCGATGAGGGTACCGAGAATTCTGCCCGATTTATTCTTTTAAACCTTGAGGCAGTTTGATACAAATGAGTCACATGTTTAAACGTTTCAGAGACCATTGAAGGATCTAGTCTCCAGACCACATCAGGCCCAAATTCCAACCGATGTTAGATCCAAACTCCCGACTGTGCTGTGCCCAGTTTCCAGACTGCACTGTGCAAGTCTCCATGCCAAAATTGTCCCAGTCACCAGACTGCACCTGCCCTGCTTCATTACCACACGGAGATCAGTCTCCAGACAACATTCGGCCCGGTGTCTGGACTGTGCTGAGCCAAGTCTCCAGACCTCACTGCGGTCAATCTCCCGACCTGCGCCCCAGCTGTAGACAGCACCAGGCCTAGTCTCAACATTTCATCCATCTGAGGCTCCAATCCGCACCAGGTCCAGTCTCACGACTGTGCCCGCCATAGGATTCAGACCATGTCAGGCCCAGTCTCCACACGGCATCAGGCCTCATCTCCAGATCACACTGGGCCCAGTCTCCAGACCACACCGGGCCCAGTCTCCAGCAGCCATTGGCCCAGTCTCCAGAAGGCATCGGCCCCGATCACCAGACGGCGCCGAGCTCAGTCTGCAGACTGTGCTGGGGCCAGTTTCCAGGCAACACCTAGCCCATTCACCAAATCGTGCTGAGCCGTCTCTGCAGACTACAACGGGTCTTGACAACAGGCCACACTGCGCCAATTCTCCTGACTGCACGGGACCCAGTCTCCACAGAGCACGGGAACCAATCTAAAGACCGCATTGGTCCAAGTTTCCAGACTTAATTGGTCCCAGTTGTCTGACCGCACTGGGCCCTGTCTCCAGAAATAACCGGGCCCAGTTTCCAGAATGCACCAGTGCAGTTGCAATTTTCAGACCACACTGTGTCCAGTATCCACGCAGAACCAGGCGCAGTCTCTTGACCTCACCGGACCTAGTCTCCAGACTGCACCAAGTCTGCACAACTCCCCGTGATGGACATATGTCGAGTCCGGGTTTCTGCATAGCTTTCCATGTTGGGTAGATATCTTGTCCTTGTTCACAGAGAAAGGCACTGTTGTAGTCTGCGTATACCCCCCTTGCTGGACAGACTGTTTCCTCCGGACATATAATTAAATGCACTGGTGTATGTCTGTTCTGCTCCCCATGTTGTACAGATATCTACTGGTCTGGTGAGCCCGACAGAATGTTCCATCCTGGACAGAGTGTTGGGTTCTATTGAGCCGAGTCTGCACAATGCTCCATGCTGAGCATATCAGTGACTTGGCTGGATCTGTGAGTTGAATTGTGTATCCGACGTAACTCCTGATATAACTATCACTCCTCCACCTCGACCCATTCCGCTGTCAAACTCTGTATTTCAGCAGCATGTTGTCCATTCAGTAATTATCCAAATAAAAAGTGAATATCTATTCGTTTTGTTATGGACCAGGCTGACTTCCACAAAATACATGTAGAAAGCAACCTCGACCCGAACGTTGTCTTATTTTAAATGTAAATGTGAGATGCTCTGTTTCAAATACAATTCGCTTCGTCAATGTATTTGAAATTAAGCAAAAAGGAGCTATCATTATGGATCAAATAAGGCAAAGGTAAGAAAACCTGGAATAACCTAATTCTATTAGAAACGTTAACAGTATAAAATGCTATTTAACTACTGAACACTTACTGCTCTAATATGGCAACATACCACAAAAGCACTTTTGTCACAAATCAAATTCAGAAAATAGATTATCTCACATGCAGTTCTCCAATCCAGGAGGAAAGAACATCAAAAGACAATTTTGAGAGAAATCACAGAGAGAGAATAAAGCAGCTGGGAGAGATTTACTGGCTTCCATTCCTGCTGATACCGCAGCAATAAGTGGCCAAACATTATACGATAAATACTGATTCTGTGAAAGCTTGACAACTCTACCGAAAAAGACCACCACTCCACATTACCCGGACGGGGCCACAATGCCCACAACGAATGGACCACGCCCACAACGCCTACGCCACAGTAGCAGGCTCTCAAGTGAAAACCAGCCTGTTAGTGGTAGTAAGATAAATTTTGAAGGTCCGTATCAATTAAAAAAAAAAGGTGAAGCAGGTTTGGTGAGCTGATTCAGACGGCCTTGCGAGCCCAGCACTTCCTACTTTGTCAAAACACAGTCGAATAATGCGCCTCGTGAAGATGAAGTATTATCTCTCCTCGTCACCTCTAAGTTTGCGATTGGAGTTGCGTCATTTGCCCAATACTCAGGTATGTCAACATCCGACCAAGACTAAGTAGTATTGTGAGTTATAAAGGTTGTCGTGAAAGGAGTTAATAAGAACTGTTCGTTCAGTTATTGTGATTGATGACAGTCTCCATGAATCCTAACTGTCGCACTTGAGGTTTTCCTCTTTTATTAACATGGAACGTTCTTCAACCTGTTAACCAATCGTATCAGAGGCAGCATCATTCTCAACACGATTGAGGACAGCAGCGACAGAGAGAGGGACTGGAAGATAGTCTGAGAACATGAAACTGGAATGTTCCAAAGATGGATCAGAACCCGAGAACATTAGAATGGAATGAACCAACAATGGATCAGAATCTGAGAACAATAGAACTGACATTTCACAACAATGGACAACGTTTCTCCTTGGGTGTTTATTATCTTCCTGTGGAATGGACATAAATAGCAGTGCGGATAGAAGCTGTACTGATGATTATTCAGACGGTTAGTATCCCATCCTCGTTATTGTTGGTGTTACTGCAAAATATATCTCTGTCAATTCTATAATCGATGGAAAACGTTATTGTTGTTTTGAAAATCTATATTTCGCAAATACATAAACTGTTGTCTTCAGCGTCAGTGACAACCTCCATTTCCTTTAAATATATTTCAAATTCCTTAGTCACAAATCATGTAAGGAGGAATAAAACTGTTTAGACCCTTGAGTCTCCCTTTTGCCCTGAAATGTTTTGTGTCTCTGAATTCTCTTTATCATCAAACGTGCCCACACCCAACTCTATAATATCCCCAGTCTCCTGCTTTGTCTCATTTCGTTGTTGAATTAGTCACCATCTACCGCGTCATTAACTTCAGATTTTATGGATCCTGTTCTCTTCTGGCCACTCTTCCAATTACACTTTTTTTTTTTAACTCAAGCTTGCTCTAGCCTCAACAATTAGTTCACAATCGGGACTCTGTATCAAAGTAATAATGTTACAGGACGTGTAATTCAGAGGCATAAATTATGACTCTAAAGTATTGTTTCAAATTCTATCACAGTCGATAGTAGAACATCAGTTCGATTGACAAAAATTGGAATGAAAGGAATTTTTAATAATGACGACAAGAAACCAGTAAGATTTATTTTATCGCTCACTGATAGCCTTTGATAAATAACAACGTGATTGCCGAGTTTTGCACTTAGTCTGACTTCAGACCCGCAACAATAGGTTTAGCTCGTCATTGTCTTGACGTATGGTCTCACAGTCAAGTGCAATTAGGGCGGAGGAAAAATGCCCACTGCTTCGCAGATATTCCGAGAATAAGTCCCATCTGGCACATGGGTCTTATACATTTTCAGATTTTCCAAATTTGCTAAACATCCTCTTTGTCTACTTGAATCCCATCTCGTCTTGTAGTCAGTATCTTCCTATTCTCACTGATACTCCTACACACACACACACACACACATTCTCCTATACACACATACACACACAGATACTTCCATACATACACACAGATACTCCTATACACACACACACAGATATTCCTATACACACACACACAGATACTGCAATACACACACACACACACACACAGATACATTTTCCAATATGAACACTGACAAAAGGTAATCACTGAGCGCTTCCCTGATGTCCTTAGATTCCACATTCAGCTCTCCAATTCTAAATTGATTTGCCTGAACCTTCATCATTCTTTTCTACCAGATATACCAATAGAAGGCCTTGGGAATTTCCTTTATCCTATTCTGCCAAAAACATTTCATGCCCCTCCTGGCTCTTCTTAGCCATGTGTGTAGTTACTCTCTGGCTAATGCATAACTCGCATACCCCTTAACTGAGCCGGCATTCCTCATCCTCACATAAGCCTTATTCTTCATCTTGACAAGAGGTTCAGCATCTTTAGTGAAACATTTCACCCTATCTCGACAACAACCTCCCTGCCTGATAGGCACATACTTATCAAGAGTCCATTGTACTGTTCCTTCAATAATTTATTCATTTCAAATCTGCCCATCCCCTGCATTACCATCACCCTTCCGATGTATGCTAAACCTTGCCTAATCACACTATAATTCATTTCCCCCAATTATACCTCGTTCCCTGTGCTTTATATCTATCCCTATCCGTTAGTGAAATATACATAACCGAATTATGGTCACTATCGCCAAGTCCTCATCTACTGCCAAATCTCACAGCTGGCCTGTACAAAATCCAAGATAGCCTCTCTCTTTGTTGGCCAGTCTATGTACTATACGCATTGAGCAAAAATTGACCAACGCAAACTACTTGAATAATAGTATTCCGAGTCAATATTAGAGATGTTAAGTCCCGTAACAACTATCCTGTTATTCTCGCTCCTGTTGAGTAATGATCTTTGCTATGCTTTCCACTGCATCCCTGGAACAATTCGGAGGTGTGCATAAAAATCTCAACAGGGTGACCTGTCCTTTCCTGTTTCTAACCACAGCTCAAATTACCTCAAACGTCAGTCCTCAAACGTTTGATCAGTCCTCAAACGTTCTCCAGCTGTTGTAACAATACCCGTGATTATGAATGCCATACATCCTCCTCTTTTACCATCATTTCTGTTCTTGCTGAAACATGTAAATTCCGGAATCTGCAACAACCATTCCTGTCGCTCTTCTAGCCATGTCTCTGAAATTTCCACAACATCGAAATCCCAGGTCGTTACCCATGCTGCAAATTCACACACATTCTTCCGGATGTTACTAGCTTTCAAATACACGCATTTCAAATCAAAACCCAGATTGCCGGTGCCCTTCCATGATCTTGCAAACCTATCCATGACCTGACTACTCTGTATCTCGGTACACGAGAAATACAATTTAGTTTCTCATTCCCCTGCCGCATTTGTTTAACGCCCCTCCCCCCTCCCCCCCCCCCCCCCACCAAAGAGTATAAGCAATTTTTCGACCTAGGATATTGGTAAGCCTCTGGTTCAGGTGAAGACCATTCAGTTTGTAGAGGTCCCACCTTCCGTAGAGAGAGCTCCTCTTATCCCAGAACACAAACCTCTCCCTGCTGCAACACGTGTTCATCTCCACTCTCCCATTTCCTCGCTTTGCTAGCTCGTGGCGTGATCAACAATTCAAAGATAACAACTCTGTTATAACTCTAAGTGGCCACTCAAGCTCTCGGAATTTCTGCTTTCTGTCCCCATTTTTCTTCCTACCTATATCGTCGGTGCCGATGTGGAACACAACTTGGGGCTCCTTTGCCTCCGCTTCAAGGATCACAAAAACACGATGAGCGATCTCATGAACACTGGCACCTGGGAGGCAACACACCAATTATTATTGTCTCTGGGACCCGACATTAGAGGTGAGTTTTTAAATTTTTTCTTCACCTTCCCGATAGCATCCTGCTCGACGCTTCCACACTTTCTGCATCTGGAACAACAATGGCAAGCCACGATGGGAGAGGTGAGTTTTTAATTCTTCTGCACACATTCCCGAGAGACTTCGGCTTGATGCTCCCACACGTCCTGCTGTTGGAGCAACAATTTGTTGGTATTTAAACTAATTACCTTACGTCCCAGTTTAATTGCCGATCTTTGATGTAAATAACTCTCCAGTATTTTTCCCTGGACTTTTGTGTTGCTCACTCAACAGCATCAGTTTCTCCCATTACGAGGCTTAATAGAAAAACAATGTTTAAGGTATAGTTTGGGTCTTTCCACTTTTGGTGTCCTACCCTGTGCTTCATGTGGGAGTGTGGTGTTTCAGCAGCGTTGAGATGCGTCTTTGCAACTTGTTCTGTGCCTATCCATTGAACGTCTGTCATAGTCACTGCCTGCTGAGCATGTGCTCCGTAACATGAGCAATGCCCTCAACTATTATTGAATCATACCTGGGATTCACATGGAGTTGAGTGACGTTTGCTATAATTGTGGTTTTAGAAAGCTAGTTGAGATACTTAGGATGGTTTCCCGGGGGTTGCATGTTAAACTGTTGTGGACGATCAAGAACACCAAACGTTTTGGTGACCCACCCTAGATGAGTCATATTAACTTTAGTTACTGCATCTGGATCTACAACATGATCAACACTTGCAGCATAGGCTGCCGAGTGCAGAATCACTGTAAAATGTAATAAAGGTTCATAATCAGATCAGCAATGGTCGAGATTAGTTTTGCGGCAATGTGAAATGACTGACTCCTGCACCTTATTCAAGTATTACTGCTCATTACAAGCTATACCACCTTCTCTCCCACTGTCCCCTACTTTTAGGGAGTGAGCCCCTTCTCCTGATCCTGGTTAACAGGATCCTGTAGGCTCCCTCACCTGCAGATTTCCCTCTCCCCAGAATCGAGCAGTTGAATGTTTGCATTTTGTTGCGTTATCCCAGTCTCTAGCAGTTAAATGTTTGCCTTCTCTTCCTGTGTCCCAGTCTCGAGCAGTTCAGCGACTGTGTCCTGTTCCTGTGTCCTTTTTCGAGCAGTTGAATGACTGACTGATCCCAGATTTTCCTGTGACCCAGTCTCAAGCAGTTGTATGCCTGCCTCCTGCCCCTGTCCACTCGTCTTGAGCAGTTGAATGATTGCCTCCTGTATCTGTGTACCAGATTTTCGGAAAAAAGCTCTTCCTGCATAATTGCTGTGTGCTCTCCTTCTGCTCCTGTTGAATGGAATTGAGGAACTGAATGCCCTGTTCACATTCCTGACAGCTTCGATTGACTGAAATACATTATCCTGTTTATGTAAAACATCCTTAAAATCTGAACAATGTATGTGTGTCCTTTCTTACTGGAGGTAAGTGAGCAAACAGTCTGTCGCACTGTAATTTGTGTGGCGGGTTTGGGAAGCCGAAAGTGTAACAGTCTTCAGAGTCTTAATGATGTACAGCACGGAAATACACCATCGGTCTAACTGGACAATGCAGACCAGATAACCGAACCTAACCTTTTCCCATTTGCCAGCATTTGGCATGTAGCCCTCCAACCCGTGCTATTCATACACTTATCCAGGTATCTTATCAACACAGCAAATTTCACTACTTCTTCTGGCAAAACATTGCATATGTACAAAAAACAGTCCATTTTAAATCTTTGCCCTCTCACCCTAAACCTATGCCCTCTAGCTCTGGGCTACATCACACAAGGGACAAGACCGTTTCTATTTATTCTCTCCATGACACTCAAGATTTTATACCCCTCTATTAGGACAACCCTCAGCCTCCGACGCTCCAGGGAAACAGTCCAGCATATTTAGACTCTCCCTTTCGCTCAAATCCGTCAACCCTGGCAACATACTTGTAAATCTTTTCTGCACCCTTCCGTTATGATATGATGGAGACCAGAACTACACGCAATATTCCAAAAAGTGCCCTAACCAATGTTCTATACTGTCGTGACATGACTGCAAATTCCTTCACTCAAATCTATGATCAATAAGGAAAGCATACCAAGTTGACAACGGTACGAGGACATGCCGCAACCCAAAGGACTAGCCACACTACCATACATCAAGAACATCTCTGAAATGACAGCCAGACTACTGCGACAACTAGGACTTATAACAGCACACAAACCAACAGCCACACTCAGACAACCACTCAAGAGAACGAAGGACCCGATACCCAGCATGAGCAAAACTAATGTAGTGTACAAAATCCCATGCAAGGACTGCACAAAACACTATATAGGACAAACAGGAAGACAGCTAACGATCCGCATCCACGAACATCAACTAGCCACGAAACGACACGACCAGCTATCCCGAGTAGCCACACACGCAGACGACAAGTAACATGAATTTGACTGGGACAACACTACTATTATAGGGCAAGCCAAACAAAGAACAGCCAGGGAATTCCTAGAAGCATGGCACTCATCCACAAACTCCATCAACAAACACATCGACCTGGACCCAATATATCAACCACTACAGTGGACAGCTGAAACTGACAACCGGAAGCGGCAGGGACAGACCACTATAAACACCGGAGGAAACATCAAAGAAGCGCTTCGCAGGAGGCTCCCAAGCACTGAGGATGTCACCTAGACAGGGGACGAAACGTTTGCAACAAAAACTTCCAGCTCGGCGAACAGAACCACAGCAACGAGCACCCGAGCTACAAATCTTCTCACAAACTTTGAACATCTTAGCTAATATACGTCATGTATTCACGTTCAAGTTATTTATATAAATGACGAAAGGTACTGGTCACAGCACCGATTCTTGTGACATTCCACTGGTCACAGGTCTCAGTCTGAAAGGCAACCCTCCATCCCCACACTCTGTTTTCTACCATCACGATAGTTCTGAATTCAAATGGCGAGTTCTCCCTGTTTTCCAAGAGGCCTAACCTTTCTAAAAGTATCCCTTGGAAAACCTTGTTGAACGCCTTACTGAATTCCAAAGAGGTCATGTCCACAATTCTGCCCGCATCAAGAGAGTGAATGTCTTACCCATAATCCTGTATGATAGGTATTAGAGACTGAATGACCTCCTCGTGCTTCCATAATAAAACTCTCGGATGAATAAACGATCGCCTCCTGTCTATCTGCAGCAGAGCCGGGAGGCTCATTATTCCCCCCGCTCCCCGGAACACGGCAGTTACAGCATCTGGGTCTGCAAAATGAACAACAATTGGAACAGAGGCTGCAGAGAGGGAATATCTGAAACCACAGAGTGAGTGTTTGTGTGGGGATATGGATCTGCTGCATCCACGCCATGTTTTTCAGGAACAACTTCTCAAGCAAGACTTAGCCAAGGGGTAGAGTGTAAGGTGACCCTCTTAGAATGAGGAGCTTTTCACAGAGCGTCGTCACCTCCTTCAACACGATCTGCAGCTTCAACATGGGGGAGGATGGTGTTGCTAGTGGTTGTTAGGGTTACAGTTTCATTCAGCTCCTATGAACAGGAACTTTCCAGGAATGAGTGGGTGACATATCCATCATCTCCTAGTAAGTTGTCATCAATGTGACCATTCGTTGACGGATGATAAAAGTGTGGGTGAGATGAATACAATGCTTTCTCCCTCAAATTGAATTGCCGGATGTTTTTCGCGTATAGCGGGATTCCCGATGGTGCACATGGCTCAGCAGAGTCCCCATGTCAAACGGGTGAGTCAGAGGTATTGATAGACAACTCACGCCATTAATGCTGCGGTGTGAACGTGCCCAGTGGAATATGTTAATTAAGACACACTAAACTGGCCCACTGCAGCCACAGACAATTCATTCAGAAGCAGGCAGCCACTCTCATCATCTTCAGGTCTCCAAGTAGAACGATAGAATGACATCTCGGATAAAGGTGGTCCCCTTGATAGACTTTTCAATGTACCATCCCCATCACCAGTTCTCACTGCTAACCAACCATATAAAAACATCCCATGTTTACTGAGAGGAATGTTGTCACTGGGAAAATCAGAGAGCAGACCATTAGGGAGATAGAGAAACACTCCTGTCTGAATACGTGAGAGTGAGTCCTGCAGTACACACTGTATCACTAACTCCTGTAATCGCTTTCTATTCCAGCAACATACTGTCTTCCAATCTTCCAGAAATCAAAAGGCAGGTGAGATATGTTACATTCCAGCTGCAAACAATAATCAGTTGATTTTACTAGTTGTGTCCATTCCCAGCGCCTCAACTTTGTCTTGACAATATAATTTCCTGCCTAACTAAGAGTCATCAGCAAACTCAATATCTGTATTGTTTTCGACTCCTCCTGATCATTGATATAGATTGTAAATAGTGTGGCCGCAGCACTCGTCACTGTGTCACTGCAGTTAATTTGTGTTAAACTGATTAAAACGTTTCTTTATCTACAATTTATCCCTGCTTCTGGTTCAGTAACCAGTCCTCATTGTATTCCTGTGTAGCAACTTTGAACGGCTAAATGTTCCCTTCCATTTCCTGTGTAACAGATTTGAGAGATTAAAAGATCTACTCCAATTATTGAGTAACAGCGTCAAATGACTGGAAGACCTCATTCTGCTCCTGTTTAAAACTCTTGAAGGATTGAATACCCTGCTTTAGTATAGGTGCAGTTTTGAAAAGTGTGGAACATTTTGGAACAATCAATGAATAACCCACTTTTGACATTATGATGGAGGAAGGCCATTGATGCTACAGCAATTGACAGACCACAGCGCCTCATGGATGCGCAGTTTCCATTTGCTCGGTCGTCTGGAAATATGTCCTACGTCACAGGAGTCGTGCCACATTACACAGAGGGCGGTATCTTCAAACTGAAGCTGAGACTTTCCTTCCACCAGGACTGTGTGCTGATTGCTTCTACAGATAGTTTTCTGGACAGATACATCTATGAAACGTGGGTTAGTGCGCATGTTCCCGTCTTCATGGTTCTACCGTCACTTCCCGCATTCTGGCTGCTATGGATTGAGGCTTCGCCCTGCTCAGTCATTCGTGGGCCTGTGGAGACCCTCTTGGTGATGGACATTGAAGAATCAAACCCAGAGTAAGTTCTGTGTCCTTCTCACCCTCAGTACTTCCTCCAATTCTTTTTTTCAACATCGAGGGCATCTGAGTTATATCCGAGGGGTGATGTTGACGGCAGTAGATGTCGACCATCAGGAGATTTTCTTGTCCAAATCTGACCTGTTCCCATGAGATTTCCCGGGTTCTAGAATCAATGTTGGGGAATTCCAGGGGAACTCATTTCCTGACTGCATCCTACAGTGCCATCACCACTGGTGAGTCCGCCCTGCCCGTGGGATTGCACATAACCAAGGATGGTGTTTGGGCTTCTCGAAGCTTTAACAATCAAGATTGATTCTGTGAGAATAAAGGTATCATAGTTTTTCCTAACAGGATCAATATGTGGAATAAAGATCACAGTGGATCAGGGAATATTGGGTTAAAAAGCTGAATGAAAGGCACGATACATGAATGTGTTTTATGTTCTCAAAACAGATTGTGGAAATTACTGTATATACTGAGGTAAATGGGCATGATTTAATGGCATCCGAAAGACATAGGGTCACCAATATTGGGAACTGAATACCAGGACATTTTACAGCTGGGAGTGCTAGACAGAACTGGATAAGAGATGGGGGGAGGGGGGGGGGGGAGGAATAGCTGAATAAGAGTTGTCATCTGCTTAGACATTAAATATGATCTTAAGTTACGTTACCTTTGTCTTATTCATTTTGCAAACGAAGTGCCAGTTCAGTTGATTTGGGGGAAGGATTCCCAGCGTCTGCCTGAGTGCGTCTCAGCAACGTTAGTGGCAGAAGGGTCATTGTGATGTGGGTCTTTACGACTCTATCAAATTCTGTACCCGACATTGCCTGGAACACTCTTTCCTGACTGTGCCCGGAATAATATATTCCCCACATTTCCTGGAACATTTTGTACCCGACATTTCCTTGAAAATTATTTTCCCAACATTCCCGGGAACATTCGATACCCGAAATTACCCAGAATATTCTTTCCCTGATGTTATTTGTGAACGGCCTGACGTTAGTGAATTGTGAAAAAGATAAGACCCGAGAGATGAGATCCCTTTCCCCGGAGAGGGAGAAACTGTTCTAAAGTCCCCTTAAGCAATTAAAGGGCTGAATACATTTTCCCTGCATTTACATGTCTTCACGACCCAGGATGGACCACAATTTACAAGAAAAGACAGAAAGTTCTAAACCACGTTTGTTTTCAAAGAACAGGGAGGAAATCCTTCAGGATAGTAACGTTTTCACCCTCGGTATTGGGAACTGGAAAGAAGTGAACTGTGTCTGCTCTCGAGTGATCGAGTGTGAATGTTCTCAACACCGTCTGTTCTTATGGATGTGTCTCTGTGTTGTTTGCGTTTTATGATACAATTCGTTGATTAATTCAGACCAGCCATTTATTATTTTCGTTCTAATTATTTGAATAAATCCCTGAATACAGTGACACATCTGAAAATCTCACTGGGTCCTCAGTCAAACTCGTCACTTCGTCTCCAGACTAATGTACAATTTGCTTGTTTTTCTTCCTCACAGTTAACGTAGTGACGATCTACGTTCTGCTTTATAAAGATTGTGGATTGTCTCCATGCGTCAGACGTTACCTGGGGGCCATGTCAGTGGCAGATCTACTGGTCATTATCCTCGACCTGATACTGAGACACATTCCCATTGTTTATTGGCAACGGTTTTCTTTTGTGATGGACATACCTGTGTGTAATATCCACGCTGTCCTGCTTTATGCAGCCACTGACTGTTCAGTCTGGTTCACCGTCACTTTTACCTTTGATCGGTTTGTGGCCATTTGTTGCCAGAAGCTGAAAAGTAAATATTGCAGTGAGAAAAAGGCGGTTGTGGTCCTTGGAGCAGTGACTGCGCTGAGCTGTTTAAAGAACATTTTCTGGTATTTTATGCTTACAGCACGGTATGGGCTGTCCAACGCCCCCTGGTTTTGTGATGTAACACTCACTGTTTACTTCTCCCATGTCTGGGCCACAATCGAGTTCCTCCACCACATTCTAACCCCAGCTCTCCCATTTCTCGTGATTCTGCTGCTCAATGTGTTCACCATCAGACACATTTTAGTGACCAGCAGGAGACTCCGGGCTCACACCAATGTGGCCGCTCATTCTGACACAGAAATGAGAAATCGAAAAAAATCTATCATTTTACTGTTTGTCATCTCGGCTAATTTCATCGTGTTATGGTCAATGTTGATGGTGTTTTCTGTGTGGAATCGGCTGTATTATATTGGGTATCAGTCTGTTTATGTACATCCCTTTGTGCGAGAATTGGGCTTCATGCTGCAGCTCCTCAGTTGCAGCACAAACACCGCTATTTATGCAGTGACCCAGACTAAGTTTAGACAGCAGCTGAAGAATGTGCTGAAATATCCCTGCACCAAAATCCATTAGTCAATCAATTTCATGCATTAATCAATGCATCTGGGATTTTCTTATTTCAGTTCAATGTTTCAGCGTTGAAGCTGCCTGTCGCTATGGCAACACACCAACGGTAGTGCTGGTTTGTCCAAGCTTATCCCAGAAGGGGTTTCGGAAACACATTTTATTGCTTCTCACAATTCAGGGGTCAATGAGAAAAGGTACCATCCCATTGCCTGTATCGATCACTTTAATTTGGAAACATTAAAATTGTGCATTCGAAAGTCACGAGCAGCAGAGTGAACGGTCTGGTTGTTTGTCTTTGAATTGAGGAAGCTGAGCTGGAGAGAGACAGACTCTGCCCCAAGTCCTAATCCTCAGGGATGTGGAGGGTACTGGGACCTGAGTTGGGTTTAAATCACTCTGTCCTTGCTTTCAACGCTGAGTCCCCGAATTCGATCTGGCCTCTGTACAGTTCATCTGTCTCCCTGTATCATCCCCCATAGATATCACCATCCCACGGCCACACTTTCCATCTGTCTCCCTCTTCTTCTTCTCCGATGTGTATGTTCTATTTCACTCTCCATCCCTTCCCCACTTTCTTTTACTCACTTTCCGTCATGAACTTCCTCCCTCCCAATCTTCTCTGTTTCAAGAATCCTGTCTCACCTGCCGTTGCTAGTGGAGCAGAGGAAGTGTGCGGATGTTCAGGCCGATACTACACAAACAGAGATTAATGGGGTGCTTCAGACGAATGCTAATTAACAATATCAGGCTTGTGTCAATAGCCATTGTTAGAGGACACGGTTGGTTTGAGCGCAAAAGACACCACGAAGGTGAAATGGGGGTGGGGGCGGCACTATAGATTTTGGCTGTGGCTAAAGGTTGGGAGTGGGACAACATACTGTAACACATGGGACGGATTGTTTGATATTCAGGGAAAAGAGCAGGGATGTGTTCCAAGGCAACTTCGAGGGGATTAACGTTGGAGGTGTTCAGAGGACAGTGTTCATGGTAGGGACTGTGCATGAGAGTGATCGTGACGGTAGGTGAGTGTGTGGGGAAGGGAGCGTGACTGTGGGGAGTGTGCGGAGGAGTGATCGTGATGTTCAAGGATGGTGCTGGGGAGTGAGCATGACGGTGCGGGAATGGGCAGGGACTGTGATTGTTACGGTATGGGAGTGTGTGGGAGATTGGCCGAGATGGCGAGGGGGTGTACAGAGGAGTGAGTATGACGGTTGGGAAGTGTGCGAGCAGTTTGGGAGTGACTGGGGAGCGAGTGACTGAGCAAGGTCTGGAGGGAGGTAGCCAGCGAACTGGATGAGGGAGAGCGAGCGAAAGAGTGAGATCAAGTGGGTGGGAACGCGCGAGACTAAATAGGAGAGAGCGAACAACCGAGCGAGACTGGAATAGAGGCAGCAAGTGAGCCTAGGTTGGAAAGAGCGAATGAAGGATGGAGACCAGGAGGGAGGAAGCGAGGGATCCTTGGTGGCAGAAAGCGAACAACTAAGCGAGTGAATGAGTGAGACTTGAGGGCTGGGAATAATCCATCCCTGGAGAAACAGTGAGTGAACGAGTGAGACCGGGTGTGAATGAGAGATCCGCAGGGAGCGAGCTAGAGTGGGTAAGGAAGAGATAGCGAACCTGGTGGAGGAAGAGTGCGAGTGAATGAACGGTACGAGGAGGGAGGGAGGTATCGAAACTGGACGTGAGACAGCTAGCAAACAAGGAATCCAGAATTGAGGGAGCAAAGAGATAGTGTGGGAGAGCGCGTACAAACAAGCAAACATCAAGCCCGAGTGCGAGGGAGGAAGCGAGTCTGGGTGGAAGAGAGAGAGCAAACTCGTGAGACCGGAATGGGATGGAGGGAGCAAGCCTATCTGGGAGAGAGAAAGCTAATGAGTGAGACGGTGAGGGAGGGACAGAAAAGGCCTGGGTGGGAGTGGGTGAGGGAACGAGCAATGTGGGGAGTGAGGAAGCGAATGAGCTTGGATGGGACAGAGTGAGCCAGCTGGTGAGGGAGAGAGCGAGTGAATGAACGGGACCAGGAGTGAGGAGGTAGCTAGTCAGGATGTGAGACACTGAGCAAACAAGTGAGCCCGGTAAGGGCGGAGCGAGCAAGAAAGTGTTGTAGAGTGCTAACATGCAAGGGTGATGTGGAGTGAGAGAAAGCTCGAGCCTGACAGGAAGAGAGCAAAAGAGCATGCGAGATGAGGAGAAAGGAAGGGAGTGATCTGGGTGGAAGTGAGCGATTGAGCGACTGAGAACGGGTTGGTGGGAGAAAGCGAACATGTAGGGAGGGAGGTAAGAGAGCCTGGGTGGGAGAAAGTGAGCGCAAGAGTGAAACCAGGAAGGGAATAGCTACCGAGACAGAGTGGGAAAGAGCGAGCAAACGAGTGAGATCAGCAGGATGGGATGGAGTGAGCCTGATGGAAGAAAGTGGGTGAAAAATGAGACCTGGAAAAATTGAGGGAAAGTGGCTGGGTTGGAGAGGCCGATTGAATGAGTGATCCTGGGAGGAAGGAAGGCAGCGAACATGGGTGGGAGAGCGCGAGTGAAAAACTGACACTTGGAGTGAGTTAGAAAACGAGCAAGATTGGCAGGGAGGGTGTGAGCGTGGTGTCGGTGAGAGACAGCGAGCCTGGGGCTGGTAGAAAGGGCGAACTATTTATATCAAGAGGGAGGGCGGGAGTGAGCCTGGGTGGGGGAATTGAGCAAAAAAGTGAGACCGCGAGTGAGGAAACAAGCAAAACTGGCTGGGAGACCGTGAGAGAACAAGCGAGAAAAGAAGGTAGGAAGCATGCAAAGCTGGGTGGAATGGAGTGAACGAACAAGTGAGTCTGGAAGGAAGGGAGGACGCGATACTTGGTGGGAGAGACCGAGGGAATGGATTTGACCAGGATGGAGGAACAACTGAGGCTTGGCGGAAGAGAGTGAGTGAACAATGAGATCAGGATGGAGGAATCGAGTGAAGCTGGGGGTGTGGAGCAGGCGAACGTCAAGACCGGGTGAAAGGAAGGCAGTGAGCCTGTTTAGGAGAGAGTGGGAAAACAACTGGGAACGGGCGGTCGGGAGAGACTAAGCGAGATTGGCAGGGAGCGAGCGAGGCTGTTTGGGTGAAAGCCAGTGAGCCTGGGGGTGGTGGACCGAGCGAACGAATGAGTTCCAGCAGGAGGGAGGGAGCAAGCCTTGGTAGGAGTAATCGAGCGAAAGATTGAAACCAAGAGGAAGGAAACGAGCAAGACTGGGTGGGAGATAGCGAGAGAACGAGCGGGTCAGGGAGGAATGGAACGAGTGCAACTGGATGGAACAGAGCGAGCGAATAAGTGAGACTGGAAGGAAGGGAGGAAGAGAGCCTGAGTGGGAGAGCGCAAAGGAATGGACTTGAATAGGATGGAGGAAGCAAGCGAGGCTGTGTAGAAGAGCGTGAGCGGACGAACGAGATCAGGATAGAGTGAGTGAGCGAAGTGGGGTGTGCAACAAGTAATCATCAAGACCAGGAGGGAGGGAGGAAGCAAGTCTGGATGGAAGAGAGAGAGTGAAAATTGTGATCTTGAGGGGGGAGGGAGAGACCCTATTTGGGAGACAGCGAGTGAACAAGACAGATGGGGAGGCAGGGAGCGAACGTACCTGGGTGGGAGAGACTGAGCAAACAAGTGAGACTCGGGCGGAGGGAAGGACCAATCCTGCCTGGGAGAGAACAAGCAAACGAGTGATTGGGGAGGGAGGGACCAAATACGCCTGGCAGGAAGAGAGTGAGAGAACCAGTGAGATGGGGAGCGAGAAAGTGAATGAGTCTGGGTGTGAGATGATGATTGACAGAGCGAGACCGGCAGGGAGGTAGTGAGCAGGCCTGGGAGAAAGAGGGCGAGCGAAAGATTGAGACCGGGAGGGAGGATGCAAAAGAATGACCGAGTCCCCAGAGGAGGGTGGCAGCAAGGCTTCGTGGGAGAGAGCGAGCGAGCAAGTCTGACCCGGAGGTTGGGAGTGAGAAAACGAGCGAGACTGGGAGGGAGGAAGATGAGTGAGCGTAGATGGGAGAGAGTGAGCGAACTAGTGAGGCCAGAAGGCAGCAAGTGTGCCAGGGTGGGAGAGAGTGAGTAAACATTTGAGATCCGGAGGGAAAGCATGATTGAGCCTACATCGTAGAGCGCGAGCAAAAGAGGGAGATTGGGAGAGAGGGAGACCAAGCGAGACTGGGTGGAAGAGAACGAGCCAACGAGTGAGACTGGGTGGAAGTGTGCAAGGGAATGAGAGGGACTTGCGGGGAGAGGGCGATTCAGCCTGTGTGTGAGAGAACGAGCGAAGAAGTGATAATAGGAGAGAGGGAGCGCGTGTGTCTAAGTGGGATTGAGTGCGCAAACGAGTCAGACTAAGAGGGAGGAAACGAGAGAATCTGTTTTGGAGAGATCAAGTGAATGAATGAGACGGTGAGCGAGGGAGAAAACGCGCCGAGGTGGGAGCAAGCGTGTGGACGAGCGGGACTGGAAGGAAGGGAGTGAACATTCATGGGTGGAAGAACGTGAGTGAATCAGTCAGACTTGGAGGAAGGGAGCGAGCATATGGAAGAGACCAGAAGCAAAACAGCGAGTGAGCCTGAGTGGGAGGCTACGAGAGAACAAGTGAGACTGGGAGGGAGGGAGTGCGTAACACTTAGTGAGAGAGAGCATGCAAATGGGTGAGACCGGGATGGAGGGATTGAATGAGACAGACCGGGAGGGAGAGAACAAACAAGCCTGGTGAGAGAGAATGAATGGTGAAGTGAGACAGGGTTGGAGTGAGCGACTGAACAAATCAGATCAGGAGGTACAGTGCAAGTGAAATTCTTTGGCTGAGAGTTAGCGAATGAGTGAGATGGGAACAGAGTGAGCGAGTGAGTCTGAGTGGAAGAGAAGAGTGAACGACGGAGAACGGGAGGAAGCGAGCAAGCATGCCTGGCTGGGAGAGAGCAAGCAAAGGACTGAGACTGTGAGGTATGCAGCGAGTAAATGGGAGTTGCCAAGAGGGAGAGTGTGAATGAGCCTGGGTGGGAGAGGACGACTGAGACAGGGAGGGAGGGATCGACGTAACGAGAGAGACTGAGAGGAAAAGAGTGAATGAGACTGCGTGGGAGAGAACAATCAACCATACGGGAGCAGGTAGGAGGGAGCGCTGTGCCTTGGCGACAGTGAGGAAGCAAACAAGTCACACCATGACGGAGGGATGGTGCAGAACTGTTTGGGAGAGAGCAAGTGAACGGTTGAGATGGGGAGGGAGGGAGTGGGCCTGTGTGGCAGAATGCGACACCAAGAGGACACCAAGCGAGACCAAGAGGATGAGAGCGAGTGAGCCTGTGTGAGAGAACCAGCGAGGCACTGAGACAGTGTGGGAGGGAACAAGTGAGACTTGGTAGGAAAAAGCGAGTCTTGGTAGGAAAAAGCGATTGAACAATTCAGACCAGGAGGGAGACAGTGTGGCGAGCCAGTTTGGGAGACAGTGGGTGAACGTGTGTTTTGGAGATTGAGGGATGGAACGAGCCTGTACGAGAGAGAATGAGCAAACAAGTGAGACAGGGAGGGAGAGAGCGAAATTGGGTGGGTGAGAGCGAACCAGCGAGTCAGATCATGTGTGTGCGACCAACCCTGGGTGGAAGAGAGCGAGCGAGCAAGTGAGATCAGGAGGGAGAGTGAGTGTGAGCGAAACTGGGAGAGACCAGGAGAGCCCCGGTGGGTGACAGTGAGCTAACAAGTGATATTAGAAGGGAGACAGCAAGCGAACCTAGATTGGATAGAACGAATGAGGCCAGGAGAGAGGGAGGTAGTGAACGAGAGAAATGGGCAGAGGGTGTGATAGACAATCTGCGTTGCTGAGAAAGTGTGAGACCGGGAGGGAAGGTGTGAGTGAATGAGCGAGACCCGAAGCGAGCGAATGAGCATGACCAAGGAGGAGGGAGCGAGCGGGCCTGGTTGAAACAGAGTGAGTGAACAAGGGAGTCCATGAGGGAGGGAGCGACCGTGCCGTGTTTGGTAAATGTTTGAGACCAGAAGAGAAGTGGGGAATGAACAAGGGATTCCAGAAGGGGAAATTGAGCAAGCCTGGGTGGGAGAGAATGATCAAACGAGTGAGACCAGGAAGGAGGTAACGACCGTGGGTGAGAGAGTGAGTGAATGTGTCAGACCAGGAGGAAAGTGTTGTTGTTGGTAGAAGTTAATAGGAACCTCCAGGAGACGCGGAGATTTCTTCACGATGACAAGCCTTTATTTGCAAACAGAAGCTGTGCCCATCTGTGCAGTCAACCCCGAAAGCCCGCAAACAGCAAGGACACTCTAATGTTTATGTTGTTCTCAAAGCCACACCTCATCCCCTTTACATAAGCATAACCAATCACACTAAGTCTGCATTGCATTCACTTCAACAATCAGACTCTGCCTCAATTGTCTTATGGATTTCTGCAAACCATCACGTTCCATTGTGTACAACTTTCTTCATTTCTTGTCAGTTGACCGTCCGCAGTCATGCAAAGTTGACTCGAGCCTGCCATCCGGTTTATTTTTAATTAATGCGACATCACAACATGTATTACATTTTAGCTACATATTCATATTTACTGTATATTTCATCATTTGAAACCTATTGGCCTGGCACAAAGAATAGATACAATGAGAGCCGAACTTCAGAACTCAAAACACGTAGCTCCTGGCTGAAAATTGGGCAGAAAAAAATAGAACTTCAGTTCTCAGAGGGTTCTCCCTCTATCCCTGGAGTATCCGATCCATAAACCCGTCCCCCATTGTCTAGAAATTGATAAAATAACCAGAAAACCTTACAGACTAAGTTTAATTAAAAAAAAAACAAAACAAAATTTAAAATGTCGTGGCGCCACATGACGTCTACACTTCAGTGGATATCGGGTCATAATAATAGAGCGCTGAAACTTTTTTTCTGAGATGGGAGACGACTGAGAACAGATATGCACCTCGAAGAACTGCTCACGATGAGAAGTAACATACAGCATAGCACAACGGCAAGGAAAATTAACACGATAGCAGCAACGATTCCAATCTTGGGGAACCCCATTACACTGAAGACGCTGTCTAACCAGTCAAAGAACTATGATGAGATCCTGCATTCTCCTTAACCTCTCTGCTCAGATTTCTCAGCTTATCCATTGCCTTAGGAAACGACCCTTCAGGACTAATGTTATTAGGTATGATGTTCCAGAGATGTTCCACAAACATTACACAGGGGCCAGCTTTCTCAGCCAACAGACAGACCAAGGTCTGCCTATTTTTCCAAGCCATTCTGCTGGTTGCATTCAACTGCTCAACTAATTCTGAGAGGGCATCATTGGTGTAGTTAGTATATCTCTTCTGGTAATAGTAAATACAATTAATCCATTCAGCATTTTTCCTAAAACCAATCAAAAGGAAAAGTACTTCCCAGCCCGCAGCAATCTGGTTTCTGGGCTTGAATTCATGAGGGATGTATCTTGGCTGCCCTATACTGTCAATGCCGATCTCTTAGTCAGGTACATAATCTTTCCTGTTTCAAAGCAGTATCTGTTAAAGTGGTGTGTCAAACTAATCCTTCAGTGGAATAACAATTTTCTTTAGTAGCATAACTCGCGTGCTGGTGCCTCTGAATTGCAGGGGAAGTGTTGGCATCAATCCTTCTTCCATGCCACACAACAACGAAGTATCGGCTGACGAGATAAGCTGGGCATTCAACGCAGTATCTGCAGGTAGGACACCTGCAACAGTCACTAGGCCCATTTCCAGGTGCACTTTCCCACACATTGGCCAATCAGGACGTTACTACGCCGCGTGAAGCATTCAAATCCAAAGTGGTGATGGAGGGCCAGGGCCTGTATTGGTAATGTACCGTTGACTTTGAAGGCAGAGCGAGGAATACTGTAATTACATTTTGGGATGTGTTCACTTTGATCATATTGGGGAGATGCCTGTTACAACATATACCAATATGGGCATTAGGGCGAATTGGTTGGACAGGTGAGGTAAAATGGGTCGATTACAAGGCAGCGCTTTATTCTGCAATCCAAAATTACATTGTGGCATTCCTATCTCATTGACCTTAGTTCACTTGATTAAAATGTCACAACGCTTCCAGAACCTGCGCCTTCAGAGGATGTTGCCACTACCTATTCACTAAATCTATCAATCACCACCAACCTGCATCTTTTCCCTCTCACTATCTTTAAAATGTTCACATAGTCAATCAACAAATGTTTGAAAGGTCCTTTGGGGACTGGGGTCTGTGTCCTATGGGGTTTGATGTTCTCTTTCTAGCATGATACTGAGCGTATATCCCGCATTGTCACAGGATGTAATATGCTGTCGTGAACCGCGACCCAAAAGTGGAGCACCGGGGCCTGGCTGTCCGCATTTCAGCGTCTCCTCGGGAATGGGTTGCTCAGCAATGACTGCTGGGCGGGAATTTGAGTCGGGTCCTCCCCGGGGGTATCTTGGTCCGACTCCACCCTGCCAGGACTGGCAAGAACGACGGCGTTTGACATATACGATTTCACCTGCCAATTCGACCGTGTTTCCGTCTGGTTCAGGCCAATCCAATAGCAAACTACCATTTACCTCATTTGCGACTGTAAAATCCTGGACTGCTTTATATTGTTTTTCGAATCATGTCAGTGACACTAGAAGGAATACAGAGCAAAAACATAAGGTTTAACAAGCATGAGTCAGCTTTTCGATTATTTTTGACTCAAGGGCTGTATAACTCTTCTGTCAGGCAGATGGCCACTTATTTCAACCGGATAACACACGCCATGCGTATTCAGGCCACTCTGAGAATTTTACTGCCTGTACATCTGTATCATCCTTTGAACATACTGAGCAAATTGGGCTAGTTTGTTCTTGTGGTCGGAGCATGCTGATTCACATTACTCTGATTCTCGGGATGGACCCTGGTTTCAGATGGTTCAGGCCACTCATCCCTAATATATCAGCTTTGAAGCCTGGACGTTTCATTTTCAAAATAAGGAAAGATTGTAATGAGGCGGTTTTCTGGGGAGAATCAGAAATTGTTAGGGGCTCAGTGGGTATCCTGGAATAAAATCCCCATCAGTGGCATCACCATCCTCAAATAGGATAGGTGTGCCTGACATAGGCTCGGAATTTTAAGGATTGTTTTGTAAAAAAAAAAACAGCATTGTTGCTTTCACCCTTATTCACATTCCTGAGCCCTAGTGGCCTTACACTGTTTCTTCTTTTCCCTTTCTTTTTAATCTGGCCTTTCAGACTCAGCCTTTAGCTTCTCCCAGCTTTGGGGAGTTCGATCAGGTGGACAAGCCTCTATTACCAGATCACATGCAGAATTCCTTCAACTGATCAGGAAGATATATTTTTGTTTCATATCCGCTTTAACTTTCCTTTCTTTAATTAATAATTACTCAATGCAGCCATGCTTCAAAATAACCACGAGGCAATGAGACAGATCAATGGAAATATGAAAATGTATAAAACCAATCAAACCTGACAACGGATTCCGGTTTTGTGATACAGGGCTAACACAATTGGGCCTTTAAAAATAATAACTAATATAACAAATCGGTGTAACTCAGAGGTGGAAACTGAGGCAGTAAATAATACATTTTAGAAGTGATTAATACAGAGTGGAAAATCATTTATAAAAACCATTATAGTTACTTGGGTCCAGTCCCTTAATTTAAATCCCAGATAAGGTACCTTAAGCGGTTTTGACCCGTCATTGTACATTTACAACGTTATAAAAACTGTGAAGTGAATGCAGCTGCAACAAAACGAACTGTCCACTCGCATGGTAACAAAATACTTCTCATGCACAAATAATGGCCGAATCCAAACAGATATTAAAATAAGATATGAAGTTTTGTTTGTGATTTTCATAACTGAATGTTCAACCAACACTTCACTTCTCAGTGAGGGAGGAAAATTTATGCAGAATAAAACTACAACTGGCACTCCATAATCACCAATGAGCTGCAGCAGTCTTTAGATTGAATTGAGACATACGAGTCCTAAACAAACAAACAAAAAAAATCTGCCAGTATCATTTTCTGAAAAAAAAACGTTGTTCGTTTGGGATATTTGGGATCTATCGTTATACTTTCAGTTCCCTGTTTTTAAATAAACTAAATTGCATAAAGTTCATGTAATTTCTCCACTAAATAAGCAAATGTTTAAGGCTGAGGTGATTATTCTCAATGTACATCTGGATTATTATTTTAAAAAGCAGGCACCTGCTGAGGCCAGGGTTTACAAGGCTACTGTGTTTACTGCCTTTATTCATATCTTTGATTAAGCCAATGAGATCAAAAAGGGGTCAAATTGAAATTTGGCAATGGCTTCAAATAATGAGGGTTTTGAGAGCAGGTTCATACCGGTGTCAAATTGATATGTCATCACCCTCCATATTGAACTGATTCAAATGTAAATAAGGTTGGCTTTTATGTAAACATAAACTGTAACCAGTTGGAAATTAACAGTAGAGCAGTCACGGTCTGTAAGAATAAATTGTGGGTTAATATTTCATTTATATCATTTTAATTTACACAACCTTTGTTTCATAAACATTCATGGCTACTTAAAAAAAAAACTTTACAAAATATCACCTTAAATTCCCAAAGTGCAAATTAAATTCACATCACTCCTGGATCTCGAGCTCCAAGAAAAAAAAAATCACAAAAATTCAATCACCAACAAACACATATGCAGTCAAACTGGAGCACAATGGTTTAACCATTCGGCAAGCTGCAGGAAATCAAAGCTTAGTCAGTCTCTCTGTCTGTCTCTCGCTCTCTCGCACACACAAGTGAAAATTTTCCAAATACTTTAACCATCTTCAAAGGTTTTAATCCAGTTCCCTCCACATTCATGTATACTGGGCAATGGATTTCTCAGCCCGTCCAGATCCTGGGTCCCCAGGGAATATATCGTGACTGTCCGACTCCCTCCCAACTTTCGTATGAGCTAAAACATCATTCTTTTTACATGTGGGAGCTTTTTCTCCCTGCTATCATGCTAATCCAGGGAGTTTCCTTCTGATCTTGATCCTGATTCCATCTCCAAGTCATCCCATCAGTCTTCTGCTGGTTGCCTTATGGTCCTCCTCTGAACGCACTGTTCTACTTCCTTTTGCCACTTCCATGGGTCACTTTCCCTTTGACACCCTTCAACACTCTGTTTATTGTTGAGAAACTCCTCATGCTGTTTTTGCCCGTGTACTGTCCGCTGTAAACTGAGTTCTTCTTCCAATTTCTCCTTTTTGTGTTTCTGTTTTTTTTCCACTGCCTCCTGGAACATCTTCCACTCGTTCCGCCATTCCTTGATTAACCCCTTCACTTGCTCCTTTTTCTGGTGCAGTTTATCTTTATCATTACCGTCCTCAACCCATGCAATGGAGCTTTATTATTGGGACCGTTGTGTATATTCAGAACAGCACGAAAAAGTCTACTTTGAATAAACTGAGTTCCGTGGGAGTCCTTCATTCTGTTCTTTGTGTTTGGTTGTGTAATTTCGGGAATACATTTTTTCTGTTTTAATATCTAGTAGTCAACCAAGCTAACTTAGTCAAGGTAATGTTCACCGAGATAAATTGCAAAGAATAGTCTGGCCGAGTCCATGACACCTCCTAGGACTCCTCCGGCATTTAAAGCAGCGCGTGGCCGATGCGAGTGTCATTATTTCAGGTTTTGGTTCAGTTGGGTAGACAGAGTTTGGGAAAGTAATGGCTCTTTTAGTCGACAAAAGTTGTCTGTATGTGGATGCGGTGAATAGCAACAAGTTGCAAGAATTAGCAGAGAAGCTGCAATTGAAAGTGTCTGCGGTTGTGAGGAAAGGATGAATAATTATAGCAGTAGCACAGCATTAATTTGCTGTAGAAACCATCAGAATCTATAGAATTGGCAAGAATTCAATTGTAAATGACGCAGGTTGAGTCAGACGTGAGCGATAAGGAAAGGGGAGCAAAAATAAAACAATTTGAGTTCCGATTAAAAGTAGAAGCAAGGATAAAAGAGAGAGCAGCAGAACAGAACGAAAAAGAGAGACTCAGCAGAACGGAGGGAGAAGAGAGAACAGAGAAAGAAAACGAGAGAGCTTTTGAACTTCAAAAACTGACAATTAAAAAGGAAAGTCAGTTTAAAAGACTGGAGATTAAGGCGAAGGGGAGGCTTACTGATGAAATGGGTGAGGATGAGCAAACAACTGGTCGTCCAAAGTCTATTAAGAAAGTGGTTAAGTATGTTCAAACGTGGTCTAAATTTGATGAGAAGGATGTGGACGCCTTTTTCATCTCAATTGAAAAGGTGGCTAAACAAATGTAGTGGATGGCGCAATGTGAGTTTTATTGATCCAAACGAAACTTGCATGTGGGGCTAGTGAAGAAATCGCAGAACTATCAGATGAACGTTTCAGGAATCTAAGGATGGGCCCAAGTCAAACATATATTGCATTTGAAAGGATCAGACATAGTAGATTCGATAGATGGATAAGAGTTTTAAAAATCTATGATGCCCTGAGAGAGGTAATTATTTTGGAGGGATTAAAAATATTTACTGTTTGAAGGAGTGCGAACTCATTTAGAAGAGTAGAGATTCAAAACAGAAAGATTAGCAGCTGAAGATTATGAGCTGGTCCATAAAACTCGGTTTGGCAAACAGAATCATCTTCAGCCAATGAAAGATAGTAATTGGGGCAAAGAGACATTCTCACGTGGAAAGGGTAATGTAGGTCTCAGTGAAGATCATAATAATAACCTACTACAGTGTAAAAAATGTCTTGAGGGAGACAAAGAAGTTAAAAAGCTCCGGTGTTTGCATTGTTATAAAGTGGGCCACACGAAACCGCAGCATTGGTGGGCTAGGAGAAATCCTGATGTAGGAAAACCAGACAAATCAAGTAACAAGAGGCACAAGGGAAGTTCGACAACTGCCTCAGAGTATACAAGACGATCAGAGGTCGATTAAGGAAGAAGTGATAGATCCACTTTTAAATACACCTTCAAACTTAACGTTTATTCACATAGACTCGGAGTCACAGGTAAGGAGGTTACACTATTAAGGAACACAGGATACTCCAGTCTGTAATGTTGAAAGATGAGGAGATATGTTCTCCTGAGTGACTCATTCCAGAAAAGGTGCTGGTAACATGAATACATGGTGAGACAAAAAAGTGCACAGTTATATAAAGTGAGGCTACAGAGTCCAGAGAGTGTGAAGAATTTGTGGTGGCAGTACTGGAAAAACTCTCAAATACATGAATACAACCTGTACGTGCAAATGATATAGCTGATGAACCGGTAGCCGTGCTGCCTACTCTAGTTGAAAAGCCAGTGGAGGCGCAAGAAACTGAAGATATGGAAAATGTTTATCCATGAATTTTCGCTGATTGTGTGGTCACAAGATCACAGACGCACAAGCTGATGCAGGCGGTTATAAAATCACAAATAAGGAAGCTGACATAGCTTTACCGAGAAATTTTTGAACAAACAATTGGAACAGAGAAAGAGCAAATAGAGAAAAAAGCAAGTATCTTTAGCCCTGCTAAGCTGATTGAATTACAGCAGAAAGATGCGAAGTTAAAACATTTATATTAAAAGGCTTGTGTAGAGACGGAGAGTGAATGCTTTCCTCTGTGTTGTTACTTCAATATGATGTATCAACGAGGAAATCGAGACAATCACACATTCAAGCAGATGAGAAATGGGCAGATATTTATCAAATAACGTTGCCTTTAGTCATAGGGAAGAAATGCTGCAACTGGCGCATGAGCTATCATTTGGAGGTCATTTAGGGTTGTGGAAAATACAAAGATATTTTTACTGGCCTGGACTACGTAAGGATGTTGTTGAATTTTGCCAGACGTGTCATACATGTCAGGTAATCGGAAATCGACAGTCAATAATAAAACCGGCACGGTTAATATCGTTTCCAGCATTTGAGGAATCTTTCACAAAAGTCTTGTTTGATTGTGCAGGTTCCGTACCTCGAAGAAAAAGTGAGAACAAGTCTGTATTAACAATATTGGATGTTTAGACTCGATTTCCAGAGGCAATTCCATTATGCAACATCGCAGCAAAAGGAGGTTAGAAGAATTACTTCGTTTTTAACCAGATCTGGACAGCCAAAAGAGATCCCGTCAGATCAAGGAGCAAACTTCACATCCAAACTCTGCAAGGATGTTGTGGTTAACTTGTTAATAAAGCAATTCAAATCTGCTGCGTACCGTTCAGAATCACAGGCAGCGTGAGAGAAATGGCATCAAACACTGCAGACTGTGTTTTTTTTTGAGACTCTAAATCTCCTGCGTATACTTTTTGCCTTTTTTTTTGAAACCCACACACTTCCGCCTAACTGCGCTCGTGCTTACATTTTCCTCAGCGACCATTTTGTGTGTGTGCGTGCGTGAGACACAGTGAAAAACAACAAGTGCACAAACCTTCATTCAATATCCACTACCAGGAAGAAAGGAAATATCTGAGTGGTCCGTGACAAGCAGTGTGCTTCTCAGAGAACAATGCTGCATGATCAAATAGTGAGGGGGACGGCAGGGATCAAATCAAAATAGAGTTGAAGGGGTAAATTATACACTCCACTCCCTGCGGTGGAGAGGGCTTGTAGGAGGAGGTGATTGACCGACATCTCAATCATACTTTAGCAAAAGCTCCGCCAACAGCCACTTCCACTGCCATTACGTACCAGGTATGCAGGCATCTGTCGGCGTCATCACCTCGATGCCACTTCCAAGTCTGGCATTTTTACCAAAGTCACGACAAGAAAGGAGGGATCGTCTGGGATTTTCACCTGTAACCTCTTGCAGGTTAATGTGACACACGTGCCGAAGCGAGAATCATACCCCTACACCTGAAGACCATGTTAATGTTCAGGATTGTCGAGATGATTTGGATAAGGGAGTTCGGATTGTACTGTTTGCGATAAGAGATGCACCGAATGAACGGACTAAATTCAGTGAATTTAAATTAATTTTTATGCATTATGTAAGAGCACCATTAAAATCGATTAAGGAGAAATGAGTAAGTCAGAATTAAGAGACCACCCATTTTGACTATGTGTCATACTTTAGAGAGCGATTAAATAGAGTTGGAGAGTTGAGTGGACAGCACGTAAAAGTATAACAGCACAGAATGAAACAAGAAGCGAATATGAAATCACACATTTGCTATTTTGCAATTGGGGCGAAGGGATTCGTGCTATGTCCAGTAACCAGGTAGTCTTTAATAACAAAATTTAATGGAACTTATCAAATTGAGAAGATATTAAAGTGAGGTGAATTACTTGATAAGGATTCCACACAGGACGAGCTGTCACACAGTGTGCCATGTGAATATGCTCACCAGGTATTTTGATATGGAAGGATACTGAATTGGTCATTCCTCTAATCAAATTGTGAAATGAGGAAGTTGACAAAAATGAAGATACATTATTGAGTTAACTTCCACAAAAAGAACAAAATGACCTTGAAAAGTAATTACTATCACATGAGGAGATATGCAGAAATAAACTGGGAAGTATTAACCTAATTGTGCATGTTGTTCCTTTCCGAGATGCTTTTCCGATTAAGCAACATCCTTATCGACATAACACTCTAAAGTTGGCACATGTTCAGAAGGAGATAGAGCACATGCTACAAGATGCATAATAGAAGTGAGTTACAGTGATTTGAGCTCACAAATAGTCATGGTGGCAAAGCCAGGTGATATCTGGGTGCTATCTTTGGGGTATCGCAAAGTAAACACCGTTACAAAGTCTGATGCCTATCTAACTCCACGGTTGGAGGATTGTATCGAAAACTTGTGACAAGCAACTTACATTTCTAAGTTGGACTTGCTCAGAAGATACTGGCAAATACGTCTATCAGAGAGACCAAAGTCACTTTGACTATCAGAACACCAAATGGACTTTATCAGTTCAGAGTCATGCAATTTGTTATGAGAAACTCTCCAGCCACATTTGAGAGACTGGCTAATAAGGTCATTTGCAGATTACCCAACTGTGTGGCGTATATTGATGATTTTCAGTCAATTATTGAAGGAGCATCTACAGCATTTATTGCACATGTTCGATCGACTTTGGAAGGCAGTTAAACATAATTGTCGGTGAAATTAGCCCAATAAATCAGAGATCACAAAACACAGAGCGAAGAAAAATTAAAAAAACGTTTATTAACACAGCGATACCGTGGAAGAGAGAATGACTGAGCTGAAACAGCATAGACAGTCGGTCCATGTTGACGACGCTCCCTTTCCCGAAGTGAGAATCAAGCCAGCTTTTTTTTTATATGTAGGGATCATGTTCAATGATGCTAATTAAAATAGAAAAATACAATGGTCTTGATAATCAAGGAATCCAGTTAAGATGGTGGTAGTCGCAAAACAGTTATCAGAAGAATATCTTGAATATAGATACAACGCAGCATTCTGGAAGCATCAATCAGTACAAAATGGGATCAGATCTCTGCGGTATTCGAGGGTAGGGGAGAATATTCCTTTTAAAGCAAGGAGGTGTTTCCATTGCTTCTCTCCTCTGAGCGAGGTAATCTGGTGCCTCTCCATCTGACCGGTCTTTTGTGCGGCTTTGGTAACATTGGGTTATGAAACTGCCCTTCGGCTTTGGGACAGCTGTATTGATCGATCGCAAGAAGCTCATTGTTACTTTCTCTTTGGAAGTGTATTGCCTGGTCTGACAGTGACTATGGACATGTCTGGTTTGCCGTGTCATCCTGCTTTGTCAATGCAGAGGCATTCTGGGTATTTATTTCATGGTTGGGACATGCTTGATTTTCTCTGTTCTATGTGGCCATGCTATGGGTTGGCAGGGTAGAGGATGTTTTCCCACAATTCATCCTTTTTTGAGGGTGGGATGAGAAAGGGGCAACGTAGCCAGCTCCAGGGGGAATTGTCGCGTGGAGGGTGGGGGCGTTGTTCGATATCAGACAGATCACCCTCAGTGTCTGAGAATAACTCAGCAGACGTTACCTTGGGGCAGGGTTGATCCCCCATATGATCTATTTTATCTGAATGGTCAGTGGGCCAGAGGGCAGTAGTCTGGCACACAGGCGTGAACAGCAGAGTCGGATGGCCATGGTCAATTTTCACAGAGCGCTTTTATGGCACAGTATTGTCATACTCTGGCAATGATAGCAAGGATGGCAATCAGTTCCTGCAGCAGGGCTGTACCCCATGAGTCCATCCAGGAGACTGCCCAGTCCCATAAGTCCCAGTGGTATTCCTGATCATGCTGGAGAGAAGCCATCTGCTGGATAGGCTGTGCCAGGTCCGTGATGCCCTCGAGGGATGTAAGTGCAGCAGCCAGCACGAACGAGGGTGCTTGTGCCGCGTTATGCAGCGAGCAGGGAGTCTATGGCCATCTAGCTTTGCAGGGCCACATTGCGAATTGGAATATCTTTCGCATTTAACTGGCTAAGCACTTCAGCTGTGAGGTTCGCCACCTGCTCTGTTGTGGTGGTGAGTTTGTGGGCTTCCATGTGAAACCGCACGGTTGCATGGGATGTGCCTTCAGTTAGAGCGCTGCATCAAGGGCAGCGAGGGCTCGTTTGCTACAGGTCACGGGCTTTAAGACGGTAGGGGACTGGGAGTGATAGATGAATGGTACCACGCACATGACAAACCTGCTGCCAGCCCAGGACAGCAACAGTAAGGGGTAGGTTTGTGGCCACAGATAAAACAGGTTCCATTGTAACTCCAGAGATGCTGGGTCTCGGATCCTCTCCAGATGGAGAGAATGGTTGTATTCTGAGTGATCCTGTAGAGGACCTGTAGGTTTAATATGCTGCCGTCTGCCTTCAGATTTTCGTTCTGAGAGAGTTAGAGGCAGGGATGAGTGCACCGAATCCAGCCAGCCTCCCATCCAGAAGGATGTGCGTTTTTTAAATGGATGGACCCTGTAGGTGTCCACTGTTCGGTGGTGTTAGCAATGGTTAGGGCTGGGGATTCATCAGAGACGTTGTAGGTCGGGTAAAACCATCCTGTAAATTTGTCCAGGTGGCACCCCGCAGATCTCCAGCGGGCTGGGCTGTTGTCCCCATAGATGCCCATTGTTGGTGGTATTTTGATTGTGGTAACCTTAGAGGACCTGTTTGGTTCCAGCCACACTCCACCATGTTGGAGATATTGAAGGAGATATAAGGTAACTGAATGCCCCGTGAGAGTGGACGGGGATCCTCGTGCAGACCCAACGTCGAGTCCGGTTAAATCGCTGAGCATACCCATGGGCCATTCTCAGGAAAGTGTTGGCCTGTAAGTCACAGCGGATTATTAGATGTCTCGCCTTTTTCCCTGTTTACTGGCAAGGCATAGCGTGACAGTGAGACAGGTCAGACTGAGGGAAATGATGTTGATGGCTGCGCTGCGCAGCTGTATCTGTCTTTGGCGTTCCGAGTAGTGTCTTCTCCAGTCTGGTCCCTGTCCATTGGAAGGGGAATTTTCTTTTATACGGGTGACATGTGTCCATTCGGGCCATCCTTCAACTTTTATATCTGTCTGGGTCATCAGCAGGGCCAGATATGGAGCTTTCCATCTCTCCGTTCTCCATGGAGAATTTTGGGGGTCTGGTACTGGTGAGCCCAGTCGTGCGGTTTGCCTGGCTATGTATAGTGTAAAGAGCTAGTGGCAAGACGACGTCTTGCCAGGTCACTCCTGGGTGATCTTGATCATCGTGGTTTTAAGGGTGGCCTTCATCTATCCGAACATGCTTGATGACCGGGGTTGGTAGGGGGTGTGGTCGCGCCATGGCATCCCTAATATCAGTCATGATCTTACAGTGAAATGTTCCCCCTATCTGGCTGTATGTTACCAGCGATCCCGAATCTGGGGACGACATCCCTCAGGAAAATTTTACCATTGTGTCTGCATCATTCTTTCTTGTGGGAAACGCCTCCACCGGTTTAGAGAACATGTCGATGATGACAAGGATGTATTTGTAACCCTGTTTTTGGGGCATGTGATCAAAGTCAATCTGCAAGTGGCTAAAAGGTCCCTCATGAAGTGGCAGCCGGTCATACCTGGCAACAGGCTTTTTAGAATTGTTGTGCAGGCAAACGAGGCACTGTAACAGCAAGGCTGAGGCATCGGCAGCACATCACAATGCATACAGGATTGCGTGAGAGCGTGTGACGTGCCCCTCTTGTCCGTGTGGTCACCGCCGTGGGCTGCTAGGACAAGTATATGCAGATGGGCTCTTCGACAAATGATATGGTCATTAAGGTGTAACAGCAGCTCTAATCGGCCGAACAATCCTTTTTTGGGTTACAGCTGCTTGGTAGTCAGCTCGGACTGCTTCCTTGGGGTCAGAGAATCCTGGAGCCTTACCTATGCTGGGGGCCTGTAGGACGTAAGTGGTGGGGTGCAGTGTGGCTTTCCGGGCTGCTGCATGTGCTGAGGCATTCCCGAGGAGGACAGGGACAGTGGCAGAGATATAGACAGCGCATTCTGAAATCGCTGGGTCAGAAGGTAACAGGAATGTTTCAAGGAGGTTGGAGATTTACGCAGCGTGTTGCAGTGGTCTCCCTGCTGAAGTGATTAACCCTCTCTGTTTCCAGAGTGTGGCAAAGTCGTGAAAAATACGACAGGCATAATGGAGTCAATGTAAACGTTGGCTGTGTGACCTTTTGATATGATGCAAACCCAAGTAAGCATGAACAGCTCTGCAGGTTGTGCAGTTGTAACATTGCAGCTTATTCTAGGATAGTGAAAGAGGTGCAGACGGCATACACTGCCAGTGTGCGGTGTCCGAGTGCCTGAAGGAGGACCCATCGCAAAGGGCATGAGGTCAACATTGTCTAAAGTAGTTTCCGAGAGGCCAGGGCGCGGGGTGACGGCCTGTTGCATGGTGTCTAAACAGTCATGGTCGTCCGCGGTTGCGTTCTGTTTGAGTGGAAGTAGTGTGGCAGGGTTCAAGGCAAGAACACCCTGAAGAGAAAGGTTAGCTTTGGACAGTAAAGCGAGCTCATAGCCAGTTCTCCGGGTGGCAGTGAAATGTGGGGTTGCTGATGAATCGAACAGCAGGGATACCAAATGGGAAACCAACAGTGCATGGGTGATCCAGCACGATGAGGGGTGGGTTTTTTTTCTACAGTTAACGTGGCTGTTGGCACAGCTCGCAAACATGCCAGCATTCCTCTTCAAACAGGCAGTACGTGTCCAGAGTTAAAGGAAACAGGGCGCTGGAGATCTTCAGCTTTTGAACCAGCGTTAAAGAGCTATTTGTAAATCCGTCGGACTCATTGACTTGGAGGTAGAAGGGCTGAGTGTAGTTTGCAACCTTAGAGACAAGTCACTGCTTTATTTCGGTGAATGCCTGGTCCACAATTTCATTTAGTGCATTTTCGCTGACTGCCGTAGTGGTTCGTCAATGGCAAGGAGGTCAGGGATACAGTGCCTGCAGTAATTCGCCATTCCCAGGAAAGCCTGCAGCCACGTTCTTGTGGCTGGAGGGGAAACTGACCAGTGGCTGCCATTTTCTCTCTCGATACTGCACTGAGGCCATGTAAGAGTTTGTATCCCAAATATTGTACTTTATACTGGCAGAGTTGCATTTTCTTTCCATTGAAACCCTGTGTTCATCTATTGCTAGACAGCAGAGCAACGCTACAGAGTCCTGCATGCATGTTTTAGCGCAGGTGAATATCGTCCACATATTCGAGGAGGGTGCTGTTTCACGGTATGAGTAGAGTGAAGAGGGCACGGTGTACTGCAGAGGCATAGACGGTGGGGCTCTTTGTGGAACACTGGGGATCAAGGTCCATGTGCACTGGCAGCCATCGTATCTAAAAACGAAAAGGTACTGACTGTCAGGTGAAAATGTGATGGAGACAAAACCTGATCAGAGATCAATTACAAAAATAAATGAGTGGCGGTAGCAGGGGTGCTGGTGAGTATGACGTTACTGTCCGAGACCACTGGGGAGCCATGAATAACAATTGGATTCAAGCCCTCAGACCCTGGACAAAACGCCACTTTCCTAGCTGCTTGGGTATTGGAATGTGTTGGGTGGGTGCATTACAGGCACCTATTGTAGGAACTAGGACAACCTGTTGTACGAGGATGTCACTCACCGGCTTGATCCCTTGTACTGCTGCTGGCGTCAGTTTGTATTGCCGTATAGACAGTAGGATGTCTCTCTGCTTGAGTGTGGCAGGGTGTAGTGGGGAGGACCTCACCTGGCCTTCCTGGTCGGGGTGGTGTGCCTACAGTGACGCTGGAGGTTTAGCTAGCAACAGGGAGTCTTCGGAGGAGTGTAGCACCCAGAGTTTGCGTGGTAAAAGTGGGCTGGAATGTTGCAGGAGTATAGTGCACACAAAACACAATCTGCCCAAGTTGCACAACCTCTAACAGGGCAACGGGGGCCTAACTGAGGGGCATAAAGTGGAGGGGTCGCTGGCGTAAAAGTATCATGATGAGGTCTAAATGATGCTGGCAAACAAATTTATATAAGGTTTGCTGGCACAGAATGGTGGCTGGGGAAGAGGTGAATTTAATGGCAGCATCAGGGACAGTGGAAGGTCCAATACTGAAGTTAATGATTTGGGAGATGGCCCCATCATGGGCACTCCAGAAAGTCCTACGGTGTGGACGGTCATGTATCTCGGAAAAAATTCTACAGAGGGGGATTCAAGCCAGTAGGTGGCCCAGAGTCCACCGGAAAAGAGATGATCCGCCCCCAAACCTCCACAGCCACCATCGGATTTTTGGACAGGGAGTTGGAGAAGCGTATTGAGACCAATTGCAAAACACCCCTCACGACAGCCCTAGTTGCTTTCTGCGGCATTGGGGAAGGGCTCGTGCATGGTTTAGGCAGTCTGCTAAGTTTGCCACTGTGGAGTTGTGGGCTGCTGTCGCCCTCCAGGGAGTGGGGGAGGATGGAGGGGCCTGAGCGTCCCTCACTGGGTTCTGACCAGCACTATTCTGACCACTGTCCCGATTTGCCACAGTTTTGACGTTGTCCTTTCTGAAATCGATTAGATATCTGTACCGATCTTGTAGTGTATTTCCGGCAGTCCAGTTGTGCGCTTCGGAGAATGCCCTCGTTTGGTTTGGCATGGTGAACAGCCCAGCAATGTCAAAGTTACTGACTATGGTCAATGAGACCCCCAGGCCATCGTATGCCAAGTGAGAATATGTAGTTTATATACGTGAGCATATGGAGGAAGCATGCAGTTCACTAGGGTCTGCACAGACATCTTTTCATTTTCTGCAATGAATGCCCGTCAAGGAGTCCCAGACCTCACGAAAGCAGGCAATGCAATCGGGCAAGGGCTAGTCTGCTCTCTGCAGACACCGGGTTACAGCACCAAAGTCGACTTGCTGTCTTGCGCTGGCATTTATTGCATCCTTCACGGTGCTGTCCAGCCATTTCTCCCGGACAGCAGTGGTGTCCCAGGGTTGGTTGGGAAAGTCAATAGTAGGGCGAATGGTCGCCCAGTGGGCCCCGTACACGAGCTGCTATCGGGTCTGCACATTTTGGGCAAACAGTTTTCGATTATGAAAATTTAGAATAGCCAATTGTAGACTGGGAGTGAGTGCTTCAACAGGTCTGTGGCATCTTACAGCATGGGCTGGACCATTGCATGCGTCCAGGTCTAATCGAGGGGAGTAGAGCCACAGCCGGTGCCCTGGTTTCTCTGGGAAGCAGCCACGCTTCTTGTGATTCTGGGGCTACCATTTGTGTTGGGCAGTGGTGATGGTTCGGACTTAATGGCGGCTGCTGTTTCTTGCTGGAAGCTTCTCATGAGATTGCGTGGTGAGAAATGCAGCAACTTCATTGACAGTGGGTCAGGCGGTTCAGGTGGTAGGGTAAGTTTCCGAGAAACGGCGTGGGGCCTTGTCGAATTTTATTGGGATCTCCACCATCAGGGGGTTATTGCGACCGTCTTTTTCCTTCTGGGGCTGATGCTGTTTAGCAATGTCCCCAAAATGTTCAAGGCACTGAAGGATGTAAAGCGTGTCCCAGGAGGGCTTCCTGTACCATCCCGAAATGGCCATGGCCCAGTAATCAATCGTATCCAATTTAAAGGCTCCTCCACATGGCCAATGCCCTTGGGAGCTGGTGTAAATGCTTCCTGTTCAGGGGATACATACCGGCTGTCACCTGTCTCTTTTAGCATGGTGTCTACCGGTGAACTAGGTGTAACAAGAGCATCTCCAAACTTTGTCTGGAAATTCACGCAGTTACCATGGCTTCTTTACATCATCTTGCTCATCTTCGGCACAGTGCGGTCTCACCACGTGGTTGGGGTTACCCAGCTTCTGCAGCTGACACCTTCCGGCAGAGGGTGGATATCCGTGTCCCATGGCGTACTGGACGTCCTTGGTTGAGTGCTAAGTGCTGTACTTTGTCTTTCGAGGAAGAATGAACAGAGAGAGGGCTTATTGAACACACAAGCTGCAAGAGATTGACACGTTAAGTAATCGAGCATGTCCTCGCTGACCACAGTGTAGACAAACAGTTTATGGATGGTGAACACACTCAGACGAGACACATGAAATTCACAAGTCAAGCACTCAGTAACCGCAAAGCAAATAGGCACACACAAAACAAACACTCAGAAACCATAGAATAGAAAACAGTGAACAGGTCGGTCCCCTGTCAATTTCATTCAATCTTGCCAGACTTCCGTTGGCTGACCGTGTTTCCCCTGGCTGGATCAACGTTTTGGCACAAGCCCTGGTTCAAGTTGGATCACGCGTCTGCCAAATTACTTAAAATTTAGTTGATCAGTTTAGGTCCTTACCCGACTGCCTCCTTAGGCCAAGTCCGTAGTTGCTGAACGCTGAACTGCTGCATTGGTTGGATTATAATTGTGGCTAACATCCTGAGTCGTCCAACCTTTCACTCGGTCTGACCCGCTGTGGCAGGTCTAGCCGCCAAGTGTGAATTGGGATAATTTTAAAATGTCTTTTTCGCTTAACCTGTTGAGAGGAAAGGGGCTACGTCCACGCCAATTTTGTTTTGGAGAAATAAGCCCAATAAACCAGAGATGACAAATCACAGAGATATTGCGGAAGAGAAATTGACCAAGCTGAAACAGCATAGGCAGGCTGTGTAGGTCTAAGTAAAGACTGCAGATGCTGGAGATCAGAGTCTAGATGAGAGTGGTGGTGGTGGGAAAGCACAACATGTCAGGCAGCATTCGAGTATGAGGAACATCGACGTTTCAGGCAAAATAACTTCATCGGGAATGAAGGCAGGGAGCCTCCGTGGGGAAGAGATAAATGCGAGGGGGCGTGGCGCTGGGGAGAAAGTAGGCATGTGTACAATAGGTGGATGGGGTTGAAGGAGATAGGTCAGAAAGGAAAGTCGAGAGGATAGTTAAGAAGAAAGATTGCTGGTAGGACAGTTCATGAGGATGGTGCTGAGCTGAACGGTAAGAGCTGGGGTGTGGAAGTGGTTGGGGAAATGAGTAAACTGGTGAAGTCCACATTGATACCCTGGGGTTTAAGTGTACCGAGGTGGAAGTTCATGCATTCTTCCACCAGGCATCGGGCAGGGGGAGTGGCGGCTGAGGAGGCCCGTGAATTGCATGTCTACGGCAGAGTGGGAGGGGGAGTTGACACGTTGGGACAAGGAGCAGTGGGGTTGATTGGAGCGGGTGTCGCGGAGTTGTTCCCTAAAGCGCTCTGTGAAAAGGCGTCCCGTCTCCCCAATGTAAAGGAGTCCACGTCGGGAGCAACTGATAAAAGAAATGACATTGGCAGATGTGCAGGTAGCAATTTGATGGATGTGGAAGGTTCCTTTGGGGCCTGGGATGGAAGTGAGGGGAGGTGTTGGCGCAAGTTTTGCAATTCCTGCGTTGGCAGGGGAAGGTGCCAGGAAGAGATGATAGGTTGTTGGGTGCGTGGACCAGACCAGGTCATCAAGGAGGGAACGGTCTTTGCGGAAAGTGGAAAGGTGTGGCGTCTCTCGACGTCACCTTAACTCTCTTCCTCGAGTTAAACATTTAGCCAGCTTTAAAAATAATGTTGCGCAATGAGGTTGTGGAAAATGGGGAAATTACAACGTATTTGAAAAATAAGCAATCCAATTACAATGGTGATAATTGCAAAACATCTAACAGAAGAATGTTCTCATTGCTGAAATGTAAATTTCTGGCAACATCAAATAGTTCTTGATGGGATCAGTAGATTCCAGCTCTCTTCAAGGATTGGTGAGATATTCTATTTTGAAACAATAATGCGATTCCATTGTTTCTCTCTTGTGAGCGAGGCATTTGGGTGACCCACCATCTGACCTGCGTGTGGCTTTGTGTGGCTTTGGTATCACTGGGGTACGAGACTGCTCTTTCAGTTTTGGCTAAGCTGTGTTGACCGAATCCATGAAGCTTATTGTTAGTTTGTTATGACCGTATTCTCTGGTCTGTGAGTGACTATGATCATATCTGGTTATCCTGTCAGACTGTTTGGTCAATGCTAAGGTATTCTGGGTATTTCTTGTCTGGTTTGGCCAGGCTTGATTTTCCCTTCTGTGTGGGCAAGTATGGGGAGGCAGGTTGATAGATCTTTTTCCCACATCTCGGGTATAAGACGGGGCTGGGAATTGAAAACGTGAGAGAAGACCTGCTAACTCCTGGCATGTAAAAAGCTGCTTGAAAACATCTCTTTTCAAAGTACATTTTCCATCAGTAACGTGTGATACAGAAATCCCTAACAAGGGGAGAAGAAGGCATCGCAAAATCCGAAGACAAGAACATACAGCTGCTTGGTTTTGAGATAAGAAGTATTGTTTAGTTAATCTTAATTGGGAGTTTTATCGGACAAGTATTTTAAAGAGAAGTTGAAGGATAAATTAGAGAACTAAATTGTAGGTAGTGGTTAGATAATTATTCTCTGCTGTATTTTAAGAAATAAAGTTGTTAAGATTTACTTTACATAGTTCTTGCCCACTCGAAGTTTTACAGATTACTGCACGGGACTAATCTTTTCTATGTTGCTGATTTTAAATTAAGCAGGAGAGCAGACCCCGAATAAGAGATGGCGAAAGAAAGTTCTGCATTTGTAACACCAATGGGCTATATCAGCTTAAGGTGATGTCTTTGGAATGGAAATCACGCCCGCCACATTCCAAATACTCAAGAATAGAGTTGTTGTTCGGTTACAAACGGTATAGCCTATTTGGACGAAGCAGTGATTTTTATTAATTCTAGGAAGATTACATGATGCACTTGGAAGAGCTCTTTGAACGAGTTTGAGAAGCAAAACTGGTGATGAACTAAAATAAAACGGAATTGGCAAAATCAGAACTGACATAATTTTGACATTTCATCAGTCATGGAAGGTTAAACCCACGAACGCAAAGATGAAGTTTATCGAGGAATTTCCTTGCACAGGATGCCCGGTTCAAAGTTCTTGTCTTCAGATCTTCCTGTGTCTTCTTTACTCCTTATTAGGAACGTCTGCCAGCGTCTACAGGAGAATAAGACATACGGACCAAATATTAAACTACAGAAGCAATTATCCCAACATCCACAAACGAAGCTCATCAGAATATCACTTCAACGAGCCAACACACACTGCGGCACAGAGGAACTACGCAGACCAGAGGGAAATCACCTGCACCGTGTATTGAAAACGAATGTGTACCCAATGACCACAGTCCGCCGATTTCCCAGCAACAAACTCAAATAAGCAGACGGTACACGTCCAGAAACCCGAGCCATACTCCGCTATATCAAAGACATCTCGGAAATGACTGCCAGACTGCTCAGACCTCTTGGCATCATGGTAGCCCACACACCCACCAACACACGAAAGCAGCAGCTCATGAAACTGAATGGGCCTGTGTCGCCAACAAGCAAAACGAATGTCATTTACAAGAACTGCAACAGACACTACATTGGACAAACTCGCAGAAAACTATCCACCATGATACATGAATACCAACTAGCCACAAAACGACTTGACCCTCTCTCACTAGTATCCTTTCATACAGATAAGGAAAGACACCACGTCGACTGGGACAACACATCCATCTTCGAAAATGCCAAACAGAGACACACACGAGAATTCCTAGAAGCATGTCATTCCATCCCGAACTCTATCAACAAACACATCGAGTTAGACCCCATCTACCACCCACTTGGAAAAAGAACAGGAAATGATATCACCACAGGAAATGACATCACCTCAGGAAATAATATCACCAACCCAAAGAAACCCAAACATATAAATAGTAAGTAAGAATCATGTACACTGTTTTGACTGAGGCCAAGTGAAGACGTTACCTTGTCGAGTTCATGATACTTCTTGACATGAACCTCCCAGTTCAGTGAGCAAACCAACATCACAGACTTATCTGCTTTTGGAACAGGTCGCAATTGAGTATTACTAGGTCTATATGATGCCCGAAGCACTCCTGCGTCCAGTAGTCCCCGTATTGTTCCTGTCAATTCCTCCTCTGCCTCTTGGTTCAAAGGATACTGCGAACATCTACATAAATGTGCCCCCAACTTTAACCTAATTTCCAATGGATTCGCTGATTTCATTCTCCCCACATCCGTATCATGTTGTGACCATTACCGAACTGGCAGTGCATCCAACCAATAATCAAACAGATGGCCAGTTCCTCCAGCTATCATTTGCAAACACCGTTGGTAAACTACATCATTGGTGTTCCCCACCATACCTATACAAAGCACAATTCGAACAAAGTTATCATCGCCAGATTTCCAGACTCCTGGCGTAGTCATCTGCTAATCATTTCTACATGCTGAACCATGGATGCCAAATCTTTGGACTGATGTTGCTCATTTGTTAACCATGTCACATTGGCCCAAGCACCTGGCAAACGGGCCATTTCTCTAGAAAATCATTTTTCTTACCGATATGTTGCTCCCTGCTTCCCTATCACTCTAGCTTTACATTGTAAATGCTGTGTGGAGGCAACCTCACAGTGCCAATGCTCCTCAAGTACTTTACTCTGCCTCTCGTGAAAACAAAACACTGCACAATGCAGCTCAGACTTCGGTGGTGCAGCCAAAGGCAGTAAAGCAAAAGCATGTTTCCATCAATTTTCCTAAGTTTCCCAAATATAACTACCCAGGTCACCTATCTCATATTTTTGGCCTTTCTTTCTCCCAACAACGATAACTGAGAATTTGCTTTGTCGACATTAAATACCTTTTGAGTACATTCCAATTTTAATTTTAACTTCAAGAAAGCGTCCTGGCCCAGCAAATTAATTGATGTCCCATTGGACACGAATAAATACAAGGCAACTGTTTTACTGTCCACTTGCAAACTTACTGGAATTGTGAAGCGGCTTACCCGAAAACGCTACAGTCTTAGCAAATTTACGTGACATGTAAACCTGGGCGGTATATTTAACATAGGATGTAGCCCCTTCACACAGGGGTTCTCTGGGTCCACTTAATACATCCTATTTGGACTTACAGGTCCCATCTGGCCTGCAGGGATTGTTGCGGGTCAGCTGCACGTCTGTGACTCAGAGGTGCACGCCGGGTGCAGGAGGCCCAGGGCCAATATGAACACATCTCTCCTTAAATGGCCTGGTTGATAATACCCCGAGCACACTAGTCCTGATCCTCTCTCAATCTGACTTCTCACCATATCCTTTAGCGCCCCCACCTCCTTGTCCCTGTCCTTGGAAACTTTAGTTCCGCCAACGCTGTCGCTTAATTTTATTTTGCCCTTTGTATTGTACTTCTGGAAAATGTCCCTCCAAAAACATTTCTTATCGGCATGTAGTTTCCTTGCCCTTGCCATGTGGCGTTAGGGTGCTCTCCCAACACAGCTTGTAATTCATTACATTACCGTCGATCAACCGATCTGTCACTGGCAACATCTCCTTGCGTTTCTCTCTTTCATTCTTTTTAGATTCCTTGAGCTGCAGTAGTGAAAAAGTTCTTTGCACTTCCTCCTGTTACTCAGCCAGCTTCTTATTGTCTTTCCAGTATCTCTCGACTGCATGGACTACATTATCTCTGAAGTCTTTGCGGTTCATCTACGTCAGACCGCTGCCTTCTCTAACTTAGATTTGAATTGAGAGGTCATGGCCTCAACAATAACAGTCTGGAACATTGTGGTCAGCAGTTGACTACCTTCCGTCACTTGATCCATTTCAAGATGCCACTTTTTCAACTGCTTTTCCAGGTAGGCTGCTGGGTTTTCAGTGTCTCCCAGTGGATTTCTCTCAAAGCTGAGGGATCAATCTTGTGCAGATAACAATCTCGAAGTGCCAGCCACGCATTCTATCTTACTCGATCAAGTGCAGCACCATCAATTATCGGGTTGTTCACCACATGCTTCAGCCACGCTCAATTCATTATCTCTATTAATTCGTGAGTCCCAACACCTTTATTAACGGTGACTTCAATCCCTCATAGCCAACAACCGCCCTATAGTTTCATCCTGAATGTCTCTAATCCACTTTCCTGCTCTGTCATGAAAATTGGGCAACACGTTTCTCAGCCTTTCTAGATCCTGGGTTCCCAAGGAATGGATTTTATAAGCAATGACAGTATCTTTCCCTGTGACAGCTTCTTTCTCTTGTTAAAACTGCTACATTGTATTTCCTCATCAGATTCCACTTCAGAACCTACTTCGTATCTTGCCATTCTTTTTTCGCTTCCTCGCCTTGTGCCCATTTTCCTGAACACATTACTGCCTGCTCTGTTCCCCCCATTACTGTCAGTATCACCGTCCGCCTGTTTCTGCCCAACATCCATGCAAAGCTTTAAATTACCTCACAATCCCTCCGTTCTCTAATTTGTATTGCTCCCGAATTTCACCTCTAAGTCTCTCTTTTTCCATGTCAAAAGCACCTAATTGTGCTTGCTTCTTCGCCTGCTCTGCCTCCCGTTTTATTCTTAACATATTCTATTCTGGCACAGCTTCTTCCCAATTAAATTTCCCCTCTAACTGTAATGTCCCCCTTACTGCAGGACAGTGTGTTACATTCTCTCCATCTAAATGGGTGTGTGTGTGTGGATTGGGGGGAGGGGGGCGTTGGAGCGAGGGTGAAGTTCCAAGTCTTCCGAACTGGGATATATAGATGTTATCCCCTGCTGGGCCCCCAGGAATGAAGGCCCTTTATTCTTCATTGGGTACGCGGAGATGGTTTCATGGCCACCCTTTGTAAAGAGAAACTGCTTTCTCTGCTCTCTGGCAACCCCATCAGTCGCAAGTGATGCCTGAAAAACGTTCTGCAAATCCACTTCTTCAACTCGAATTACATTTAAAATTTCCACCTCCTATTCTCTCTTCAACATTCTCTTCTTTGATTTATCCTTACGTCTATAATTGTCAATTAAACCTTGCATTTCATCACACATATCCATATCAAAGGTACCTTCTTCCATTCATTATGTTAATAAATCCTTAGTTTTTCTTTCCACTTTTTCAGAAATTTATATGATATCGCTTCTTAATACTGGAAATTCCTCCGTCAATATTCCAACTGCAGTCCCTTTTTTCATCGTGACATAGATTTCAATCTCGCTAAACTATTATCTCTGTTTTCACAAATCACACCCTTATGACTTAGAAGTCCAATTGTGCCTCGTCAGTTCGTATATGTTTTCCCGAAATCCTCAATTTGCAATTGTCCCTTACCAACCAATCAGTCCTTAAACTTCCTTAGTTTCAACTAATGCACATAAAAATCTATCCTCATTCGTTCTGCCAGTACTATTCTCGGACTCCAGCCACAGAATACACGATGGTTCCTTGAAACTTTCTCCAGAAAAAAAATGTATATCTTAAATTCCTACAGGGCAAATTGAAATCAAAGCACTCCTGGATCTCGAGCTCTGGGGAACAAAACAGAAATGTTTGACCACCAACAAACAATTGTGCATGCAAATCAGATCACAACGGTTAAACTGTCGAGTCTGTCTCTCTCACACACGGACAGACACAAGCTAAACCTTTGTGCAAGCCAGAACTTCTTTCTCTCTCACACACACGCACACACACAGACACACACATATACACAGCCTTTCTGCAAGCCAGAGCTTGTCTCTCTCACACATGCACATGCATAAACAAAGCCTTTCTGCAAGTCAGAGCTTCTCTCTCTCTCTTTCTCTCTCTCTCTCACACACACACACACATAAACGTCCTGCAATCAGTCAGTAGCTCAGCACTGAGCCATTATTTTTCTCTCTCTCTATTTCAGAACCTTGCATAAATAGTTCCTTTGTTCATTTCTAAAAGCACTGTTCAGTTACCATACAGACCTGGTCTTAAACATTCAACAATCCAGTAACACTTTAACACTCTGATAATCTCTATTATTTAACTTTTAATCTGCCAATCTGCCGATTTTGAATTTCATCTAAATCACTATTACTACCATTAAAACATGCCTTATAGGTTCCTGATCGCTCACACCCCTTTATTTTCATTTTCGTTTTGTCTTGCTTTTCTTTATTTTCGTAAAACTTAAAACTTTATTTTCTTAAAGCTTCACAGAAACGTAAACACACCACGTGGAGATTTGTCTCAATCACTTTCGTCTCTAACTGCATACCCCTTGTGTAGTTTTCCTGAACTGTTTTCTGCGTCTCCTGAAAGATTTCTTCACCACCCCGCCCCCTTCTGGTTCTTTGGATCGGAGAGACCCGCCAGTAGCTTTCTGCGTTCCCGAGAAACTACCGTACTTGATAGAATATTGTCCAAATTAGCAGCAAAACGCTTACCCTTTCTTTTGTGGGTGCCCAGCCATTTTATTCCGTCTGTCTCAGGATAGCTGTTGGTTCTACTGGGAAGTGCCCTGCGGCTGCAGCCTCTTTTCAGAGGAAATGCTCTTTTCCCGGTCCCATCTGGCATGTCAAATTTATTGTGGCAGAACCACTCAAAATTCCAGAAAAATAACCGGGAAACGCAGAAAATTCGTCATCAAATTAAACTCAAGTCTTAAAAAGCAAAGCTATGTCAGCCAGCAAAATGTATCCACTTAGTGCCCACATACCGGTTGTTCTTCTGCAGTTTATGGAGTTGTTGTTCCCGCGCCAATTGGAAAACGTTAGCAGAGCAAATCATGCTGGGTTGCTTTGTCTTTCGAAACTTATCTGCGCCTGCCACACTGGTTCCCTACATTGCACTTAACCTACAACACCATCGTCTTCAGCATTAGCTCATCTTCCAGTGATTTAACGAGACGATCACAATGCACTACCATCTTCTCTTACTGGAGCCCTGTAATATGATCCGGGGCCTGCATTACAACAAGAAATTAACTACGTAACTGCCAGAATAACTTTCATAACACCAGTTCAGCAATGATGCTACGAAATGGTAGACCAACTTGAGAGACTGAATTTCCTCTTATATCCTATGTTATTATGCTTGAGTTGGAGGAAATTTAGACGAGCTTAGATACCTCCAACACGAGCCTTCAATACTTTTGTTCGTACATTTTCAAAACCTCAGCCATTTTGTGTCTATTACATTATCTGGTTTGCGATTTCCCTTTGATTGAATAAGCTGCATGTTGATAGATTATTTGTTATTTGCAATTACTCTTCAATTTTCGGCAGAGTTTAAAAAAAAGCTGCAACATCTGAGGCCTGGAATAAACTTCTGAGGAAGGCATACTGGACGCGAACTGTTGCTCTGATTTTATCCACAGCCGATGCCAGACATGATGAGCATCTCCCAGCAATTTCTGTTATTGTTTTTAATTTAGAGCATGAGTTGCATAGCAACGATCGATAGCAATTTTTTTTCTCCCCGATTGGGGTTGTAACTTACTAGGGTAGAGCGGAAACGTTTCGGGGAGATAAGCGTGAGAAGTTCTTTATGTGCAGGGCGATGGGTGCTTGGAATGCATTGCCAGTAAAGGTGGCAGATGTGGGCACGATAAAATCATTTAAGATGTATCAGACAGATTAGTGAAAGGAAAGTGAGTAGAGGGATACAGGCGCTTCGAAAATGAGCTACAGGTATAGGTGGAGTCTCTAGATTCACGCACTCTTCAAGGGGTGAGTGGCCTGCTCTTGTGCTGAAATTTACATTGTTATGTGTTCTTTTCTTCTTGGATGCGTAATGCACTTTCTTCGTAAACGAATGGAAAAGAATTATAACAGCTTGCAGGAGAAGAGAAATGAGTTTTCCACAGAAAATGTCCATTTCTCAGCATGGCGAGGCATTCGACTCTGCTCAGTTCTGTGTCCAATTTCCAGGCAGTCTGGTCTGCCAATGATAATGAAATTAACTGGGATGAATCTGGATGTTCTCTTTATCGCATTTTTTTACAACAGGACCCAGGCAGTTAACAAAACATTTATGTCCTCCACGACGTTCAAAATCATCTTAGCAGACGCTGTGCTAATCCATTGTAAACTGTTAATGCACTATCTCAAAACAACCAATTATCTCCCTGGAGCCTGACGTGAGGTATATGAGGTAACATTTTCTTTCAGAAACATTTTCTATCTTCTGATAGAAACACAAAGAGTACCTCCCATCATTGTCGCATTCAGACTGACAGGTAGAGCAGTGTTGTTACTTTTCTATCGCAGAAAACATTCTTAAGCTATCTCAATACGTTCGCATTATCACTTTCGTTTCTATTTTTTATTTATTACAAGGTCATATATCTTTTCTCAATCTCTGGAAGAATGTCATATTTTCACTTGTTTAATTTCTTATCCGTTGCAAATTCACATTTTGCACATTCGTAATACTAATACGATTTTAAAGTTGCATTACTTATTCAATTTCAAAATTAATTCAACTCTCTGTTAAAATTGATTTTATAGCGCGAAACCAGCGTATTTAGTTCTTATCAGATGGTGCATATTTTCCACTTGTAAGTCTCTCTATATTCTGTGATCGAAATCAATTTGGTGTTTTCATTTTATGAATTCAGGCAATATTGACGAACAGCGGCTGATGTCAGGTCCTATCTGCTGTGTTATTTGAAGGGGAACTGGTGAATGTCCAATCTGCTATCAAGGTGCAAATTGAATGCCGTTGTGCTGCAGGAAATGTGTGACTATTCAGAAAATTATATTATGCTTTAGACTGAGATATGACTCTACGTACTGTTATATTATCAGACTGCTGTCACATCATACATTAATTTGTGAAGGGACGACTGGCTAGTGGAAGGATTTCAAAAATGAGATAATGGATGTTCATAGGGATGTTGTTCCTATTAGGGAGAATGCAAGCCAGTAAGTGTGGGGTAAAAGGATGAATAAAGCTATTGATGCTCTGTTCAATAAAAATGAAGACATAATTGAGGTGGAATTTTTCGATCAAGTGAATATTTCGACGTGTACGAGGGGTGTAGAGGCATTCATCAGATAATACCTAGAATGCGTAAGCACTCCATTTCTCCAGTCGAGGGTCAAGAGTGTGGTGCTAGAATAACACAGTAGGTCAAGCAGAGTGCGAGGAGCAGGAGAATCGACGTTCATTTGTCCCACCGAGTCCACATCATCCCTCTGAAGCTAATTATATCCATGCCCATACACATCCCAATACTTACTGGGAAGTTACAGAACAAAGTTTGAGGCCACGAACACACATATTTGTATCATGCATAGACACACGTGAGGAGATGGAGGATTGGAAGCTGGTAAATGTTAAGAATTTATTGAAGAACGTTTCCAACGAGAAGCCTGTGAAGTAGTGACTGGTGAATTTGCCATCAGTAATGGTAAGTTATTGGAAGGGATTCTGAGAGACCAGGTTTACATGCACTGGAACAGCAAGGACTGACTAGACATAGTCAGCATGGTTTGTCCGTGGGAACCCGTGTTTGGCAAGCTTGATTGCGGTTGTTTGCGATGTGACCAAGAAGCCAATGAATGCAGAAACGTAGACATTGTCCACATAGACTTCGGTAAAGCGTTTGACAAGTGTCTGCGTGTTAGATTAATGTGCAAAAATCGACCACACAGCATTCAGACAAGCGTTGTCAATTGTATGCAAAACTACATTTCTGGTAGGAGACAGAGGGTGGTAGTGACCAGTTGTTTTTCGAACTGACGACCTGTTACCAGCGATGTTCCACAGGGATTTGTATTGGGTTCAATGTAGCTTTTGAATATTATAAACGATTTGGATATGAATTCAGGCAGCATGTTTAATACAGTTTGTGCATTACACCAAAACAGATAGTATAATGGATAATGAAGAAATTTACCTCTCTTTAAAAGGTTTTCTTGTAAACTTTGACCAATTGTGCTGAGGGGCGGCAGAATGAGTTTAATTTGGATAAATTTAAAATTCAATTTGATTTTTTTTTGTAAAACGAGCCAGGACATGACTTGTAAGTTAACTGTAGCGCCCGAGGTAGTTTTGTCAATCAGAGGGACCAAGCGGTTCATGTACGCAGTTCTTTGAAAGTTGGGTTATGAGTCGGCAGGAATGTTAAAAAGGCATTTCACATGCTTGAGCTATTGCTCAGACGATTGATAATTGGATTTGATATGTTATGTTGAGATTGCACAGGGTGTCTGTAAGGCTGCTTTTGGAATAACGTATACAGATCTGGTTTTTAGATTAGATTTCATTACATTGTGGAAACAGGCCCTTCGGCCCAACAAGTCCACAACGACCCGCCGAAGTGCAACCCACCCATACCCCTACATTTACCCCTTACCTAACACTACGGGCAATTTAGCATGGTAAATTCACCTGACCTGCACATCTTTGCACTGTGGGAGGAAACCGGAGCACCCGGAGGAAACCCACGCAGACACGGGGAGACCGTGCAAACTCCACACAGTCAGTCGCCTGTGGCGGGAATTGAACGCGGGTCTCTGGCGCTGTGAGGCAACAGTGCTAACCACTGTGCCTCCGTGCCGCCCATCCACTGTGTCACCGTGTCGCCCATCCACTGTGCCCCCATGCCGCCCATACTGCAGCAAGGATAATAATAAATTGGAGAGATTTCGGAAAAGTTTTGCTATCATGTTGCAGCTACTGGAGTGTTTGTGTTATAAGGAGAGAATGAATAGACTGGGACATTTTCCACTGGAGGGTAGAAGATTGAGAACCACCTCACAGAGTTTTATGAAGGCTTGAGAGGCATAGACAAGGTGAATAGCAAAGGTCTTTTCGCTTGGGTGTTAGAGACGATGAGAAAGTGAGGAATGCAGATGCTGGAGATCAGAGCTGAAAAATGTGTTGCCGGAAAAGTGCAACAGGTCAGGCAGCATGAAAGGAGCAGGAGAATCGACGTTTTTGGCATAAGCCCTTCTTCAGGAATGAGGAGGGTGTGCCAAGCAGGCTAAGACAAGAGATAGGGAGGAGGGACTCGGGGGAGGGGCGTTGGGAATGCTGCAGGTTGAAGAGCTTAAGGTGAGGGTTATAGGAGGTCAAGAGACTATGGTTAGAAGTTATATTTTCAGGAGGAGAAGGAAAACATTGAAAAAGTGACCTGAGGGACAGCATCTCACACAGAAGATGGTTTGTATGCTCAATAATCTGCAGAAGAAGTATGAGATGGAAGTTTAATTTAGTAATTTATCTGACATCTTAAAAGGTGCATGAATGGGAAAGGTTTATGTAACAAATTGAAGCCAATGGGACGAGCTTAATATTTTTGAAACCATTTGGAATGGGGGAGTGGGAACGAAGGTTTGCAAGCTGGAAGACTATCTGAATCTTTGGATCAATGTTATAAAATGTTTTCATGGTATTCTGTTAACAAAGTAATTGATCGTGCACATACGGGTTCGTGACTTTATTAATTCTGCAATTGTTATAAATGGTACATTGATGAAGAGAGTACTTTAAGTATTTCACCAAATTATGTCGAAATAGAACGTTTTCACCAGAAGTGTTTGTCAGACAGCAATCAATATTAATGACTGCTTTTTAATTTTTTTTTCCCAAAATTCACATACCATTGACAGGACCCTTAAACTACGAAACACACTTTTGCATCTTGTTTCCACATTCTCTTCGCCTGATGGTTCTGAGTTGACTGATACTAGTTCAGGGTTTCCTCTTACTCTTTGCACCTCGCAATAAAACAGACTGTCTGTTTTCTTTTGTCGATTTCAAAACATGAACTGAAAAGTTCTGGAAACCCTTATAATTAAAATGCAATTACTTGTAATGCCTCTAACTATACTTACAACAATTAAACAAGTATGAAAGATAGAATGAGAGAGGAAAAGGTATTCTGCAGAACATTCCCACCGATTTCACAAGCAAGGAAGATGTTCGAATATATTTGAAAGGCCATCTTAAATAGAGGTGTAAATCAGTTTTCACAGGACGTGCTTCCAGTCAGCAATCATTTGTGCAAACATAAGTAACTTTTAACGAAACCTTTCATCGAATTTGTGAAGATGTAACAAGAGAAATAATAATAATAATAATAATAATAATAATAATAGTAATCATAATAATAATACTAATAAAGTGTATTAATCTGGTACTATCGAAACTTTTGAAGGTTCTCGTTATTGAGGCCGACAGAAGTTCTCACATTCCAAATGGAAGGGTAGGAACCTAAAGTAGAGCACATGTATATTGGAGCATATTAGACATATGAGCTGTGAGAAATTTGTGACGAAACCTGAGGGAAACATAATAGAACAAAATGAGGAGACATGGAAGTAAATGGATTAAAATGTATTAAAAAATGAAGACGTCCAGTTTGATTGAACATCAGCAAATTGTTGGATAATGCAATATGTTGGTAAGCATAAGGCCACTTTAACGCCTCAAAGACAAGTGAATGTATACGAACATGCAGGAAATTTTTAGGAAGGCAATCAATCGTCAGAACCTTCAGCAAGAGAGTTCAGAACATGTGTAAAGATTTTTCTGATATGACTGCACAGAGGTCAACGTGAGACTACATCAGCTTCATTGTGTACACTGTACATTTGCAAATGTATGAAAGAATGCACTGACAAGAGAGCTGTGCAGTATATATTTGAAACACTGATTCGTTATACGGTGTGATTGTACAATGAGGAGAGACTGAGGAAAATGTGACTGCTTTCACGCAAATGTCAAAGACTGAGAGAAAATCTCTTTGACACAAATAAAAGTTTATTAGGACTGTTAGGGTAGATATAGGAAGGATAATTTCCAATCTTGTGGAGTCCTGATAGAAGGGATGTATAATTAGAACACGAGGTAGGCAATTACTAACAGAGACCAGGTTGACCTTATTTCTGCAGATATGTGCAATGTTAAGGCATTTTAAGCCTGAAATAGCTGTGTAAGCATATTCCATTCAAAGCGTCTTTAAGACAATAATTTTCAGATGACGACGATAACAATAATAACAAATACCAACAGAGACAGCCGCAGAGCATACTGGCTTTGAAGTCAATTTCTGACAATAATTTTAGTACATTTTTGAGTCAAGTCAATCGGTTAGCTGATCTCCTATTGTTCCAATGCCCGCCGTTTTACCTTGAGTCCATTTATTTACTATGTTTTAAAATTGCTAATCTATCACAACATTCCAAATCAAAAGAGTGAAATTTTGGATGATGCAAACTCTTCTTCATGGTAACATTTCACCAATTATCGCTATCCACGGTTTGCAGAGAATCAGAATTCCCAGTTATGTATCGAAAACCTCAGTGTTTGAAATGTGTTTTTCCGTGCATTTCCCCTTCAACAAAGAATATCGAAACACACAAATTAGGTATTCACTACCGTCTTCTCGGTTTTACTTATTGTGTAGTTCATTTATCAATTTATTGCAGTAAATCATTCATATTTTTTAATTAAAACATTCCTCGTGTTCGAATGTAACCCTCTCCAATGACAGTTTCCAATGGCGGAACGGTGGCTCAGATGCAATTCAATTGGTCAAACGTCTCGATATTAAGCAGAGTTTACTCATACAATTGTGGGTGGCACAGTGGCACAGTGCTGCCTCACAGCGCCAGAGACCCGGGTTCAATTCCCGACTCAGGCGACTGACTGTGTGGAGTTTGCACGTTCTCCCCGTGTCTGCGTGGGTTTCCTCCGGGTGCTCCGGTTTCCTCCCACAGTCACAAAGATGTGCAGGTCAGTTGAATTGGCCATGCTAAATTGCCCGTATTGTTAGGTAAAGGGATAAATGTACGGGAATGGGTGGTTTACGCTTCGGTGGGTCAGTGTGGACTTGTTGGGCCGAAGGGCCTGTTTCCACACTGTAAGTAATCTAACCTAATCTGTAAATAGCGTTCAAATATAATATGAAAAATAATAAAGAAAATAATTGGCTTGGGGTAACTCTATTGGAATACTATATACTTTACTAGATTAGTTAGCTATTAAGTAGTATTTTTTACAATACATTAACAGAGTATAAGCTCACTCTTGGTAAAAAAACAAGTTCAGAAAATAGACTGGCTATCATTCAACTCCGATAGACCAGTTGGAGAAAAAAAATCAAGAAGTCCTGACGAGATATGTCTGAACGCATCATGTTGATGAAACATTTTTAATTGCCCTTAGAGTACATTGCCTGACAGAGGTATTCGACACGGAGCAGAGCCATTTGGAGGAGAGTGATAGCTAAATTGCCAAACGACAAAATATGTTTCGACCTGTGGTTGGTAACATACAATAATTCAATGAAATCATAAAAATAGGATTAAAGTTGGCGTTTTACAGAAGGAGCTGCTGGGATTCGAAAAATTAACAACATGAAATGGAAGACGTGTGTTTGGAGAATGCAGATTCGAATTACATTGCTCGTCGAGTTTTAAAACACTACTGAGGACATATCATTGATCTGCATATACTATAAGGGACAAAATGCAACATCAGGTAACTAGTTACTGATGGTGCCTTGGAATGGGAAGGGGCATTGTGAAGTTCTGCCAGAGATGTACGATATTTGCTCCATGTGAGCCAGGAGGGTCTCCCAAAATAAGTGGTGAGTATCAGCCCCAACACCGAAGCCCTTGGGATCATATCCATAATAAATATATTGTTCACTCCCACATTCACAGGGAAAGTGTATCACCAAGTTCTCCAAGAGAAATTTCCGAAGTGGTGAGAAACATTACTATGGATGGACTGCTCAGCAGAAGCCATAGCACGAATATGAGGAGATAGAAAAATACTGTGACGTGTCATGCACTCACATGATCACTGAAACACGGGACACAGTTTATACAGAAAGGAATAAAAATGCATGTGTGCCATTCTCAGGTTTAAGCAAAACTTCAATTTACCAACTCAGCCTCTGAGTTCACGTATAGCAGAGCGTTTGAATTTGATGCTCAAGAATAGTTTTGCAAATGCACTGATGGAAACAGAAGTTGCCTGGACAAGGGTGCTGACCGCAACTTAGATGTATTCTGGGGGAAAGATATAACCCCATTTGAGTTGATGAACGGGAGATGTTTGTAACGTCACAGGCAGAGTTTACCAGATTGTGCAAAAATCTGATATGTAACTGCATGGATTGGAGACGGAAGATATGGACAGGGATTAGAAATGGAAGAAAGTTATTTGATGAGGGATAAACAAAACCCAGAAGACCACCTTATGGCTCGACTCTTACGGGACAAAACGGATTGTTGCCCCAGTGGACTGGACCATGTGAGGCCATTATTACAGGTGATATATGCGTATACGTAGATGTTAAAGGGATTCCTAATTAGTAATATTGGTAGCACTTGAAAATCGTTAAAATTGTATGTATTGCCAAAATATGATTAAATGACTAAGCCTCAAGACTTGTTACTATTGTCATCATCGACCCCACAATAGGACAGCGCAACACGACGACAACCGTTTGGAATAACAGAAGCACTGGATGCATGTATGGCATTATTACAGAAAACTATGAATGTGATGTCTGATTTTAGCTCATCACTGGAAATATTTAATTGTCCAGGGATTACCATGTAGTCGGGTGGAGGGCATTTTCTCATTTTAAAGTATTGTACATGCCCCAAAGGACAATTTAGCATGCTTCAAATATCTAACTAATGGTGATGGATGTTAGACTGATCATAAACCAAGGCACAATATCATGATTTAATGGCCATGTATCCCGACTAAGTGTAATCCATTCAGCCATGACATTAAAAGTACCCAAATGACATAGCACGCGATGGTCATGTTGGGGACGACGGTCTTTTACAATAAGCAAGGGATTTGACCCAACATGTAAGCACTGGCCACACTAATCCTGCAGTACCCAAGTGCAACGAAACACAACACACGAAAAAGAGCAGGACTAACGTTAGACAAATCAAAGTTATCCGTAAATTTAATATCTGATACAGGAATGTACAATTAATGTCTTGCCTGGCTGAGAGAGAATGATGCTGGTCAACCAGCAAGTAATTGTTTACCAAATAACTCTAAAGACAATTAGAACTAAGATAAGCTTTAGACAGCGATAAGTAAGAAATGGAACCAGCCTTGCAAGAATTAGCCAACACCAAATTTGCTTCTGTAACACTGCAATAACTGCTAAACCCTCCTGCTTAATTTAACCCAGCAATAAAGAAAATATTTATTCTGTTCAGTAATCTGTGAAAACTCGGTAGGCCAATAATTAAAGTAAACAACGTTATTTCCGAAAGTATAATACAGAATAATTAACAAACAAACATTTAGAACTCTTTCCCTCACATTCGATTTACCTTTCCTTCTACAATACTCGTCTGATAAAACCTTCCCATTAAGATTTATCACAATTTAACTTTTCAAAGACCAGCCAAATGTCGAATCTTCTTTTATTGTTCTGAGGGATTTGTGCTTCAGAGGTTACTTATCGATTAAGGTATCCTTCAGAGAGAGTGCTTTTGCAGGCAAACGTTTTACATGCTGGTAGTTTGGCAGTTCTCATCTGAACAGTTCAATTTTCCCTGTTCATACACCCACAAATCATTGGACCGTGTAATTGCCTTTTAAGATTGTCAAAATACTGAAGTCAAACAGGTTTGGAGTTTGGCATTTTCGGAGAATATGTTAAACAGATGGGCCTAGTTCTGATCGGTTTTGTCGTTTTCAGGAACCAGCAACCCTAGCTACGCCACTTGCTGGAGCACATGGTATATTATTTCTTTTTTTATTCAGAACATTTGGTGCAGTCAGGGGGGTTTGTTAGCTTTTAACTTTCTTAAAGATACAGCACACCCACATCATGACAACAGTACCAGTTAATAGCATTGATACTGTGGATATCGAATCATAGATCAAGTACGTGCAATAGGCAAAATAAATTGTTACAAGTAGATGTTACCCTGATCAAGAAAGTCTCAACAGTTAAAAGAGGAATCATCTTACCAGGAGCTAAAAGCTATTAAGAATTTTGAAGAAAGATAGCGCCCACCATATTTGTAATCATAGAGCGAGAATCTCAAAGAAACAGCAATACATTCATGCGGGTATGACTTACACTAGTTGGTTATTCAGTGCAGCCAAGTCGCCAACGTGGTAGCTTAGTGGTTCCCACCGCTGTCTCACAGTGTCAGTGATCTTTGTACAGGTCCAAAGCCAGGGACAGTCTGGGAACCTTTTTATTTTAACATTCTCTCTGTACGTGTTTGGTCGACTCCAACATTCCAAAAGTGTGTGGTTTCGCCATTCGAAATTGTCTAATTGTGCAGTCAATTATATGTATAGGTTGTGGAAAATGTAGGATTATTAGAGGGGTGTGTCTGGGTAAAAACTTTCCCAGGAGGTAGTGTGGACCTGATAATTCAAACTATCTGCTTCCACAATGTAAGATTCTAATTACCATCAATTGTTGCATGAGGTGCCTGACTGGATGGCCAATTCTGCTGTCATCTGACTTCTGAAGTCTACCTTTAGTCAATATGCTACGAGGTGACTGTGAAAGTGACAAAGCAACAAAATAAATTGAAGCTACTTCGCCGATTTTCCGACGTTCCCACGGGAATGTTTATTATCAGAGGAAGGTTCAGTATATTTGTAGAGACAATGAAGATGTCACTAAGTTACCCACAGACTTAAGCAATTATTATAAATGATACGACAAGATGAATTAATTTAACCAAGTATCCACAAGGGGTATCGTCATTGTTCATGATCGAGAAGAAATATTTACAAAAATACTTATGATCCGTCATTTTGTTATGTATGTGTATGCCCTTATTGCACAGAAATAATATCTCGTGACTGCACCCAGAAAGTACAGTAGGGGCACAAACAATGTCCTTAGAGAATCATAACATAGTCATCAGCATTATGATTTTGGAAGTTATTCTCAATGGGTGAACATTTCCCTTGACTATCCTACACACAGTGGTAAAGCAATTTAGAAGTTTATGTTCTAACGTTCAGATACTGATTAAGACCAATTTCCGCTGAATTTCAGCACCAATTCCACACTTGATTTCAGATTGGACATGAATTTTCAGGAAGGTTAAGTGTTAATCCAGCATTAAAATGACAAACTATAATATTTAAGACAGCAATGCTAATTAGGTGTTTCCAGAACAAGGATTTTGTGTTTAAGTGTTGAAGTGGAGTCTTAGTGCCCAAATACAAGCATGGATTAAGACTATATCTCGCGTCAGTATTTTTTCTATGTCTTGGATTGTCAACACTCATAAGCGTCGTTAAAGGACAGTTGAAGAAATGGCGGAATGCGGAAAGAATACGTGGAAGTCAAATGTTACTTGCACATTGCGAAAAAAAATCCCCAAGTCAGGTTTGGCTTTTTTATGCATGGCTGAGTGTCAATAGCGGTGATAGAGGAATGGTATGGATAAGACGAGAGAGTAAAATGCGAAAATAAAAGGAAAGCAATGGAATATAGTAAAACATGGCTGACAGTAGAAAATACATATGGACGAGCAATCGACTGTATGGATAACAGCAAAATTAATCTTCCTAATAAAATAGCAAATGCGCCTTCGATAATTCAACCGTTGGGGAGTAGAACAGGATCAATTAATAGTGTCCCAGGGCATCAATCTTGATCTGACAAGCAAGTAATTGACATGGCGCTTATTTAATGTCAGCATTGCATGTAATCATTGTGGCACGAAAATGTTAAAGTATGTTCCTTTCAGTTGTATATAGCAGAATGCGTCTGTTTTATTTTAAGCTGGAAAAGATAACCAGAATAGAGATATTTATAGAGTCACCAGAAACAGTTCTTCGTTAGTTTATTTTGGAAATAAATGTCAATTGCATCAAAATCCTATCCTTGCAAAGAAAAAGTGAAAAATAGTTGTTCATTTAATATTGAAGAGACAGAAAATCCCTGTTAATACACTGCGCAGTTAGACTGTTTCTACCCGGTGCGAACTTGGGTAATTGCAACGCTGCTCCAAAACCGATTTCTCCAGATAAGCAATTTCATTTATGTTCTACAATACGAATACTTTCAATACAGCATGATTTAAGAACATCGGTGCAATCATCCAAAGAACAATGTACGTTCATTGGGGTGAGCAGGAGAAATCTTAAACCTGTAACTGTAGTTACTTGTAAACGTACTGGTGCCTAAGTGGGTGGGAAGACTGAGTAAATCTCGGTATAGTTTTGCTTGCTAAGCTGGACGGTTCAGTTCCAGAAGTCTCATCACCCTACGAGGTAACATCTTCAGTGGGCCTCAGGCGATCCGCTGCTATTAAGTCCTGCTATCTAATGATATGTTTGGGTTTGTTTGGATTGGTGACGGCATTTCCTGCGCTTAATTCACTTCCTATTCTTTTTTCTCGGGGGTGGTATATGGGGTCTAACTCGATGTCTTTGTTGATAGAATTGCAGTTGAAATGCCATGCTTCTAGGAGTTTTCGAGTGTGTCTTTGTTTGTTTTGTCCGAGGATGGATGTGTCGACCCAATCCATGTGTGTCCTTCCTTATCCGTATGTAAGGATACCAAAGAGAGAGGGTCATATCTTTTTATGGCCTGTTGGTGTTCATGTATCCTGGTGGCTAGTTTTCTCCCTGTTTGTCCAATGTCGTGTTTGTTACAATCTTTCCACGGTATCTCGTAAGTGACATCAGTTTTGCTTTTGTCTGTCTCGGATCTTTCAACTTCATTAGTTGCTACTTTAGTGTCTTGGTGGGTTTGTTTGCTATCATGATGCTCAGGGGTCTGAGTAGTCTGGCAGTCATTTCTGAGATATCGTTGATATAGGGGAGACTGGCTAGGGCCTCTGGACGTGTTTTGTCTGTTTGTTTGAGAAATCGGCGGACTGTGTTCATGGTTACCCATTCTTTTACAATACACGATATCAGCGATTTTCCTCTGATCTGCATAGTGACTCTGTGCTGCAGTGGATGTTGACTCATATGAAATAATGTTTCGATGCAGCTTCGTTTGTGGATTTTGGGATGATTGCTTCTGTATTTCAATATTTAGTCTGTATGTATTGTTTTTCTGTCGACGCTGGTTTGAAGTTCCCCATTGTCTGTTCGCTTTATTGTGACATTTAGGAATGGCAGTTTGTTGATGTTTTCCTCCTCTTTAGTGCATTTTATGCCAGTAAGGATATTATTGATGGTCTTGAAGGTTTTCTCTAATTTCTTTCATTTAGTGATTACAACCATGTCATCCACGTAACGGACCCAAAGTTTTGGTTGGATGGTTGGCAGAGCTGTTTGTTGAAGTCTCTGCATTACCGACTCTGCTCAGAACCCTGATGTCGGAGATCCCATGAGTGTTCCCTTTATTTGCCTGTAGGCGTTGTTATTGAAGCTGAAGTGTGTGGTAAGGTTGATGACACTGTCATTGTCGATGAAGTTGGTGGAATTTGCTGTGTGTGTCTTTGGGTCTTCTAATAGAGTCGTCAATGTTTCCTCGGCCAGTTTCATGTTGATTGATGTACACAGCGCTGTCACATCAAAGGAGACCATTATTTCATCCTCTTCTATCTTAGTGTCTTTGATGGTCTTCAAGGTGGGGATGGAGTGCCGTGACCCTTTTACTAAATGGTTTAGTCTTTTGTGTAGCTCATTCTTCAATCTATAAGTCTGTGCTCCAGGTACCATGACTATGTTTCTGAGGGTTTTTCTGGTTTATGAATTTTGGTAATCCGTAAACGTGTGATGTGTTGGCTCCATCTGGTTTCCTTTTTATGAAAATAGGTCTTATTTATTTCTCCAGATTTCAGAAGTTTTTTTGAGTAGGGCGGTGATTCGGTTCTCCAGTTGTGGGGTTCAATCTATCGCCACTTGTTGGTAACTTTTGGTATCTGCAAGTAGAGCATTCGCTTTTTCGAATCTCTTTCGACACATGGAGCATGTGAATTGTCTTGTTCTGATGTGAACTGGCTGTTGTGTTTGGAGTTTGTATTTCTGAAACAGCCCGCTTCCCACAATCAGAACAAGTGAAGGGTCTGTCCCCATATGTCTGCGGTGGTGGGTTTCTTGCTTGCATGAGTAAGGAAATAACTTTCCTGAATTCCCACATCTCAATGGTCTCTCCCCAGTGTGATTGCGCTGGAGTTTGGACATTTCAAATGAATTATTCCAAATGCTGCAAATCATATGTTTCTCTCCCAAGTGAGTGTAACTTTCGCCTTCAATGGAAAAAAAATCCTGAGCCAGCTTGATTGTGATAAAGAGTGACTGTAAGATTTGAGAATGTGGTTTCGTTTTGAATTCTTTGAAGAGGTAACAAGTCAGTTAGACGAGGGAAACCCAGTGGATGCTATCTATTTGGACTTCCAAAGGGCTCTTAACAGGAGGCTGTTAAGTAAGGTGAGGGCCAATGGAGTTCGAAGTGAGCTATTGGCATAGATGGAGGATTGGCTGTCAGGATGAAGGTCGAGAGTTGGGATGAAATACTCTATTTCGGACTGGCAGCCGGTGAAAAGTGGCACGCTGCAGGATTCTGTGTTGGGCCGGAGCTGTTCAAATGCTGCAGATACGATCTGGATGAAAGGGCTGGGGATATGCTGGCGAAGTTTGAAGATGATACGAATTTAGATGGACAGGCAGGTGGTACTCTGAAGGTGGGAAGGCTGCCGAAAAACTTAGACAGATTAGGAGAGTGGTCCAGGAAATGCTTGATGAAATTCAACGTGAGCAAATGCGAGGTCTGATACTTTGGGAAACAAAATGAATACAGGCATGTACGATTTTCTAAATGGTGAGAAAATTCATAAAGCCCAACTGCAATGACAGTGTCATTGCAGTCTGGGAGTGCTATTCCAAGATTCTCTTAATGTTAATTTGCAGGTTGAGTCCGTGATTAATAAAGCGAATGTAATGTTGTCATTTGTTTCAAGAGGGTTAGAATGTAAAAGCAGCGATGTGTATCTGAGAACTTATAAAGCTTCAGTGAGGGCTCATTTTGAATGCTGTATCCAATTTTGAGCCCACACCTCAGGAAGGACACACTGCCACTGGAACGTTTCCAGTGGAGAAATGCACGGATGATCCCTGGAGTCGTAGGCCTAACATACGATTAACGGCTGAGGATCCTAGGATTGTATTCATGAGACATTAAAAAGTTGAGGGAAGATCAAATACAAACGTACACGATAATGCATGGCTGAGAAAGGGTGGAGTCTGGGAAGTTGTTTCTGTAATGCCTGGAGACTTAGACCCGTACCACTGCCGTAAAAGTAGAGAGGGTCAATTTAGAACGGAAATGAGGAGGCATTTCTTCAGCCAGAGAGAGATTGACCTGTATAAATCATTGCCATGGAGCAGTGGAGGCCTAGACATAAAATACCTTCAAGGCAGAGATTGATACATTCTTGATATCACCATGAATTAAGGGATATGGGGAGAGTGTGAATGAGTGGAATTCAAAAACCCATCAGACATGATTAAATGGCGGATTGGACACGATGGGCCGAATGGCCTGACTTCCACTCTTATATCTTATGTTCTTTTTTAACTGACTAATACGCTTGAACAAACTCATTTTAATAAGGACAATGTTATTGAAATAATAAAACACTTGAGAAGAGATGAGCCTGCTGGGACAGAGGGGATACACGTAAGGTTAATACTGGAAGCGAGAGAAGAGATGGATGTCCCTTTGGCGATGATATTTGCGTCCTCACTATCCACATTTTAGTACCAAATAAGTGAAGGTTTGTCAAAAGTATTCCAATGTTCAAGCAGGGGAATAGGGATAACCCTGGGAATTATAGACCAGTCAGGCTTACGTTCGTGATGGGCAAAATATTGGAGAGGATTCTGAGACACAGGAGACTTAGACATGGATACTTACTTGGAAAAACACAGTGGAGTTATAGATAATCATCATGGCTTTGTAATGGGTAGATCATGCTTGACAAACCTTATTGAATTATTGACAAAACATTTTGATGAATGGAGGGCAGTGGATGTGGTATCTATGTTTAATAGTAAGGCATTTGGTGAGTTACCTATGGTAGGCTTATTTATAAATTAAGGAGGCAGTCGATACAGGAAAACTGGATGTCTAGATACACAATTAGCAAGCCCATAAAAGATAGAATGGAATAATAGATGGACAGTATTTTGCCTGGAGCTCAGTGACCAGTGGTGTTTTGCAAGGATTCGTTCTGGATTGTCCCTTTTTTATTCATTTTTGTAAATGACTTGTTTGGAAAAGAGAAAGGATGGTCCGTGTGTTTGCTGATAAAGCAAAGTTTGGTCGAGTTGTGTATAGTGTGGAGGGTTGTTGTAGTTTGCAATTAGATGCAGTGGCAGATTGCGTTCAACCTGGAATGGTGTGAAAGGTTTCATTTTGGAAAGTCGAATATGAATGCTGATTACCTGGTTACTTATTTCCTGGCAATGTGGATGAGCAGCGGGACCCGTACATAACTCCCTTAGAGTTGTCAGCCAAGTCAATTGGGTTAGAAAGAAGGCGTTGGCCGTTTTGATTTTTATTAGCAGCGGGATTGAGCTTAACAGTCACAAAGTAATAATGCAGTTCTGTAAAACGCTGGTTAGACCACATTTGAAATATTGTGTTCAGCTCAGGTCCCCCCATTGTATGAAGAATGTGCAATTTTTGGAGAGGGTGCAGAGGAGATTTACCATGGTGCTAATGTGCTAGAGAGCATGCCTTACGAAGGCTTACGTTAGTGATGGGCAAAATATTAGAGATGATTCTGAGACACAGGATTTATACTTACTTGGAAAAACACAGTGGAGTAATAGATAGTCATCATGGCTTTGTAATGGGTAGACCATGCCTGACAAACCTTATTGAATTATTGACAAAACATTTTTATGAAGGGAGAGTACCATGGGGAAGCTGGGATTTTTGTTAGTGGAGTGAAGACGGATGGGAGGGGACTTGACATAGAAAGTCCAAGATGATGAAAGGCATAGAGTATATGTCCTGGTACTTTTTTTTCCCAGGGCCAAAATGACTATCACGACGGGTATAATTTTCAAGTGATCCATGAAAGTAAAGGGATGATGTCAGAGGTAGCTTCTTTACACACGTAGCGCTGCAAGGGTAGCAGTCTCAGATACTTTAGGGACACTTAAGCATGTTTTGGATAGAACTTGCCTGATAGTAAAGTGAAGGGTATTTAGTTTAGTTCACTCATAGTGTAGGACAAAAGGTCGACACAACAACAAGGGCCGAAGGGCGTATTCTATGCTATCTTGTGATATATTCCATAGGTCGAAAGGAAGTTCATGAGATTGAACCCAGGAATGAAAGGCTGAATATATGAGAAAAAGCCTGTGGACTTGTGCTCGATGGATTTTCGTAAGGTGAAGCAGCTTATGATTGAAACGTAAAGAATACTAAACGGTCTAACCAAATTACAAATTGGTAAGATGGTGCCATTAGCAGGAGAATAGGACCCGAGGGACCAGACTTAGAGTTAAGCGAAGACCCTTTCGAACTGAGATGGGAACAAACATCGGAACCAGAGAGTGGTGAATCTGTGTAATTAATTATCGCAGAAGGCCAAGGACAACAGGTCATTCAATATTTTTGAAACAGAAATAAATAAGTTTTTGATTGCTACGGAGATCAAAAGTTACTGGAATAATGTGGGAAAATGGGATTGAAAAACCTATCAGCCACGACTCGTTTGGCCGATTGGACTAATTGGGTTCCTGTGTCTTATTGCCTTCTCGCAATGTTCTGCCTTGATTCCCAATGGGAGAAACTTCATCAGGTTGTCGCGACCCATCAATCTTTAAGCACGCTAAAAGCGCAAATATTATTTCCTTTTAGATTGCAAATTCTTCAAGTAATTTTTAATTTCAATGCCTCTTTAACATTGGAGTCAACGGATATATCATCAATGCTGAACTAAAACTTAATGATAGCAAACAAACTGGTCATAAATTGCCGGGTTCTTTGTGCTGGAGGAACTTTCCAGTTATGTTCTCCATGGAGCATTGGAGATTTCAAGGATTGTTTTCTCTCATTCTTATTGAATTATACAGCACTTAGTGTGTCGAGGATAACTCCAATTTTTGCAAATTACTTAAACATTAGAAGCAATGTGAACTCTGAGAAGGGCCAAACACAATTCAGAGTTATAGAATCACAGAGTCATATTGCAAGGAAAGTGATCATTTCGCCTTTTGTGCCGATTCCACCTCGTTTTCCGAAATTGAACTAATCCTATTTGCCTCCGTTTGGTACATATCTCCCTAAAAACGTTTCTACCCACATATCTGTCAATTGTTTTCTTTAAATGTTGCAAATGTATCCAGCTGTACTACTTCACTTGACAGGTTTTTTCGGCTTGCGCACCATCTTTCTTTTCAGGTCCCTGTTAAGTCTTTCGCCTCTCAACTTAAACTGATGTCATTCGAGATAAGGGCATCCCGACAATGTGGAAAAGACTTTCGCTCTCCACATTATTTATGCCACTCATGCATTTCGAAAACCGTATAATGTCACAGCTGAGCCTTCTAAGCTGCAGAGAGAAGGTTCCAGACAATCCTACCTCTTCTGACAACTGAAATCTTCCACTACTGATAACATGGTAGGAAATACTATTTTCTGTCCTGTCCAGTTGAATGTATCCCTCTTATGGCAGGGTAAACAAAATTGCATACAATATTCCGAACGTGGCCTGACAAATGTCTTACACACTGCGAGATGACATTTCAATGTCTGTACTCAATGCTCCAATCAATAAAAACGGTGGTGCCAAATTTCTTCTTCAAAAACCTATCTACCAGTGATGCTTTGTTCAAGTAAATATGCATGTGCATCCGGACTGTGTGTTGAACAATGTTCCCTCGCATTCTGCCATTATTTCGGTAAGCCCTGCCTTGGTGTCTCTTTCCGAACTGAAATACCTCCATTTTTCCGAATTAAACATCACATTTGTCCATTGCTCCATTTGATCAAGTTGTACTCTTCAGTTGCGTTTTTCACTGTTATTGTATCAGCAATTTTGTAGTCATCCGCAAATCTACAAACTATGTCTCGTTGCTTTCGTCTGAACAGTTTTTATAAATGAAGAACAGTGTCCTCACCAACACATGGAAAAATTGCTGACCTGTTTAGATTAGTGATAGGTGAATATATCTGCAGAACAGTCATGTGATATATTTTGATGAAGTGGCTATTATAAATAAAGGGTAATTTTGTAATGGTTGCACGTGAGTGGTTATGTGCGAATCTCAATAAAAACAGTAGAGCATTTAGGTCACTTAAGACTATGCATGCTGATCTGAATCTAAATACTTAATGAAGGGAAAGAAGAGCAAGGAGAATGTTTTCAACATTCATAGGAAATAAATTAGAAATTAACTAATGTATTCCGTAAAAAAAAATCATCAATGCATCTTAAAGCACCCTTCAAATCTAGGACTACTGACATCCTGGACGAAAGAGCAGCATACAAATGGGTGCACAACCATGTGATGAAAATGTCTCCATATTAGGACTGTTTGTCTTGTGAAGCAAATATATTTGTGTACTCAAAACAATTCAACATCACCGTTTCAAGGGCAGAAACGTTTGGGCGACAAAACTTGAACCCGTCAGCGATTCTCACGTCCCATAAATTGAGTATAAAACAGATCGTCGTGTGCAACATCTTACGCATGATCCAACATTTATTCGGGAGTGTAGAGAAGAGATTTGCAGCCATGCTTCAAAGCAAGGAAGAGTTCAGTCGAATTGATAAACTGTACAATTTCTGACTGTTTATTCTCGTATCGGAGAGGCTAAGATAACATCTGTCAGAATTTAATGAAACTATCATGGCATTCGATATGGAAGTAAGGAAAACATGTTTCCCCATGGTAACAGAATGGTAACCATAAGACCCAACTTTGTGGTATTTTGGAAATGAAGCAGAATCGAGAAATTAAGCAAACTTACTTTTCTTCTGTCCAGCGCATATTTAAGTATGGAATGCAATGACTGGCGTCGTGGTTGAGGTTAGTGAAATCGTAGCGTAGAGCAGGTATAAAAATGATCATTTAATTTTAAGTACAGTGTAGGATGAGTGACAAATATACCGAGATAAACATCAACGAAAGGTGCCAGAGAACAGTTGTAGCAACAATGGTTTCAAGAGTTTTGCTTTTCTGCATTAGAACAATGTTGTGAGTTTATGTTAATATAATACTAAATTTAAAAATGCTTTTTATTAGATCAGCTTCTTTTATCATCGCAGTGGTTTGGCATTTCACTTGTCATGCTTGTCATGCTTAGCTAAGTTGTGCTAACACCTAAAGTTTGGACAGCATTTTCACTTTGTCGGAACTGCAGTAATTAACTTCTGGTGAATGTACCTTATAATATACGGAGTGGGAGAAAATGCCACAATATTTTGGAAGCAATTTCAAAGCAATGGAAAAATGCAGATTTATTGATCACACAAACAAATCTGCATGCCATTATATAATGATATCATATCATCTTCCAGATAGGAACAATGGATAAACGCAGGGCAGGAGAGAACATTTCAATTGAAACATCGAGGAATTAGAGGACAGAGAGATCAATCGATTTCCGAGAACAAGAGAAAACTGAGCAGAGATGAAGAATGGAATGAGGATAGATGGAAGGACACAGAATATGACAGTGGAGAGAGACAGAGAAAGAGAGTATGTTTGTGTGTATATGAGAGAGAGGAATAAATGAGAACAGGGAGATAGAGACACTGATCATTTCTTCAGAGCAGAAGAAAGCTAAACAGCGAGAGAAATTGCATATGAGCAGAGAGAGGAGGGTGATAGAAAGAGGGAGAATGAAAGAGTGAGAGAGGGAGGAAGGGCGAGACAGATAGAGAGAGAGAGAGAGAGAGAGAGATTGATCAAATCTTGAGAGCAGGAAATGACTGACCAGGGATATCGAGAATAATCAGGGTAGAGAAAGGGAGAGAGAGAAATACAGACAGAGAGATAAAGAGAGAGATAGGGCACAAAGATGGACCGGGAGGCGCCTGTACTTGTGAAATGATCATCTTTAACATGATGCCACGTGCTAGTCAGCGCAAAAAATGAAAGAAAAATCAGGACGAATGAGTGAATTGAGGGATGGTGCAGGAGAGTGATGTTCAGATGTTTGGTATAAGGAAACCTGTTCCGAGGCAGGGAGGACTATTACAAATCAGACTCGCACTGCAGGAACCAATATCATAGGAGATGCTTTTGCTAACGCTGTTATGGGAGTTTTATGCTCTTCTCGCAGGGGGTGTGAATTAGCTGAAGAGGTTAATGTACAGTAAGGAGGTTGTAACTAATGTGGGGAAGGAGTTCGATAATGAAATCGAAATGACGAAGTGGAAGAGTTGGCAGTGTGCAAATGATAAATGCAAAGGGACAGTTGACCAGAGGTACATTTGTTTTGATGCAAAAGTGTACTAGACATTAGAGCTTGTATTGGCATCTTGGAGCACGATGTTATTCCTATTACAGAGACTTGATTCAGGGAAGGGCAAGATTGGCAACTAAATATATCAGAATGTGGATTTTTCAGCAGCAATAGGGAGGGAGGTAAAACGAGTGGAGGAGTTGCATGCGGTCAGAGAAATATCACAGCTATGCTGAAGGAGGACACAATGGATTACTCGACCAGTGTAGCAATATGAGCAGATTTCAGAAACAGGAAGGGTGCAGTAACAATGTTGGTGCTGTACTACAGGCCTCCAAATAGTGAACGTGAGATTGAGGTACAAGTATGTCGACAGATTATTGAAAGATGTAGGGAAAATAGGGTAGTGGTGACGGGAGGTTTTAATGGGCTGGCATTTACTCACTGTTAGAGTTTTGCATGAAGCAGAAGTTGAAACGAGAATCCAGATTCGTTTTACAGAACAAGCTGAAAGTTGCCCGTTTCAGGAGCGGGTCATACCGGAGATTGTCTTGGCGAATTAGCACGGCCAGCTTGTTAACGTACCAGTAGAGGGTAACAATTTCCTCAGTTTTAGATAACTCATGGCCAAAGACGAGAGTAATCCAAATAAGACTACTAAATTTTGGGCAGACCCACAATAGCAAAATTCAACAGACACTGGAGAATGTGGATTGGAAGTAGCTGTTTGAGGTTAAATATACATTTCATATGTGCAAGAGTTTGATGCGTGTGCAGGACAGAGGTGCTGTGTGAACCTGAGGGTTGGACATGGCAAGATAAGAGAACCATGGATAACAGTTGAGCTGTGAATCTAGCAAAGAGGAAAAAGGAAGCATATGTATGGTCTCGGTGACAGATGAGGCTTTGGAAGAATATCGGGAAAGTAAGATCAATCTGAAATGAGGCGATGAAGAAGGTTAAACGTTATCATGAGATATGCTTTTCAAACAGTGTTAAGGCAAATCCAAAAGCCATTTATTCGTCAATAAAGAGCAAGAGGGTATCTAGTTAAAGATGTGGCCCACTGAAGGACAATGGAGGAAAGTTATGCGTTGATTTTTAGAAAATGGGTGAGATTCTTAATGAGGACTTTGCGCTGGTATTCACAGAGGCGAGGGCCGTTACGGACGTCGAGGTTAGGGATCGATGTTTCATTACTCCAGGTCAAGTGTGCATTTGGAGGGAGGAAGTGTTGGGTATTCCAAAAGGCATTAAATGCACAAGTCCACAGGTCCGTGGGGATCTATTCGGGGTTAATGAGGGAAGTAACAGAAGAAATTGCTGGTGCCTTAACAGATAAATTTGGAGAATCCTTTAACACGGGTGATGTTGTAGAGTCATAGAGTCATTGAGTCACAGACCTTTCTTTCCAACTCGTCCATATCGAGCATATGTCCAACGTGATCTGGGGTCCCGTTTGCCAGCACGAGTCCCGTATTCCTCTCGACCTGTTGGACAATAACCTGCTGTTGTGTGCTTTTTAACTTTGACCACCGCAGTCCAACACCAGCATCTCGAAATGATTTCCTATTCTTATCCCCATCCAGATCATTTACAAATGCTGCAATTGTATCAGTTTCCACTACTTCCTCTGCAGGGTTATGGAGGACTGGATAATTAGTAGGTCTGTCCTTTTGTTTAAGAAGGGTAGGAAGGATAACACACATAATTATAGACGGGTGAGCTTCACAACAGTGTTCGGCAAGCTGCTGAGGAAGATATTTATTGATAGGATCTATTTACCATATGGGAGAAAATTGTCTTATCAGAGATATTTTTTTTTGGATGGAAGGTCTTGCTGATTTAATAGAATACTTTCAGGAAGTGATAACGTTGATTATTGAGGAGTGGTCTGTAGATGACATGTACATGATTTCAGTAAGGCATTTGGGCAGACCCACCATATGACGCCAATGCAGAAATTGAAGTCACCTGGCGCCCAGACTGTACAAACGAGATGAATAGAGAACTATCCCGTCAACAGGAGACGGAGAGTAGTAGTGGAAGGGAGTTTCTTAATATGAAGACCTCTGACCAATGATCTTCCACAAGAATTCGTGCCGAAACCACTGTCGTTTGTTTGATATCCATAAACGATCTGGAGGAAGGTGTAAGTATTCTGATTAGCAAGTTTTCAGATGACACTTAGATTGGTGGAGTACATGTCAGCGATGGGGCGGGGGTGGGGGGCTGACAGAGAATGTATAAGAACACAGATAGATTGGAGAATTGTGCAGAGTAATAGCAGATGAAGTTCAAAACATACAAATGTGAATGTTCCATTTTGGAAGAACTAATTCTTGAGGGAATTATGTGGTAAACGAAAAAGGCACTGGGCAACATTGACGTACAGAGAAATCCATTACACACTGAAGGTAGAAGTGCAGGTTGATCGAGTGGTCCAGTAACTGAATGCGTTCCTTCATCAGATGGGGCACTCAGTATAAGGTCATGGGAAAATTTCAGTAAGTTTAGGTTGAACCACATTTGGAATATTGTGTACAGTTCTGGTTAACGCATTAGGAAAAGGAGTGGATGCGTTGGAGAAGGTGCAGAGGAGATTCAACAGGATGTTACCTGATATGGAGGGCAATAACTAAGAAGAGAAGTTGATGAGGTAAGGATTATTTTGATCAGTAAGTCGAAGGTTGCTGGGGTCGGGAGGGAGAAAAATCGTTGAGGCCAAACAATCATGAGAGGTATAAACAGGCGAGATACCAAGAAGCATTTTGTAAGTGTGGGGATTCAATTACTAGGGCTCACGATGTCAAGCTGAGAGAGGAACTGTTTCAGGAAGATGTGCGTGGAAAGTTGTTTTCATAGAGCGTGATATGTGCCTCGAAAGACTTGCCATTGGAGGTGGTAGAGCCGCGCACGATAACGTCTTTTATGATGTGTGCAGACAGGCAGATGACTGGGCAGGTGTCAAAGGGATACATATCACTGGAAATTAGGTGACATGCTTCGATAGAAGAATTGGATCGGCGCAGAATTGTGGGTTTGAAGGGCCTGTTCATGTCAGGTAGCTTTCCTTTTCATTTGTTTTATTTCATATCGAATTAGTACCAACACTGGATGGAGCGGCACGGGTTTTCTGGACGTTTTAAGGGAGAGGGACGGGGAAAGCGAATTGCTGTCCTTGTTCTTGTTTTTTTATACCCCCCTGGCGTGTCTGAGAACCAGTTGGAGGCGGAAAGTTGAAGACGAAATGAGTGAGGCAGAGTGAGTTAGACAGAGACGGAGGAAGAGTCATGTGCTCTGAGAAGTGGCTGCCTCATCGCTATCTTAATGTACACTCTCTCAGAACAAAGAAAAACAAGGGCAGCATTTGCCTCCAGTTCCACATGAAACGTGTTCCTGTTGTCTGAGGTTCAAGTCAAGGGAAAAAAAGCTGAAAAACCGGAGAGACTTTGGAAATCATTCAGTGAAGATATCGTGTTTGATTGTTTTTATTTTTTAATACAAACTTCTTGAGTATGATTTGATCAATTTCTGTCGCACTGTCTCACACACGCTCGGAGGATTTCTCAGAGATGAAAGCTTCGACACTGGCACAGGGAGAAACGCAGATTCTGGAAGTGGGGATAAAGGGCTCTGAGGGGGAGGAAGACACAAAGCCGTTGGAATTTATCAAGGAGGAACTGAGTCACGGCCTCGACAGTCGGTATCTGTAGTTCTGTTTCCCTGCAACAGAAACGCTGGCCCAATCCTGAGACAGATTGAGACACCTCCTGCTCCCGATGTCTCTGGGTTTAGTTACATTGGATGTGTTGGGCAAATATTACGGAGGTTCAAGCCCAGCAGTGACGTCTTGCTATGGTGTAGCTGAGGGGCAAATGAGTCAGAGTTTGAAAGTAAGGTGCGAGGGAATCTTGTTGTGCTTTTGATACTTTAGTTATTTTAATCAATTTCTATATCTTCCTGAGTCGTTCCATTCCCACTACCGAGGATGTTTGTTTGGTAAGCTGAATCTCAAAATGACGCAGAGACAGAAAGAACAAATCATTCTATCGTGAGGAATCCTCTGGCAAGAGCTGAAATTCGAGACAGACAGAGAGAGACCTCGATAATTCTAATAAGCTATGCCGTCTCCTTGTCATTCAATTACACAATTCCAAACTCAGTTCGACAAAGAATTGTGCGACTGAGGAGTTCTCTGGGATTTTTGCCACAAGGTGTGTACTCGTCGCTGAGTGGATGGGGACACGAAGGGAAGAGAAGGGCCTATTGTGCAATGTGATCCCACAAATTTCACTATCTCCCTATCTCTCTCTGCCTAAATACTCGCGGATGTCTGTCTTTCCAAAGCTTTCAATAAGTCTCCGATACCCCAAAATCCTTCACACCGCCTCCCCATCCCGTTCAGTCTCTCTCCACCTCTCAGATCCCTCCCTCGGCTCTGTCTCGTCCCAGGGGTTCACCGGAACTGTTCCATCAATCAGTCTTCCCGATGTCTGAAATGCACTTTTCACTTCTCTCCACATCTTTCCTTCTGTCTCTGGTCTGTCGGATCGTGCTGTTGTTACCTGAGCTTTATTACATCAGCATCCACCTCCGTCTCTCTCCCTCTCGCTTCAGATGGTACGTCTCTAACTCTTCTACCCTCCCTGGGATTTCTCTTGCTCTGCCTCTCTCACCGTCATTCTCTCACTCCGTCACTCGGTGTATTTCCCCTCAGCTATCTCTCTGCCCTTTTTTTCTTGTTGACAACGGGATTTCTCCCTGTTTCACTGTATTTGTCATTGAATCCATCTCGTGGGCTTTTATTCATATTTATCTCTCTTTTTCTGCTTATCCCGCATGGTATTCTCGTTCTGTCTGTCTCCTTGGATCTCTCCGTCTCTGTCTGCACCCTGCAGGTCTGGACCAGTCTATTTGTCTTTCTCTTTCTGCATCTTTCTCAATTTTTCTGTCTGTCCAAACGCACACACACACATCTGCAAGCTGTTCGAGAGAAGTAGACATACACAGAGATACAGAGACACAAATACAAGCAGGCACAAAGATGCACAGAGACATAACATCACAGACTAATACATAGATTCATATACACTAGCTCATGCACGCGCAATTATAAAATGCAGATTTATTCTGACAGAGATAGACACACTGATGCGTAGACATACCATCAGAAACTCAAACACACACACAGACACACATGAAGACACACAGACACAATCTGACACACATACGCACACAACACACCGACACATTCCCAAAACACAGAAACATACACACACACGCAGACCGTTAGCACACACTCATACAGGCAAGATAACACACATTCAGATATACTGACACACGCAACTAAACTAACAAAAACCTACACACTGACAGATCCATTTTCATACAAACGCAATGACACACACAAGCAAAGATAAATAAACGTAGACAAGTGCATACCTTCAAAGACAAATGCATACAGAAACACAAATGCATACAGACGAACACTGTATAATATAACTGACACTGCCCTGACTTTAAACATCTTTAATACACATTGCGTCACTCTGATAATTCCCAACTTATCCTGCTGAATTGTGATGAGAAAGTAGGTCAGTGCTGCTATGTCCCTTGCTCTTCTTTTTTCAGAGAAGAGGCAAATGAACACTCATACAACAAATCAGTGTAATTTCATATTGTCTATCTGTGAATTTGGATTGATGTTTGTTCTCAGAAACACATTGAAAGCAAATTCACAGACTTCATTGGTTAAGTTCAGTCCACATAAATTCGTGTTTCCTGTGTGAAGTTATGGTTTTCCCTTGTGTGATAAATCTGCGCAAGAGTATGTTGCCCTCTTTGAGTTCAAATTTCTTGGAGTTAGGTTGAACTTCACAGTTGATAGTTGGTGCAGAAATAGCACAGCCGGTTAGGCAATATCACAGTATGACCAATTCCACGATATAAAATTCCCAGATGGATTCATTGTTCAAAGGCCGCAATTTTCATTCCCACGTGGTCGACTATGACATCCAGAGGACATCCTCCATTTCCCACATGTCCGCCCTTGAACTGTACCATCCAAATGCAACAAGGAGAGAACCACCCGCGTTCTTATCGTCTATCCGACCAAACTCCAGATATATTGCATCATCCTACACCACTTCCGCCACCAGAAAACAGACCCCACCACCTGTGGTATATTTCCGTCTCCATTCCAATCAGCGTTTTGGGAAGATCATTGCGAGTCCTTTGTCATTTCTACGTCCCCCACCAGCCCACATCCCATTCCCTACTCATTCCACTGCCACCGCATGAATTCCAAAATCTGCGCCCAAACCTCCCCCTCACCTCCATCGAAGGCCCTAAATAATCCTTGCATATTTGACAGAAATTTACACGTTTTTCCCCTAATTCCCCTCATTGTCTATTGTATCTGTTGCAATCGATGTGGTCTCCTCTACATCGGGGAGACAGAATAACTAACTGGTGGATTATTTCACAGAATATCTCCGGGACACCCGTAACAACAAATCCCACAGCCCGTAGCTGAGCACCTCAACTCCCCATCCATCTCCATGTATCCATGCCGGTCCCGGACCTTTCCATCAACAAACCCTAATCGCCTGATGCTGGAAGAAGAACGCCACATCTGACACCTCGGCTCTGTGCAACCACACAGGTTGAATGCGGATTTCACCAGTTTCCCTCATTTCCCCTCCGTCACTTTACCCAATCTTAAGCCTCCAACTCTGCACCTCCCTCTTGATCTGACCATTGACATTCCCATCTATCCACTTCATCCCCCTCTCCGACGCATCACGTTCTCCGCACCTTCATCTATCTCTAGAATTCTCAAGTTATCTTGACGCCAGCCCCCTACACCTCCCATTGATCTCTCAGTCCCCACCCCAACGGCCCACAAAACACATTCCTGATGATGGATTATCCGAAAAAACGTGTATTCTCTTCCAACGTGAATGCTGCCAGACCTGCTGTGCTTTCACAGCGGCACAATTTTTGACTTTGATAGCGAGCATATGCAGTCCTTACTTTCTCCCGATTTGAATCTGCAGCTTTGTCTCTGTGTGGATTTCAGTTCCTGAGATGTGTGTGTGTGTGTGCGCACGCGCGCGCGTCTGTGAGCGAGATTGAAACAGTGTGAGGGGTCAATGGAGGGTCAGATAGCAACCATTGGCCTTGCATTTCAGAAGCTGCTTTCCCTTCCACCTCGATCTTTCCTTCTTTGATCTCAGAAAAAACCTCTTGGTTTGCTCCTTACCTAGCAGAGTTGTGTTCCAGTTAGAGGGAGCTGGGAACAAACTGGATGAACTGGGATTTTGGAGAGAAAAGCGCTTCTGTGACAGAGCCAGGAGTTTATGAAACAGTTGCGTTTACTTGTGTCAATGAGAGAGGGAGGGAGGGAGAGATACTGGAATCTCAATGTATCAGGGCAGAAACGAGATCATTCAGACCATTGCATCTGCACTGATATCATGGCAAATACATTTCTTTCATCCCCATTCTCTTGCATTCTTGTGTAACCCTTGATCCCTTTGATACACAAAACCTATCTAACTAAACCTTACGTTAACTCAGTGACCAGGTCTTCAAGCCCTTCTATGTCAATGAATTCCGTGGGGGCATCACATCACTGGCTGAGGAAGTATTTCCTTTACTGCGTTGTAAAAGGTTTTGTTTCTCCTCTGAAACTATGCCTCGTGTCATCGTCTCCTCGAACAGTGGAAACATTTTCACAACATCTACTCCACCGAAGCTATTTAGTATCATTTGCCCTTTCAATTAGATCCTCATTCTCCACCTGAACTAGCATATTTCCCTCTCCAACCCTGTCCAATTTCCGCATATTTCCTTCCCTACCCCACTTAGATTTCTCCAAGACCGTTCCCTCCGTGACCATCTGGTCAGGTCCACGCAACCTAATAACCCACTCTCCCTTCATGGCAACCCCTCCTGCCACCGCAGAAATAGCAAAGCCTGTGCCCAAAGCTCCCCTCCTCATCTCTGCCCAAGGCCCCCCAAAGAGCGTTCCACAATCCATCAAAGTTTCACCTGCACGTTCACATGTGTCATGTATTGTATCTGTTGCTCCTGATGCGGTCTCCTCTTCATTGGGAAAAGTGGATGCCATCTCCCAGAGCGCTTTAGGGAATAGCTCTGGGATCCCTGCCAAACAGTCAACCAACGCCCCTTGGCCGAACTTGTCAACTCGCCCTCCCACTCTGCCGAGGACCTGCTGGTCTTGGGCCTACTCCATCGCCATTCCCTCACCACCTGACGCCGCCGAAGGGAAAAAACGCCTTCTGACTCGGACGCTTCAACCCTACTGCATCAATGTGGAAATCACCAGATTCCTAATTTATCCTCCCCCACATCTCAACCCAGTTCCCACCCTCCAGATCAGGACGGTCCTCATAACCTGTCCGCACCTGTCAATCTTCCTTCTCAGCTATCCGCTCCATCTTCCTCTCTGACCTATCAACTTGACCCTACCTCCATCCACCTATTGCGCTCTCAGCCGCCTTCTTCCCTGTCCCCAACCCTCCCTATTTTGTCTCCACCCCGAGGATCCTGCCTCATTCCCGATGAAGAGGTTTTACCCAAGACGTCGATTTTCATCCTCCTCTGATGCTGTCTGGCCTGCTGTGCATTTCAACGCCAAACTAATCTTGACCCTCCTCCACCTACAATCAACCCAGAGTAATCAACCATTCCACCCTTTTTAAGCTGTTCATTTCTGCGACCATCCTCGTGAATCTCATCTGATTACACTCCAGTGCCAGTACATCCATTCCTGCAAGAATGGGGCCAAAATTGCGCAAAATACCGCCTGTTGCTCTCTTTTCTCCCAGTGTATTTGCCTTTGTGTCTCTGCCTCAAAGTCCTTCCCGCTTTCTGTATTTTGTTATTTCTCCTCCCTCTCCCTTTCTTTGTCTCTTTTTCTGTCCTGTGCTCTATATCTCACAGGGTTGTCAATTGTATCCACTTACTTCAATCTCTCTCTCTGTCTATATGTATATATTTCTATAGATGCGCCCAGAAACCCGAGCTACTCTCCCCTGCAAGAAAGTCAACCTCAGAAACTACTGCCAGACTACGGAGAGCACTTGATATCATTGTTGCCCACAAACCCACCTACTGAACATAAAAGACCCTATACAGCAAAGCGGAATGCACTTAAAAACTCATTGCAAGGTCTGTAATAAAGCAGTACATTGGACAAATAAGCAGAAACCTAGCTGGCAGGATACCACGAATACCACCTCAGCACGATAAGACAGACCCACGATCACTACTATCATTATATACAAACAAGGATGACACCGCTTTGACTGGGTCAACAAATTCATCCTTGTGCAAGCCAAACAGGGACCACACGAGAATTCCTGGAATTATAGCATTCCAACTGGGACTGTATCAATAAACACATAGATTTTGATGCTATCCACAAACATCTGAGAACAAAAATATGTAACGTTAGCACCAACACAGGAAATGACATTCAGCAATCCAAGGAAACCTAAACGCATGATAGAAAATGGGCATAACACGACAGCTTCATTGCAGGCTCACTGATAACGTTACCTATTCTGGTGATGAAAAACCTGATAACCATCCTTCTAGCTCAATGAGCAAACGTAAATTCGGAAACTCAACCGGATTTATAAATCTTCTGAAAATTCGGTAACTTAGTGTTAACGTATATCAGTGTATGCTGTGCCTGCACCCCTAACAGTGGGGACGCTGTTGTTTTGAGCCAGAGTAACAGTGTCTCTCTCTGTCACTTCCTCCTGTGTTCCCCACATCACAAGCGGCAGATGTTCCTTGAAGAAAGCATCACTGCCTGTAAATCTTCAGGTCTCACAGTTGCTTCATTCTTGAGATGATATCTTCATAGACACAGCAGTTTGGCCCGATCGATGTTGGCTCTGGCATATAATCAGTAGATGACAAAATGGAAAGATAGAAAAATAATAGAGACAGAGATCATGTGAGAATGAAAGGGGAATATGGAGTGAGAAGAAGCCATGGATAGAGATAATATCTACAAAGCTCTGTCGGAGTGGGTGACCCAGAGGTGAAAGAAAGGACACAATGACTAAAGCACATTTCCTGAGCTCAACTCTCTCCTGAGGACCAGGACCTGGGGCCGAGTTTGTCCAGCTCATGCTTCTTCAACGAAACCGACAAACAAGGAAATATAGTTCTCTCTGCTGCGAGGCACACTCAATTGGGCATTTTATTATTACGAGTTCACGTTAGAGATACAGTCAGAACTTGCTCACTGGCCTCTGAGTTGACAGAAATATTCATATATGTTCTTATAATTCACTGTTGGCTTATGTCGGACAAATCATCAATTCCTCGGTTTGTCACAAAGCGTCTGACATCTTGATTGTTCAGGGTTTGAACTGAAATAGAATATCATGGATTTTTTGCGAAATTAATTAATCTAAATGATTTATGCATTTGTGGAAAAGGGATATTTCAGTATACTCTTCAGCTCCTGTCTAAATATAGTCTGGGTCACTGCATAAATCATCGTGTTTGTGCAGCAACTGAGCAGTTGCATCATGAAGCCCAATTCCTTCACAGAGTTATCGAGAATTCACAGAGTCGTAACCCAACCAAAACATCCTGTTGCACAGAGTAATACACCATTATTACTGACCATAATATGATGAAATTGAGCGATATCACAAACAGCAAGATTATGGATTTTTTTCGATTTTGCATTTCTGTGTCAGACTGACCGTCTCCTTTTGTCTGAGCCCGGAGTCTCCTGCGGGCTCTGCTGGTCACTGAAATGTGTCTGACGGTGAAAACATCGAGCAGCAAAATCAGGAGAAATGGGAGTGTCGGGGTTATAATGTTGTGTAGGAAATCAATTGAGACCCAGACACGAGAATATTTAACACTAGTTGTCATCACACAAAACCAGGGGGAGTTCTGAAGCCAATATTGACCTGTGTACGTAAAATACCAGAAAATGTTCTTTAAAAAACTGAACAAAGTCACTGTTCCAAGAACCACCGTTGCCGTTTTCTCACTGCAATACTTACTTTTCAGATTCTGTCAACAAATTGCCACAAATCGATCGAATGTGAAAGTGACGCTGAACCAGACAGAACAGTCAGTGGCTGCATAAAGCAAGACAGCGTGGACATTACACACTGGGATATACCAGAAGAAATTGAAATGCTCATAATATAACAATTGGGATGTGCCTCAATATCAGGTCGAGGATAATGACCAGTAGATCCGCCACTGCCATGGCCCCGAGATAACGACGGACACATGTCGACAATCCACAGTCTTTGTAACAGAAGATGAACATCGTCACTACGTTTACTGGGAGGAAGGAAAGTAAAGAAAATTATGCATCATCTAGATTCGAAGTTACCAGTATGATTGAGCACGTCATGGCTTCAGAGGTTATTAGAATAATTGATGCTAAAATTACAATCGGAAAAATCTGATTGACTACAAAAAAGTGATGTAAAACGCCGGGCACACTCCCTAGGCAAACTCACAGGCAAACACTAGTATTGACAGTAGATTTCTTGAACATTCCCACAAACTGGATCCCTCGAGAGCAGATACCGGTCACTTATTTTCAGTTTCTAATATGGAGGGCAATACGTTACCGTTTCTTCCAGTTCCTTGACGACAACGAGAGTTTGGAAGTTTCTGTCTTTTAGTCAAAATTCTGGTCGACATTTGTAGAGAAGAAATACAAACGCAGGGAAAACATCCTCATTCCTTTAATTGTCTGAGACGTTTTAGAAACTGCGTCTCCTTCTCCCTGGAACGGGGTCTCACCCCTCTGAATTATATCTTTAGTTAAGTTAACTAATACCAGGCCAATTTGAAATAATGTCATGTGTAGAATGCTGCACAGAATTTATGTTACACAATATTCCGGGAAATATCAGTTACGCAATTTTCTGGACAATATCACTGTCGGATGTTCCAGGAAACGTTAGTTGCAGAATTATCTGGGGAACGTCTGTTACAGAATAGTTTATAGAATGTGGGTTATGAAATGCTCCCTGTCATTCACTTATGTAATTTACATGGAATGCCAGTTATACAATGCTCCTTGAGAACTTCGGTTTCAGAATATTTTTATGAAGGTCAATTATCGAATGTTGCACAGAATGTTGGTTACAGAATGTTCAGGAAAACGGCAGTCACACAATGTTCTGGAGAATGTTGGTTGTAGAATCTTACGGAGAATGTTGTCTAAAGAATATTTTGGGGAATATCAGTGAGCGAATTTCCCATGGCAATACCTTGATGATTTGTTCTCAGATTTTTTTTTCCGAATTTATGGGTGCAATTCCTTTATCATAGAACAAAGCAAATTAAAACCAAACTCGTCTGGATTTTCACTTCTCAATATCCGTCATCCTGCAGCCATTTTAATTAAATCATATTATTTTCCCTCAATGTGTCCATTCAATTCCTCAATGTTCTCGAGAATAAAAGACATATTCTAATTGATTGGCTTTCATTCCATTTTCTAACCCATTATCATCTGCTCCATTGTTGCCATTAATCTGTATTTTGACTATTCAGGAAACAATCTGACACAGTCATGCTCACAAAATCAGACCTGTTTGGTTCATTAAGCCCCATCACCATACTGTCCCACCTGCAGGAGAGACCTATCAGTGTTGGTGGCACTGTGGTATTCAGACAAGAAATGAATTACCCTGGAATTCGTCAACAATGATTGTAAAGCTCAAGAAATTTCATATTAAGTGGTCAAAAGCAGTGAAGAAAATCGCTTGATGATGGATATCTACTACCACACATACAACACCTCAGTGATGAATAAATTCTCCCCGAGGATGAAACTATGTCGAAGAAAGCACTGAGGGTGACATGCACAGAGAGCAGTCTCTGCGTATCGGACTTGGATTTCAATCGACAAGATTGTATGCACAAACCCACCACAGGCCGAATGCAGGGCGGAGTCTCAGGTACACAGTAGACAGACTTCAGGAAGTAATGAGTGAACCAACAAGAGGGAAGCATTCTCACCAAACCTCTTTTCGCAGATTTATTCGACCCCAACAGTATCTGCAAGAGACGGAGCACACAATCCTGGCGAATATAAAGTATCCACCTGATTATTGAAGATACCGTCCACTGTGTTTTGTGACACTACCTCCTGAGAAGTAGGACGTAATTCAAGTGGAGCAAACAAATCGAAACTGGACACCCATAAGACACTGTGAGTCATCAACACCTGCAACCTTCCTGCCATCATAAAGTTGGATGTAGGCTGTTCACTGATAATTCTAAAATGTCCAAACCATTCAGAACGGCAACTATACTGAAGCAGTCTATTCAAGACATCAAGTGTTGGAAACCTGAACCTGTGGGCGGCACGGTGGCACAGTGGTTAGCATGCTGCCTCACAGCGCCAGAGACCCGCCAGACAATTGAACTCCACACGGGCGACTGGCTGTGTGGAGTTTGCACGTTCTCCCTGTGTCTACGTGGGTTTCCTCCGCGTGCTCCGGTTTCCTCCCACAATCCAAAAATGTGCAGGTTAGGTGAATTGGCCATGTTAAATTCGCCCGTAGTGTTAGATAAGTGGTAAATGGAGGGGAATGGTATGGGTCGGTGTGGACTTGTAGGGCCGAAGGGCCTGTTTCCATACTGCATGCAATCTAAAAAGATCATTCAGAATTTCAAGCCAGAGACTCAGCAATTGGAGTAGATGTTTTAAACTGTCACGCATCTTACACAGTAAATGTAACGTTCAGCCATTCAAAGCTGTCACATCTGAGTACTGGGTGAACGAGTTATTCTGCCGGTAACAGTGAAAAATGAGAGATTAATAATCTTTATCAATTTACCAGTAACTAACGAGTAGTTTTATATTGGCTCAATCATGAACATAGCTGCCTGACATCATGGGGTTCCGGATTCGTGTGACTCTCTGGGTGGAGTTTCTATTATATCTGTGGCTGTATGGTCTACTGGGTGCCCTGGTTTCCAACCACAATACAAAGGTTTGCACATCAGATCCATAGTGTGTAGGGATGTGCCGGGTAGGTGCATTTGTCATGGGAAATTCAGGGTTACGGGGTGACTGAATTATTTTCAGGTGGTCAGTATGACCTCGATGGGCCGAATTATATGCTTCCAGGTTTAAAGGATTTCATGGTTAACGCTGATTCAAGGGTCTCAATGATCAGTACCATGTCCTCAAATATATTCATCCTGTATCAACATTTTCAATAAGTCGCACAATGGTTTTCTAATTCAATTTGTCAACGACGCAAAAAAAGGCAGGTAACTGAAATATCTTGTCACGAAGCTATTTTCTTAAAGCTTTTCGCTTTGACAAGAATACTGTGCCCTTGCTTTTTTTCAGAGGGATCGTAAACCGGGGGGAGCTCCGAACGCGCTGGTTTAGCACTGAGATGGAAAGCTTTATGAAAATGCCCTGTTCTTTTCATGTAAACAGAGGAGATATTAGGACAAAACGTTTATATGTTAGAATTGGCTCAAAGATAGATGACAGAATGTGGTGATGGAGAGTTGCCTTTCAAACTGCAGGCCTGTGACCAGTGTAGGGCCACAAGGATCGGTGCTGAGTTCTCTACTTTTTGTCATTTACATAAATGATTTGGATACGAGCATTAGAGGTACAGTTAGTAAGTTTGCAGATGACAGAATAATTAGCAGTGTAGTGGACAGCGAAAAATGTTCCCTCAGATTACAACAGGATCAGGACCAGATGGGCCAATGGGCTGAGAAGTGGCAGATGGAGTTTAATTCAGATAAGTACGAGGTGCTGCATTTTGGGAAATCACATCTTAGCAGGACTTATACACTTAATTCCTGAAGAAGGGCTTATGCCCGAAACGTCGATTCTCCTGTCCCCTGGATGCTGCCTGACCTGCTGCGCTTTTCCAGCAACATATTTCCAGCTTATACACTTAATGGGAAGGTACAAGGGAGTGTTGCTGTACTAAGAGACATTGGGGCGCAGGTCCATAGTTCCTTGAAAGTGGAGTCGCAGGTAGATAGGATAGTGAAGAAGGCGTTTGGTATGCTTTCCTTTATTGGTCAGAGTATTGAGTACAGGAGTTGGGAGGTCATGTTGCGGCTGTACACAATATTGGTTAGGGCACTGCTGGAACATTGCGTGCAATTCTGGTCTCCTTCCTATCAGAAAGATCTTGTAAAACTTAATATATTCTAATCTAATCTAAATGAAGCGAACTGCAAAACAGTTAAACGTGGTTTATCGAAATAATAACTGGACAATGAGACTTACCAGGGACACCAACTATAGCCAGAATAGGATAATAAAAATACTGAATAATCAAAAGTGAAATTTTGATCCTTGATGTTAATGACCATTGATGATAATATGTTGAAAGATACCACACAGCCTCGTATACACCCTTGTCCAATGTTGTAACATTCCAGTCGATTGTTCTGAGATTCTGATCCATTGTTATATCTTTCCAGTCAAGTGCTGTCAGCTTCTGATCTATCCTTCACATCTCTCTGGAGCTGTTGTTCCCTGTTAGTGCTGTATGAAATGTTCCGCTCTTATCATGTGATACAACATTGAACAGAAATCATTTATAAATAAAAGTTGGAACCCTCCACTTGGATAATTAAAATCCATGGAGACTGACGGTAATCACAAGCTCCGAACAATCAGGTTCAATTAACCCCTTCCTTACATGGCTGTTCATATCAGAATAAAAGGGAATACTTACTTCGTTTGGAGGGATTGGATGAGAATTTCTGAGAATTGAAACATATATCATTCAAACTTTTTAATTTTTCATTCTAGTATGTGGGATTACAGAGACAACAATGCAAAGTTGTATATGTCCCATTCTGCAAAATGAGACTGACTACATAAAATGGCTAGAAGTAAAATTTCTAAGCAAAAAAGATCACAATATTTGACCCTCGTTGACTTTGTGTAATGCTGTTCCTATTTTAAGTGCTGCATTATTAAATCCTTTCACAGCTTTGAAACATCGTTCAGAGCATTGAGGCTTTTACTCCGGAACATGAGGAAACATTCTATACCTATATGCCTGCTCTCGAGTGGTGCGAGGAGGCCATTCAGCCCACTACTGCCAATTGGGACTTGAAAAGGCAGAAAGTTGGATGTTGTCACATTTTGGAAAGGGAGCCATTCAACACATAAAGAAGTGTTCCCAAAGCTCTACGAGGACTCACTGTGAGGCCACCTACAATACATTTTGCTGTTTGCGTTTTTGTATCTGGGAAGGAAGGGGTCTCCATCTGATACAATTTAATGGCGGTTCATAATACACGGGTTTCCGCTTCATTTTCTCTCTCATGACTGTTTCAGTTCATCAGGAGCAGGGCATTCAGCATCTGTAGTCAGTTGCACAGTAAAATAAATAGACCATTCAGCGTCGCAAGACTGTTACAGAGGGACAAGAGGAAACCATTCAGTGTCTCGAGTATGTCACAGTGGGATAGGATGAGACCATTCAGACTCTCGAATTTGTAACTGGGACATGAGGAGGCAAGTCAGTCTTTGCAGACTGTAACAGAGGAACAGGATGACGTCATTCAGATTCTGAACCCCGTTACAAAGGGACAGGAAAATGTTATCCAGCTTATTAAATCTGTGAAACAAGCTTATTTACTTGTGCAATAATGAGAAAAAACTCTAATGAATCACTCTAATTTTGATGATGTATAAAAACCAGAGAAAGGCAATAAAGGCTATAGGTAATGTGACGAGCAATAGAGTCCCTCAGTACCATTCCTGATGAACATCAGGAGACGATACAGCTATTCGATGCTATTGCTCAGGAGCAAGAGGAGGACATTCAGTTCATTAACCTGGTACACAGGAACAGGAGGGCGTCAGTTAAATGTTCCAGCTTGGTGACCACGAAAATCTGGAGACCCGTGAGCCTCCAGGAACATAATACCCACGAACTCGGAGAGAAATCATATTCCCAATGAATGTGACGTACTGGGAGAGAACGAGAATTGGTTTGTTGCAAACAGAAGAAAATGAATAGGTTAAAGAACACGTTATTCAGTCTTGTTACAACATTGATGAAAAATCATATCTCTCCTCATTCCGGTCAACAGTGGTTTCACTCTCTGCAGCCACTGCTCCATTTGTTGGTCATATCACTGACACGGATGTTGTAACTATAATCACCTGAAACCCCAAACTCCAGGAAAACATCCCCAGTATCTCTACAAACTTTCAAATACCAGAATTAAGTCAAACACCACTCGACTACAGGATCTAATCCTCACCTAAATAAACAATCATCGAGTGATGCCTCACGTGACAGAGCACATGATCAGCAGAGCAAGTGACGTCAACAGAATTTCAGTGGACAGGATTGGAACACGGCACAAAGATGTGCCTCAAAGCTTCTGAAACCAGCTATTTAACATTCACGACCGCACACGACGCTGGGAAGCGAGAGAAAGCGTGAGCCATGCATTTAGACAACATCTGAGATTCTTAAAAGTGGAACCCGATGTTCCAGAGTGAGCCATACCGAGGTCAAGAGAAAAATACAGAATGTTAAAACTGAACAATTACTTAATGGAAAACAAGTAGCTGACATTTGGGATAGATACTGGAATTGTACGACGTGGAGAAGGCAATTTTTGGAGTTCCAATTGTGAGAATGAGAATGTGAAAAAAAGACATTACCACATCAGCTAAGGTGGTTAGATATGTCACATTCGCCAACCACCTCTCATAAACAGCAGAAGGTGATAGCTGCAGATGCTGGAGAATCAGAATTGGGAAATGGCGCTAGAAAAGCACACACGGTCAGGCAACGTCCAATGTGCAGGAAAGTCAACGTATTGGGAATACGTCATTCATTAGAAATATCGTGGGGGCGGGGTGAGGTTGAACGGTAGGTTGGCGGGGAGGATGGACCGGATAGATAGGAAGGAAAATGGCAGGTCAGAAAGCTCAAGAATGCAGTGCCAAGTTGGAGGATTGGATCTGGATAGACAAACGTTGTCCGAGTCAAATGAGTACCTGCTGGATCCATGATGGGTGGCGCCCCACGTATAATATTCGGATCCATCTCGACACTCCTACACGTCTTTCATTGGCTGCTATGGCAGGGTTGTGTGTCCGACTTTGTCTTGAGTGTTGGGGAATTACAGACAATCGTATGGTGAAAGTTTAGCTGTTGTTTAAAGGTGATTGGTGAAGGCGTAGGAAAGTGTTGACGAGGTGCTCATGCTCATGGATAATGTGTTGCAGGCTGCAAAGAACTAGAGCTGTTCACTCCCAGTTGGTGAACACTTCAACAATTATGGACATTCGGCCTCGGTTCTTCGGGTGATCATCCTCAAAGGCGGACTTCGAGACAGGCAACAATGCAGATTCACCAAGCAGAGGCTGATAGATAAGTTCAGTAGGCATGAGATCGGCTTCAATCGGGACCTTGTGTTCATGTCTCACTACAGGTGACCCCACTGCACTGTACATTCTCCTTCAAATATACACACTCACACAAGCACCCGGAAACACACTCTCTTACATACTCACACACACTCCACTCCCACATGGATGTGTGCATTGTCGCACACCAACACAAACACACATGCACACACACACACACTTACACACAAACTCATGCTCTCACTCTTTTGCCATACTTCACACGCGAACGTACACAAGCACACACACACAGATGCACAAGACACAGACACACAGACACACACACATACACATGTCCAGGGGTAAGTTTGCATTTGCAGAACTGCATTGCAGGTTCTTTCGATTTTGTTCATGAAACACACAATCTGTAGGCAACGAAATAATTTTGGTAATCCAAGCAACATTTTGTAAATTCCTTGCTTGTAATCAGAACCAGACTGGCTAAAGTCTGGAATACCTACAGACTCTAACATCAAACCTTTAATGCGTTGTCTGAGCTAAAATGTCACCTTTTCACGCTAAACCTTAAGTTAACTCTGGAATGTGAGTTTAATGAATATTTGGAAATTACATATTAATAAATGGACACCTGCAAAACTTGTTGAAAGGTGAAAGATGTAACATCAACGTAGGTTGTTTCAATATGTTGCATCCGTGAATGACATTAATATATTTTCCTATAAATTCTATGTTTAATGATCCTACTCCACTTGAAGCATCGCTCTGAAAGCTTGTGCTTGCAACTCAATCAGTTGGACTATAACATTGTGTCATGTGATTTTTAACTTTGCCTGTTCACTGGGGAGACAGGATTCCAGCTCGCAGAACAGTTCAGGGAACATCTCTGAGACACTCGCATGAAAGAATCCAGCCACCCTGTGGCCGACCACTTCAACACCCCCTCCGCCAAGGTCATGCCATTCCTGGAATTCCAGCACCGACAAATCCAAGCCTAAACCGGGACCTTGAGTTCATGTCGCAAACATGTGGCCATACCACACTATATTCTCTCTCATACACACACTCACGGAAGCACACATAAACTCACTGTCTTACATACACGATCACACACAGACATACAGACGCTCTTTCCGACCCGCACTCTCTCTCATGCAAAGACACAGTCAGCCCCAAGGGTCGCACCCATGTGCACACCTCCACATAGGCCAGTACTCCATCGTGCACACAAACACACTCTATCAAGCACGCACGCACAATCACAGGCACACACACACAGGCACACCCACGTTCTCAATCTCTCTATATGCCTCACATGCATGTTGAATGAAGTGGGCCTCATCTTACACCATGATAGCCTACAACAACATAGCGTCAACGTCGAATTTGCTCTCCCCCGACCTCAACCCAGATCCAATCCTATAACTCGGCAGTGTGCTCTTGAAATGACATATCTGTCTATTTTAATACCAACTATCTGCACAATGATGCTCTCTGACCTATCACCATCTCCCCGCGCTAGCGTCTACTACTGACTACCCAGCTCCCTTTCCCCAGAACCACACCCAAACTCCTGTTCATCTTTATCTTTCAAGCACAATCATTCCCCCACAACACATATTCCTGATGAAGGGATAATATTCGAAATATTGATTCGACTCGTCCTTGGATGCTGCCTGACCCGCTGTGCTTTTCTGGCGCCATACTTTTCAAACTCACAGAAACAGCCCAGTTTTCAGAAACAAGGTGAGATAGTTGTTGAGCAACGAGCGCTGAATAGAAGCTAGTATACCGTCCAAATGATTTTCGCAATCTGTACATGATTAATAATTGTAGAGAGTTGTGCAGACCACACCTTCGCGTCAATCTCTATACTCGAACTGGAATTGTTATCGCATTTGAGAATTTGTGCTGATCACTGCCATGCATGGATGTCGAAATCAGCGGTTCTAATATGTCTCCAGCATAGGAAAGGTTGCAGAACACAGTAGCTTGTCCAGACAGCTCTCCCGATTCTGTAAGCACCTGCTGTCCCGATACAGATCCCCATCTCTGCAAACCCCATGTACATAATCCTTCCTGATCTGTGGAAACATTTCCAGCAATCCCTAACTTTGTAATCTCTTCCAGGTATCTCGAACATTCATGTGCCCCTTCAAATCTCCCAGTCTCTGAAACCTCCAGCAGCTGCTTCAACCCTCTGTTAGATTCTGCAAGAAAAGTCACATCCTTTTCAGCAGAACCTCCTCCTATTAATTTCCTGCAGCACCAATGTAAGCTTTCCTTTCTGTTTTCTGCAAGGCCACTGTCTCAACATCCTCCACCCAGACGTGCCTTGCTAGCTCTAACCGCTTCCAAAAAAAACAATCTGCCTGTACACCTGTGAGATTCTCCCACAGGATCAAGGGGTATTTGAAACGGGCGCTCTGCAGGTTTGGAGGATGCTGTAAATGCATGAATGTTTGTAGAGGTTATAGAATGTACAGAGGAAGGAAGAGTTATCGAATATAAAAACATGTTATAGAGATTGGCAATTTGAAGTCACAGAGGGACGAATCTGAAATTCACCTTTTGGCTGTCAGTTTCAAGAAAAATGCTAAAGAGCTGCAAATGCGAAGGCACATTGTTGAGTCTTGAATCCGTCTGTTCTGACTGTGGAACTGTAATAGGTACCAGGGGCTGATTCTGCACAGGCTGATGAGAAAGTGTTTAGTCTTTATGATCGAACATTGGAGCTCAGTTTCAATATCGGTGACATTCAGACAAGAGACGGAATTTGGGATCATTCTGTTCTCATTGTGTGACACGCTTTCCAGAATAGGTGTGGGTAAGTATAAAGAGTTGTGGCTTGTTCAGTTCTGAATGTAATTTCCTATTCTGTAATTAGGTTTCGATGTGATTCTGAACTGAAACAATTACAACAGAAATTACTCGCCACAACAAAAACTCCCAGATGTCATTACTTAACCAACGGTCAACTCAACAGAGCGGCAGATCAGAATAAGTAATCACTTCCTGAGATGCTACAACTGAAAATGCAAAGAAATAGTCGTATCGGCTGCTAAGAATGGAAGGCACAACATTGACCATAAGCTGTGCAGATGGATATTTCGCTTCCCTTTTCACAGCGTCGGCTAAATTTATTGGCCTCATGTACATGATTGTCATGCCCCTTTCTAGTGGAGACAAGCAAACAGCTAAGTCATGTCATAAATTGGCAAAGTATAATTTTCGTCAGATTTCATGGAGGATTTCTCTCCATAATCCTCGTGTACGCAAAATATTGATCTGGCTGGTCCAGTTCCGTTTTTTACTTCAAACAAAAACTATAACTATCCTTGTCTTTATAATCTCTTGCAGCCCCTAGAACAATATATGTCCCTGGAATGTACCCAGCGTTCACACACCTTCCTATCTCTGTAACGTCTTTTGTGCCCTACAGCCATCCTGGTCTCCAGGTGTCATCCCTGAATTGCTTTCTAACTTTTCAAAAAGAAAACGAAATGATAACTTTAAATATTACGAACCAGTTTAGATGTAGCTGTTATTCTGGAGATGTCCATGCAGTGTGACCAATACTGAGAACTGGGGATTCAAGAGTTTTCACCATTTAGACATGAAAGATTAATAGGCGAACACGCTAAAGTAGCATTGTGTATAAAAGTATGGGATAAGTGTTATTGCTTTACACATGGCTACTTTATGCCCTCTCCCCTCACCCCTGCATATTGATGGCATCAGGTATTGGTAACCTTTGAAAACTTCATAAAATAACACAACATAAATGAGATCACTCTGCACTTTGTCTGCGTTGGTAAAAAAAACGCTACTTTTTTTTGCAAAGCCGTTGTTCTGAAATCCTGGAGACGATAGGACTTCAGGTACAGATCTCGGCAGTACTTTTAAAATAAAATTTTGAGAGTTTCTGCCTCTACTCCGCTTCCATGTGTGACTTCCAAATCCCTACCATACCTTGGATGAAATAACATCTTTCCTCAAACTTTCTCTCGCATTTAATCATTAAATATCAATTGCTGGTAACTGCTCTCTACAAAGGACCATGATGTTCTATAACTCTCTACCAGGTCACTGATAATATGTGCACCTGAATCAAGTCTGCTCTCAGCATTCTCCGTTCCAATCTTTCCACAGAAATGAACTTTCACATTCACAGTGTAACGACCCTCGTCTGCACACTCTGCAGTCCAATTCCATATTTCCATATGATGGGGTCGACAGAACTGCACACAGTACACAAGCTGTTACTGACCTCATTATTTATCCGTCCCAGCATACGTTCCGGCTCTCATAACGTCATTGCGTCATGGAGATGAACAGCACGAAAGGGGACTCTTTAGTCCAACTCCTCCACACCGACCACATGTCTCAGCCTAATCTCATCCCGCATGTCAGCATTGGATCAATAACCGTCCAAAACTTTCCTATTCACATTGCGATCTGGATGTTGAAATTGTGTCATTGTACCAGTCTACACGACTTACCTTGGCAACTTATTCCATACACGCATCACCTCTGTGTGAAAAAATATGCCCTTTGTCTCTTTACTCTATCTGAGCCCCTCATGATTTTAAAAACCTCTCTAAGGTCACCGCTCAGTCCCCAACGATCCACGGAACACATTCGCAGCCTATTCAACCTTCCTTAAGCCACGAATACTCCAACTCTCTAAACTATCTTGCATATCTTTTCTGAACCCTTTCAATTTTCACAACATCATTTTGGTAGGAAGCAGACCAGAATCGTATGTTTGGCTGATCAAGGAAATAATACCATTTGCTGCCTTAACGAGATTATTGATGCCTCCAACTACTTTCAGGGATCTGCTGACACTGAATGTACTCTCGTTTATTGTACATTCCTCTTTATTGTTGATGTCGTGAAATGTCTTGTCATTCACCTCTCTGGGCTGTTGCTCCCTTGACCTGAAACCGATCATTTCTCTTTTTAGACAGTCTGTCATGTGATCTTTTGTCAAATCCAAGTACGACACACCGAGTGACATGTCTACTGTGAACCGACAGAGTCAGATTAATTATGCACGATCTTCCTTGAACAAATCCAGGTCGACTATTCTGGAGTCCCTGGAACTTCCTCAGTGACCGTTTTTCCTGCGCCTCAGAGTTCCAGCCTCGACATATTCAGTCAGTCCCATGCTCGACATTAAATATTGTCACGGTGTTAACCATTCCTCAGTCCTTGGGTACCATCCCTGTATCCAGTAAGTATTGGATAAGGATGGCCAGTATCAGGCGGAGGAAATTTCTCAGGCATCTTTTAACAGCGTGGAGCGTTATGTTAGCACCTATTAAAGATGTGAATCTTTTTTCTAACTACCCCCTACATAAGTTTGTAACTCCCAATATTTCACATCTCCCTATTTTGTTACAGACAGACAGAGGCCTAAATCATTTTATGATTTGATCAATTCTCCTTTTATTTGAGTTTCATGGAGGGTTTCTCTCCACAATTATAATTTTGTCATTACATCATCAGCAATCTACAACATTGCCTACCTTCTCAGCCCGCGTGGACTTCCTCTCATCTGACACAAGCGCAATGATTGTTCTCTTTTTCATGACAACTGTCAGTGCCTGGATAATCGAAAATGAATTGATTTCCCTGTAATAGGTAGCACCGTTAAAACGTCATAGCACTCTTAGATTGTCAATCTGAAATTACCCTGGACATGACAGAGGGGTTAAATTTGGCGTCCCACTTTGAGGTTCTGGTGGATGGCCTGGTGCAGAAGAGGAGCATTGTCTTCGTCAGGACTGACAGTGGAGGGCATGATATCAAACCCTATCAGTTTTGTCTGCGATTGAACGCTGGATCAATGACGTGCCAGCCTCGTGAGTGAATGCCCAGTAGTGCCGGATGGCAGTCAGTGACCTTCTCCACTCCACCAGGGTAAGTGCCACCATCTGCAATTTGTGACCTCGCCTTCAATCTATCTCCCAAACTGCACCCACCTGCCATTATAGCTCATGTTCTTCCACTTGTCTCTGAATGCAGCAGCTCTCTTGGTCTCCGTCTAACCTCTTCTCTGCCCTCTCTCCAACTCCTACTGGTGTCTGTGCTGCCTATTCCCTCACTTAGGACACCTCGCCACCTTTCCTTCCACTGCACCAGCACTAATAGCTGTATCAACAACTTCTATCCCCCTAATACTCCTGGTAATTCTCACATTAGAGAAGGAGCCACCCAACATTACAGAAGGAGCCACCCCCGAACAGGGGAAGGATCCTGACCAAGCAACTACGAACGCCATCTGACTGTTTCCAATCTCCCAGATTGGTATCTCTGACTCCCCCTCACTCACTGGGTACCTTGACAGACAGTGAAGAATGACATCAAGTATCCTGTTTTTTTTTTTCTGTCTGTGCTAAACAAAAAGAAAACATGGCAGTAGTGTCCACCTGGTTGGCTGGCTGATGGTAAACACAGCTAAAAGCAGGATCAAGCAAAATAAGAATTCTGTCAGCATTCAGATCAGCTCAAAGTGAGCAAGTGTGAACACACAGGGAGCAGCCAGAGGTGCAGTCCACGTGCTGGGTTAGTGTCCCACAGCACAGTGTCCTTGCAGAAGCATTGCAGTGAGACTTGTCAGTGCAGCACTGATGTGCAGAAGCATGCTTTCAGTGTTTTGGATATGTGCTGCGATGTCATGGTGAGATTATTATTTGACATATACTCGCTTTGTTTGGTGCGGAGTGCATGCAGCCTCTGTCTTTGTGGTGTTCCCAGAGACGTCTGTTTCCAACATAGAAGTCTGCACGAGCGAGCAAGGAGATAAAGTCACCAGTTATCAGCTCTGCCTTTCATGTCAAATTGTCCACACTGAGTACACCCCACAGTGAGAAGGAGGATACAAAACTGCAAAAGGATGAGGAGAGATCTAAAGCAATGTGGCTGTCGATACTTGTAATCAATCAGTCAGCAATTGGCCTTCATCATGCTGATATCTTGCCTTAACGAACAGTACAGCACAGAAACAGGCCCTTCAGCCCAGCAATCCCGCACGGACACATGCTGCCTGTCGAAAGGTATAAAATTTACGATATCATTTTATTCCCTGCCTACTCATACATCTGTAAAGATATTTCTGAAACGTTGTTTTTGTTTCTTCTTCGATGATCTCATTCCATGCACTTTCATGTTCTGGAACAGAAAAGAAAATCGTGCTTCTCATATTCCCTTCAGACTTTCCTCCTTTTAGGTAAAACCTATGACACCGAGTAATTAATATATCCACCTTGGGAGAAATTCTCCAACTATCCATGCATTTAAAATTTTGTTTATTCTCTGTCAAATAGTTCATTCGCCACTGATATCCTATTGAAAACAAATCAAATTTGTCCAATTTCTCCTCAGAACTAATATGCAATAAACCAGACAAAATCCTCGTGTAAGTATTACAAACCCTCTCCAACACCTCGACAACATTTTGCTGATCTGGCAACCAGTACAGAAATCAATATTCTAAATGTGCACTAAACAAAGTTCTATCCAGCTGCTCTGTGACATGCTAAACTGTATATTCTAGCTCTCATTGATGTACGCAAGCATGTGATAGGCATTCTTGACCACACTACTTATCTGTTGGTACTTCCAGCGAACTGAGGAACTGTATGCTTAGATGCCTTCGGATGTTGAAGCAACGTAGAGTTCTTCCATTTACTGGATACTTCTCTCTACAGCAGTCCATTTAAATTGTGTCGCCTCGCAATTGCCCAGATTAAATTAAATATACTTTCTCTCCACCAAAGTCTAGAGCCAACATATAACCTGCTGCATTCTGTGCCAATCAACCTCACCATCCTCAACTTGCCCAATCTATTCACAGGTTTCGAGTCACAAAAACACCCTTCCACTACTCCTCTTTCTTCTATGACCAACAGTTCTGTATCCATCTTACCGACTGACCGCTGACCCCATTTGACTTCAAGTTCTGAATTACCCTGCTGTAAGGAACCATATCAAAGTTCTGTATGACCACCAAGATTCCCCATGCCATTATCAATCACATCTGCCACTTTTGCAAAATATTCAATCAAGTTTGTGAGACAATATCTTCCCCACACAAAGCCGTGTTGCATTTCGTTAACAAGTCCATAGTTTTCATTATGTAAGTCATTCCCAACTCTCAGAATCGCCATTAATTTCCCTACGACGTGTCATAAGTATCACCGAGCTGAAATTTCTTGAATTGTCCGTGTTGCACTTTTCAACATAGGAAATAACCATCAGCTGTTCTCCAGTTCTCTGGGAGCTCTCCTGCGACGGAACAACATAAAAAGAATGTGCACAAGAGCACAGCATTTCGCTCCTTCTCTTCACTCAGTAATCTGGGATGGATCCCCACATGTCCTGGGGACTTGCCAATCCAATTGCTTTTCAAATCACACTGCACGTCCACCACTTATAAACATTGAAATGCTATAAAATATCAATATATTCTTCACTAGACTTACTATCCAACATATCCATCTCCTTTTTGAATACCGATACAATGTATTCATTAAGGACGTCACCCACTTCCTCCAGCTCCACGCATTAATTCCGTCCTTTGTCCTTGAGTGGACCTACTCTTTACCTAGCTATCCTTTTAAACTTGATAAACAAGTTTGGGATTTTCTTTTCTCCAAAGAAATTTAATGGTGACTTTTAGCTCTGCTAATTCCTTTTCATAATCTTTCTTTCCCCTTGATTTTCATGTTTATCGAGGCCTCCAAATGTCTTGAGTTAAAAACTCTCAGATGTGCCTCTTTCCTTTTTTGACTCAGTTAGTAATACTTCTTGTCCCCACAGGTTCCCATATGTTGTCGTCCCATCCTGTCCCGATGATGAGATCCTAAATTCCTAAATGCCGTAACATCGAAAAGTGTCTGATGGGCTTCTCTGGCATGTCTGCCAGATTCATCACTATAGTCTACATTACTATGTTACTTTAAGCTTCAATTCAAATTCAGAAACTCTACAAACCTACTGCATCGAAATATGATTTCCATCGTTTGCCTTTGACGTTCCTTCCTTTACGTATTTTGATTTACTGTAATGAAAAGAAACTGCTAAATATCGCTTGATATCTCTGGCCAGTATACTTTCACAAATACTGTTGCCTTCATAATTTATTTTCGGATCTCACCCCTCCTCATACCACTGACAGCTATTAGCGTACATTTTGTGCCTGAATGATTGTAGACTTCGAGGAATGTCTGGATTTTGCAACCTGACACTTTTGCCTTGAAGGGACACGCTTTCGCAGAGCCACATTAATCTCCGATCAGAATACCTGCCACAGCTCTGATTCAGATTTATATAATTGTTATTGTTTCCTGTTCAGCTGGATGACGTTTGTTCTCAGCTTAATAAAATGAGACTGGATCATACTAATACTCCAGCTCTTAGTCTGGCTTTGTCCCTTCAATATTTAGGTGAGGATCAACTGAAATATGATCTAATTTCCCAAAATGCTTTTCTTTCCAGATAGCAGTGACAATGAATGGCAGATACTGTTGAAAGAGTACCATGGTATTCACAGCAGATTCTGAGTGTGGATGGTGGACAGAGGGAGTGATTGTGGATTCGAGACGATTAACTGGGCTGCTAATTCTCAAACTGTGTCAAGATGTTGGATTATTACTGGAGCTGCCCTCATTCAGGTAAATGGAAAGCCTTCAATCATATTCCTGACTTGAGACTCAGAGATAGTGGGCAGGCTTTCCTAAGACAGAAGAAAAGTTACTCACTGCAGGCTTCCTAACTTCCGATCTGATATTCTAACCAGATCAGCTATGTGATCTTGGATTAACCTGAGAATGTTCATGCTAATCGATTCAGCGAAGTGACTGTGGTTGGATATCAAATGGCGATGGTCACATGATTTAGAATAATTATTATCTAATATTTGTTTTGCTCAAATGTTACTTCCAATTTGCCACCCCAAGCCTGGCTTTTGGCCAAGTCTTGTTGCACCTGGAGTGATTTCGTAATCTGAGGATATGGGAATAGTTACATCATGAGCCAACTTCATCACATCTGACCCTAAGAAAGTGGGAACATGCAGAAGGGTGATTTTCCCTTGGACCTGCTGCCTTTGTCCTTGTAGACCGAGGGTTTATACGGTGCTGTATAATAAGCCTAAGTACAGTTCATCTTGAAGTCACTGCAGTACTTGAAGTACTGAGCATCAGTGGTGGAGAGAATCGATGTTTGTGGAAGTGAAAGCAATCGAATGGACAGGTTTTGTCCTGTGTTATTCCTGGGATGTAATCCTCATCGGCTTTGAGGACAGACTTTCGGGTATCAGCAGGTGAGTTACACATTGCAGAATTCAGAGCCTCTGACACGCTCTTGAAAGAAACTTCAGTGATATAACCCAGGATGCGAATAAGCACCAAATTGAATATCAAGGAAGGACAGTTTGATTCGTTATTTATGAATTTGTCTCTCAATTGTATTCTCTGAATACTATTTGTCATCTATGAGATTAAAGCTGGATATTTTCCAGGACTTGTGACACATGGACAATTTCAGTATCTGTGGAATGGTGTAATCAATGAACATTCCCACTTCTGACTTTCGGATGGAGAGAGGGTCATTGCAGCAGCTGGAAATGTTTGAGACTCGAACAGCCTCTTTCCTGAGGAATGCCTGCAGAGCTGTCCTGGAGTTTGAATGAGAGACACTGAAAATATTAATTTTTTGCTGTTAATAATTCCAAACAGGGGATGACTTTCCCCGTTTCCAACTAAGTGTAATTTTCCTCAGATTTATATTGTCACACACTGGTATATGATGTCACGATGTTACGGGTAGCATTCACTGCTCCTTTGGAATTTCATCCTTTTGAACTAATGTTTAAATAGTGTCAGGGTTTGAGTGAGCCGAATGGAGCACGAACGGAATGCCACTGAACACGTTATTGCTGATTTATCACATAATTGCTGGCACCTTTCTTTACATTTACATGGTAGACCGTACACCCATGGCTCAGTGACTGGCTGCAATGCAAGTGGTCTGCTTTTTGTTTACAGGACAAACTTGGGCCATTTATCACATTGTTTGGAGATGCCAGTTTTCCGCCTGGAATGGAACAGCCTGGTTGAAGATTTGTGAATCTCTGGAGTTAAATCACAGCTTCCAGTGTCTCCAGTCCTTTTTCTTTGACATTGTGTGGAGTGAATCTCATTGTCTGAAAATTGGGGTTTCTGCTGCTGGGGTCGACAGGAAGAGGCCGGAATGAATCATCTGCTCAGCCCTTCTGGCTAAAGATTGTTACAAATGCAGCAGTTCTATTTCTTTTTTTCCCATGATGTGCTGCGCTATCGCATAACTTGGGATTTCATTGTTGGAGAGGAGCCTCTACCTCCAACAGTCTCTTTCATTTTCCACTATCATTTATGTCCACATGCAGCAGAACTACAGAGTTCAATCTCAAACACTGTTTGAACGATCACTGAGCCCTGTTCATCACTTATTGCTGATGCTGTTTCGCATGCAATTCGTATTTTTTTATAGCTGAAGACAATAAGAACTCCTCCTATTTGTCCACTCACGTCAAGATCTGGATGGTGCGAGTCCCACCTGTTACTTCTGCACCCTTCATTGATTCAGGGTGGATCCCTCGCTTGATGGTTACTATGGTGTGGGAGGTATGCTGGGCCGATAGCTTGTAGACTGTTTGAGTTATTCTGAGTATGATTCTGCAGCGGGCGATGGCCCTCTGCACCATAGGGCCCCCTCTTCGTTAGTTACTCGATCTGCCTACAGTCTGTCCCATTCATCACACGGGTTTCTACATATGTTGGTGGTGGGTCTTGGACCTTCCTCCCCAAAAGGACTGTGCAGTGACCACACTTACCAATATATTAAATTGAAAGGTGCAGCTGCAGCTGGCAGATTCAGACTCAGTGCTACTTGGCCTCATCACTACGTTCAAAATACTGGTCAGCCCCAAAATCTGTCCACAGACCTTCCAAACGGGAACTGACCAGTTATTCACACAATCCTTCAAAACAGACCAGTTACAGATATACCTGAACAACTGGGAATGTATGGGGCAGACTGGTCAATGCCAGAGCACAGAGCTCTGTGTTGATCGAAACGCAGTTCAACATGTTTCAAAATCAATGGACAACAAGAACGTCATCCAAGTTTCTCTCTTCTGGTGTGTCACCTAAACTTTGTAATTCTGTACCTTGGACCCGATCCCGAATTACGGTGTTTTAAAGGTGATGGACTCCTGCAACACATGGCGCCTTACATCGGAACCCTCATCTCCCATATCCAGTGCATGTCAGCTCCACAACGTCAGTATCAAACAAAATTGGGCAGCTACATTGATTGTCAGCACGATCCCGGCCCAACATCCATGTGTGTAAATCCAGCTGGAAATTTCGACGGAAACGTTTTCAGCATTGATCGAGCCAGGAGCAGCAAAGTATCTTTACTGAAGGTCCAACATCCTTTGATAACACCCACATTTCGATTGTCCAAAAAGCATAAAATCCACCCATTTATTCAGTTCACATTTACAAAAACAATACGATGAAAGTAGGGCTCAAATCACAGTAAGGAGAATTGAAATGATAAGTCTCCTTACCCCATCCAAGGACAAGTTATTATTAAGTGAAAGGTCTTTGAAAATATACAATTCTTTTTACATGAAGTAATATTGTGTGTTAATAATCGATTCTTCTGCTCGTCAGATTCTGCCTGACCGGCTCTGCTATTTCAGCACCAGCAGTTTTAACTCTGATATCCAGAATTTGCAACCCTCACTCTCTCCCTCCGAATATTCACATCTAATAATTTTCATGACATCATTATTGCTGTGTGTGTAAGCATGTCGCATTTAGTTATGAGTACAATTTCAATTGCTTTTGTCTATCTCCAGCTCAGAAAAGTGGTAATGTGAATGTCAGTGTCGGTGTGATGCTAGGTATGTAGACCGTGATTCTGAAAGACTGTTTCCAACAGTATATTCCATCAGCTCAAAGTTTGTGCGAAGATTTGTAGCTTGGGTACTCGTTGCTGTGGTACTGCTACCGAGCTGGAAGTTTTTGTTGCAAACGTTTTGTCCCCTGGCTAGGCGACATAATCAGTGCTTGGGAGCCTCCTGCGAAGCGCTTCTTTGATGTTTCCTCCGGTGTTTATAGTGGTCTGTCCCTGCCGCTTCCGGTTGTCAGTTTCAGCTGTCCGCTGTAGTGGTTGATATATTGGGTCCAGGTCGATGTGTTTGTTGATGGATTTTATCGATGAATGCCATGCCTCTAGGTATGACAAACTCCATCAACAAACACATCGACCTGGACTCAATATACCAACCACTACAGCGGACAGCTGAAACTGACAACCGGAAGCGGCAGGGACAGACCACTATAAACACCGGAGGAAACATCAAAGAAGCGCTTCGCAGGAGGCTCCCAAGCACGGATGATGTCGCCTAGACAGGGGACGAAACGTTTGCAACTAAAACTTCCAGCTCGGCGAACAGAACCACAGCATTCCATCAGCTGTTCACAACAAACAAGCTATGGACTAGACCCAAACTGCTTGCACTCACAAAACCCATCAGCGTTTTGTATTGGGCATGATCAGATGTTATATTTCATTCTAATTGATTTACGAATCTGATTGACCCAGTTCACATTCTTTATAACTTATTGTCCTTGAGAATGTTTTGTTGAGCTGCCTTATTTAACTACTCCAGTCCATGTGCTGTAGGTGGATGTAAAATGCCATTAGAAAGGGAACTTGGAAAAGTGTCAGTGTAGGAATATCAATATATTCCTAAATCAGGAAGAAAGGTGGCTTGGAATGGAATGTCAACATGGTGATATTCCCATGTGTTTGTGGCACTTGTTCTTCTTAAAGTCCAAGTTTTAGTAGTCCTTCGTAACGAGCCTTGCTAAATTTGACACAGCTGAGTGTCAGTGGATTTTTTTTTTGTTCTATACATGTTCAAAATGCATCTTATAGATGGTGGACAGACATTCAGAATTCATGAGGTTAGTTATTTCTGCAGGATTCACAGTCCCTGAAATACTTTTGTCTCCAATGAATTTGTATGGGTTGAAAGATGTGGCGTTGAAAAAACACCGCATGTCAGGCAGCATCCGAGGCACAGGAAAGTCGACGTTTCAGACATCAGCCATTCACAGGAATGGGTCATGAATCTGTATGGGCAGTCCAGTTCTGTTTGACGGTAATCCCTAGGTTATTGGTAGTTTGTGAGTTGGGTGGTGATCGTGGCATTGAATGTTGTAGATTTTGGTCCAACTATATATTGTTAGAGGTGATCCTTGTCAGGTATTTGCGTCATGAAAGTGTTACTTGTAACTTTGAAGCACACGTATGCAGAGTGCGCATATCTCAGTAATCACGAATGGTGTTGAACATTGTCCCATCATTGGCAAAGTTCAGCAATTGTGACTTTACGGTGTAGAGACCAGGTATATCTTCAACAAGAGCAGAGGATTACCTGATTTCCATTTGCTCCAGTTTTGCTATTAATATTTGATCCAGTACTTGGTCACATGCAGTCATGATGATGTTAAGTACAGTCACTCTCGATCACCACTCGAGTTCAGTTGTGTGTTTTCTTGTTGTCCATCATTAAACCAAAGTGGCTCTGGCAGAGCCCAAACTGATCATCACTGAGCAGGTTGGTGCTGAGGAAGTGCTGCTTGATCCCGCTGTAGATGTCATTGTTCATCACTTTATTAATGATAGGAATGAGACCAATGTGGCAGCCATTGATTACCTGATATTTTGTCTGTGTGCGTACAGGACACACCCGGACAGTTTCCACATTGTCAAGTAGATGCAGGTGCTGTAGCCCAGTAGGAACAGCTTGAATGGAATGTTATCAAGGCCCACGCCCTCGCATTCTCCAGCCGCTTTTGGATATCATACAACATGAAGCATAATAGCTGAAGACTGACACATTGAGGAGACTAAAACAGAACATTGCATTGACACTTCTGCCTGAACATTGCTGTGAATGTTTCAGCCTTATATTTTCCATTGTGTTCCTGGGCTCTTCTACCATTGATATTTGAGGTCCATCCTTCTCTAGTAAGTTGTTTGATAATCTACCACTACTCGCCCAGACTGTATGTCACAGAATTTCAGAAAGTCAGTCGGATTCATTGGTTAGCTGTGTCAATTACTTGCAGCTTATAGTGTTCGGTGAGTAAGTGACCCTGTTTGGTAACTTCACCTCATTTTGAGGTGTACCTGGTTCTGCTCTTAACAAGCCCTCCTGTATTCCACATTGTTTACCCCTGGCTTGATGGTCAGGGTAAGGTGGAGCCTAAGGCAGGAAATGGTAATGACAATTCTGTTGGACTACAATTTTGCTGCCGTTGGAAATGTCTGACTCAGCTCTACTGTCCAGTGCTGAGTTACCAGCTCTATTCGAATTCTGTCCCATTCAACACAGTGATGGTCTCTCTCTCTCTCTCTCTCTCTCTCTCTCTCTCTCTCTCTCTCTCTCTCTCTCTCTCTCTCTCTCTCTCTCTCTCTCTCTCTCTCTCTCTCTCTCTCACACACACACACACACACACACATATAGAGGGTACTGAAAAAGGAAAAGTGGACATTTGTCTCGAAAAATACTGTATGCGTTATTCACTGTTGACAATATAGTCACAGATCAATGTGTCTGCAGCCGGTAGATGTGTGAAGATCAGATCAGTAATGTTTCTCTTTTAGTTGTTCCCTCCCCACCTGGTGCAGATCCAGTCTCGCAGCTATGACGTTTTGTACCCGACCATCTCGATCGGCAATGCTGCTGCTGACCGCTTTTTACTGGTCGTTTTGAATTGATGCATCCAATAGAAAGTCTCCAGTTTTGCCTCTTATTACTCCCTCCAAGCTTTGTTCAATGCGAAGGGTCAGTGATCTATCAGCTGAGGTGGGGAGTCAGCAGGAGGGGTCCGTATCAATATTTCATCTGACATCATGAGGTTGAGTAAGAGGAGTTCGCAGGATGTTTCCGTGTCGGTGTTTGATCTGATGCAATGAGGTTGAGGGAGGGGAGTCTGCACGAGGTTTCTATGTTAGTGATTCATGTGACAACATGAGGAAGAGGGAGGGGAACAGCAGGAGGCTCCCGTATCAGTGTTTGGTCTGACGCCATGGGTCTGAAGGGGTGGAGACAGCAAGCGGTTTCTTTTTCAGTGTTTCATCTGACACGACGAGGATTCATTGTGTCACATTGTTGCTTGAGTAGGCTGTATAACTGCCAACACTGACCACAGCTCCCAGATGTTAGGGAGGAGCAGTTTGCAGGACCGACGGAGCTGTTTGAAAAAAATTGTTACTGTCAATCGAAGGGCGTCTGCTGTGCTGTTTGACACTGACACTATGGCTCTTGCAATTAAACACTACACAGTGTCACGTTTTATGTTCCTGCCAATGCAGGACTGCAGAAAAAATGTCGAAGTCCGTATTCCAGAGAAATTGACATTTTTTTCTTCACGATGTCACCGTACAATTCTGTTTTGAAGCTGTCCACCTGTCCATCTATATCTGTCCATGTCATTATCTCAAGCCGCTACGTCCATCTATATCTAAGTGACGCTCCACATCTCCAAAAACGTCATCAAAATACCGACGAATGTAATTTGCTCCAGTATCTACACTCACCTTTCTCTGAAACCTCCTCCAGCTTCTTCACTTCTCCCGATCTTTGCTGCCTCCTCCAGCCCCTACACCTTGCTCTAACTCCGTAACGTTCTCCCGCCGCTACACTTCTCTCCATCTCAAATCTCCTTCAGCTGCTCTACCCCTCGCTGTCTCTGTAACCACCTCCAGCTAAGACAGCCCTTCCTATCTCTGTAGGCTCCTCCAGCTGCTACACTGTTCCCTATCTTTGTATCCTGCACCAGATACTGCACTTCTCGCTATCTCTGTCGTCTCCTCCATCGACACCCCTCTCTATCAATGTAACCTGCACCACCTATTACACACAACCCTATTCTTTTAACCTCCTCCAGCGACAACTCCCAACCCTATCTCTGTAATTCCCTCCTCACCCTTTAACGCTACCGACCTCTGTAACCTCTCAAGCTACTACACCCTCCTTTTCTCTGCAAACTTCAGAGCTATTTCAGCCTTCATCTCCGCTGTGAACTTTCCCGAAACTCACTCTCACCCCAGTCTCTTTAATATCGTGCGGAAAATACTTCCTTCCATTTCTGTCTCCTCCTCCATAATCGACACACTTTCATATCTCAGTAACCACCTCCAGACACTGCTCCCTTCCTCATCTCTGTAATACCCTCCAGCATCTGCAATCTATACTATTCCTGAAACGCTTCCTGCTCTGATAGCCTTCACTAACTTCGTAGCATCCTCCATCCCAGGCACACTTCCCTATTTCTGTGACACTCTGAAGCCCTATCCTACTCCTCCATCACCTACTACAGCTCTTCCTTTCACTGTAACCACCAACAGCATATATATCCCACACGCTCTCTGTGACCTTCAGCTCCTACACTACTACCGATCTCCATAACCTCCAGGATGCCATACATAACTTCTGATCTCTGTATTCTTCTGCAGCCCCCGGCAAACATTGTCCTCTGTGCAATCTCGTCAAGCAGGTACATACCTCTATGTTCATATAAGCTCATGCAGCCTCCACACAAGTCTCAATTTCTACACTTCTTCCCTTTTCTGTAACCTCGTCCAAAACTGGCATCCCTCTCTATCTCTGGAACTTGATGGTGACCCGAAAACATTCCTTCTCACTGGAACCTCTAACTGCTGTTGTATTCCTCCCTATCGCTAGAACCTCGTGCGGAATGTATCGCTCAATAACTTAGAAATCTCCTCCAGCTCCTACGTTCCTTCTTATCTCTGTATGGAGGAATCACCCTCCCATTCTGTGTACAATTCTCTGGAGGTATAATCCTGTCGGTGAAGCATCCTCTAGCCCCTTTACTCCTCTTTATCTTTGCAACACTCATCGATAATGAGAGCCGTTCCTATTTAATAACCTGCACCAGCAATTACATAATTCCCTATCTCGCACAACTCACAAGCACCAACTCCCTTCCTTATCTCTGTAACTTCCACCAGCTACTTAGTAGACTCCTCCTTATCACTGTAATCCCCTCTCGCACATACGGCCCTCCTAACTCTGTAGATTTCTCCAGCATCTTCACACATGCATTTTGTTTTAGCCTCTGCCAGCGCTTTAATTCTCCATATCTCTGTAAGCAGATCTAATACCTACACCCATCCCTATAGTTATAAAGCTCTCAAGCTACTACATCCCTCATAATCTCGGTAAATATTTTCACTCCTAACTCTAATGTCTTGCACCTCTACACCGTCCCATATTTTTGTTCTGCAGTCGCTGCACAACTTCCTATTTATTTATACTTCTCCTGTTTTGACACTGCTCACTACATCAATCATCGAGTAGACTGCGTTAGAGAACTGGAGCTGGATGAAGATCACATCATTCGGGAAGCTGAGGGGCTGATAGTCAATGGCTATCGGGTGACAATCACTCTTACATAACAGGATAAAGGCAAGTGTGTGACGTCATGGGAGGGAAGGGAAAAGACAGACCGTGCAGGGATCACCCTGGCTGTTCTGTTAATAATAAGTATACTTTCGGCACTGTTAGGCTGGATAAACGACTGGGGAAAGCCACAGTGGCCAGTTCTTTGACAGTGGGCCTAGCTCTGCAGCTCAACAGAGAATGGGGCAGAATAGAAGAACGATAGTGTTCGGACTCTCAATGGTAAGAGGAACAGACAGGAGATTCTGTTGTAACAAGCGACACTCGGAGGATATGTTTCCTCCCGGGTGCCAGGGTCAGGGATGACTTAGATCGAGTCTTCAGGGGAGGATGGGGAGCAGCCAGAGTTCTGAGCACACCTTGGTAATGACATCAGTAATAACATGATTCTCTTCTGCTGGCAGAACATTACACATGCGTAACACCATCTGTGAATAAAGAGGAAATGACTCTCTTGTTCCCTTTTAGTCTGTCCCCTCTGATCTGAAACAGATGCCCTCGAGTCCTCGCTTACCAAACTGTGGGAAAAGGACTGAGTGGTTTCACCCTATTCATGCCTCCCCTGATCTTGTACACTTCTGTAAGACTCTCCCCCACCCCCAACCAGTCTCCTAAATTCTAAAGAAAAATATGCTCTCGCTTGTCCAACCTCTCCAGATAACTCAGACATTTGAGTGCAGACAATATTCTTGTAAATTTCTTCTGCACTCTTTCCAGTTTAACAACATCCTTCCGAGAGAATGGATGGGAATCAGTTTAGCTCAGTTGGTTCGAACATTGTTTTACAGAATAGTGTGATGCCAATAGTGTGAGTTCTATTTCCCATCACCTGGTTGAGGTTAACATGAAGGACTTTCCTTCTCGTCCTCGCCCCTTGCCTGGCGTCTGGTGGCCCTTAGGTTGAATCGCAAAGAAATGACACTTCTCTCTAATGAGAGTAACCCCTATGGTCTGGTACGACTATGGCGGTGCTTTCTGTCCATGAGTTCTGCATTCATAACTTTCTTGATTTCGTCGATCATTCCAAACTGTGCCTCAGTCCAAAGGGAGAGTTTGATGTCCCAGTGAATATGGGGTTATTGCATACAATTAGCAGAAGACAAAGACAGAGGAGCAAAAATATGCCATCAGCTCACTGAGTCTGCTTTTCCTTTCAATTCGGTTATTTTTTATCTGATAATCTTCCATTCCAATTTCCTGCATTTTCCCCCATTACTCTTGTTTAATAATCTGCCTCGCTCAAAGTTGAAGATATGTAATGGTACAGCCGGAACAGCCTTCAGAACTTTCTGCAATGTTTCCCTCCCACTAATGTGAGACTTGGTGGTCTTTAATCCTATGTGGTCTTTTTTGGAACTCTGTGTGAAAGGTGAACCTATATTAGATGTTGCCCTGTCCTTGCACACCTCTCTGTGGGCAGAGGGAAAACAAAAAGGAAAAAAAAATCAGAGCCTGTCATCTCTTCCGTCATCTCCAACATCAGCCTAACATACAGTTCATCCAGATCGTGGCGATTGCCCACTCTTTATCCCACACAAAATTCCAATTCTTCCTCAGCTTCTGTATCATTATGCTCAAGGTTCACACGGTCACGCTCCCTGAATCCAGTAACTGCTTCTCCAGACTGAAGGCCGATATGAAGTATGTGTTCAACATATTCTCTGGCTCCGTGTACAGACTGCCTCCTTGGTCTCTCATACTCCCCATTCTTTCCAAAGTTATCCTCTTGCCCTTAATATCTTTGGATTCCTGTTATCCTAATCTGTTGTTGTTTGAACACGCCCCTGTTTGGTCTTCTCACTTTCTTCAGTGTAGCCCCGCAATTTCTACACTCTTACAGCACCTCCACTGACCTGCTCAATTTATACCACTTTTAGGCTTCTCCTGCCCCTTTTATTCCGTTATGAATATTTGTAGACATCCAAGTGACTCTGGACTTGTTTCCGAAATTTCATCTTCGGTGTAACATGTTTGGCCAACAATCTCATCACTTCCATTTTGATCATGTAATAACGCCCCACGCCGTTCTGCTGCAGCTTTACCTAGAAGTAACTGTATTTTGGTCAGATCCTGTCTTAATTTTGATTTTAAAAAAGTCTGTCTCCACAATGCAAAACCTTATAATTCTCACACTTTTATTTTGGCTGAACAAACTTAGAATGTTTAAGTCAAGGTCACTGGTCCTATAATGCTCTCATAACGTGCCTGGAACTCCTGAATGGCTTCCTTCTCCAAAACGAGGCCCCATCATTCCACTGTCCATTGTTCTGTCGTCCACATGTTAATATAAGAAACTCTCTGGTATAAATTTCAGACTCCTCCTCAAAATTCATCACTGTTCCAATAAACGTTGGTAATTGAAATGCCTGAATATAGCAATGATATTACTGTTTCTACACACCTCAGTGAATTGATTATATATGTATTCCTGTATTTTCTTCTGTCTGGGTGTTCATAATATGTCACCAGAAGTACGTCTGTCATCGTTTTGATCTTAAACAGAATCACACTGCTTCATTTGAAGATCCTTCCAAGATATCGCCCCACCTTACTGCATTAACTTTTCCATAACTAATAATGCAACACCACCTCCTCTTTTACACCCTCTCCCGCTCTGCCTATAGCTAACGTACCACAGAATACTGACTTGCCCATCCTGACCTCCCTCACCCACGTCTCTGTGATGGCAAATGTGTCATACCTGCACATGTTACCTCGTTCCCTTATTACCTCTGCCTGTCCGATAATCCACCCAGCATTATGTTAAGCGCATCCAGCCTGGAATAAAACACCTGGAATAATCTGTTCCTCGGAGTTCTTCCTTCATTCACTTTTTTTTTTACCAGGCTGCCAAAACCATGATCCAAAACTTTTACTCTGGGACTGAATATTTTTTGAATTTCAGTATCTTTTTTTTTCAAAAATGTACTTATCAAATGCACCTTCCTAGAAATGAGCAGTCACCTCCACATGCCATGAGTTTGTGGGATTATTTCTTCGCCCAGGTTGCAGAGACGACAGCCATCAGTAAAGTAAAAAAGTGAGAACTGCGGATGCTGCAGAGTCAGAGTCGAAAAGTGTGGCGCTGGAAAAGCACAGCAGATCAGACAGCATTCGAAGAGCAGGAGAGTCCATGTTTCAGCCATAAGCTCTTCATCAGGAATACATTGGCGCCTTCCCCATGTTTTCTATTCCATGATGCTGAGGATATTGGGAATTGTACTCGTTTTGGAAGGCCGCACCGTATATAGTTTCGAATTGGAAAGCAGTCAGTCAGTCAGTTGGAAAGGACATTATATTGTGGACAAATTGATTTGAAAATCACAGACTGTTTCGCTCAGCTTGTGGATTCGCATCAATTGGTGAATGTGTGAGGGAGTAGCGTTTGTGAGGTCAGGAAGTTGGGGAGGGGCGTTCAGCCATGGCTTCCAGTTATGGTGCACATTGTAATATTCAGTTGCGTGTCAGTACAATGCGTGTGTGGTGACATATACCAGGCAATATCCACCAAGTTCAGTTTTAAAGTGATTCTTCGCTTGGCATTTGCTGCTGTTTTCTTCAGACTCGCTCTGTTGGATGACCCATCTATTAATCTCTGGCCGTGAACACAGATATCACGTTTTATTTTGATACTGGAGAATGTGAAAGTGACATTTATTGGATATGGTTTCATAGGATTTACTGTGGGACGCAAGATGCTACAGAAGACTGTCAAACTGTTAACGCCTTCATAGAGTTTCTGGTCGAGGCAGCAGATGGATGGAGTCCCTGAGGCAGGCCAGATGTCATTAACACAAGTAAACTGTACAGTGTGATTCCCGCAGTCCATTTCCATACATCTGCTCCCTCTGACTGAAGACAGTTTCTGGGCTGTCACTGCTATCTAATTTGGACAGCATTAGCATCTACACTGAAAACAGTAATAGCCTGCTCACTATGTCCATCCACCCCGCCCGGCCAAGATGGACTCCAAATGATTTCTAGTGAAGGAATGTTTGAGAGCCAGTCCTGACCCAGTTTGGACACTCACGTTGGAAACTTGCGACTTTTTCAATGAGTGTTATTTAATGTGAAATGCGGTAAGTGAAAGAAAAGATACACTTTTTTAGTGTGCGTGAAAACTCCGTATTTAAAAAGCGTGTTGTTAAAACACTGAAATATTTGCTTTGGTCATTGGGATAAAACTTTTGAAATATTTATGATCTGTGTACAAATTAGACTTCATCATTAGCCTGAACTGTAATTCTTGAATTTTACATGGTTTTACTGCGCCAAGTATGTTCAGCTGTTTGCTCGCATTTACATTGGGAAATACTTGGATACTGGCTTTTATTAGCATCTGCACAAGATAGCGTCCAGCACTTTAAATTACAGAAGGAGACTGTTTGGTCACTGTGTCTGAATCAGTTCTCGAAATGTCTCTCTAATTCCTCTCATTTGCCAGCTCTAACTCTGTCCGCCTGAATATTCGTAACTTCCAAATATTTGTCCAGATTGTTTCTCATTTTTCATCCACAACTCTTCCAGGCAGCCCATGACTCGTTTTTTTTTTTAAAAAAGGCTTCATTCCTACTGCCAGAAAACCGTGTTAAAGTAACGCAAATGTACTATGAATAATGAAGCCATATGGAACAATGTGGAACAGTCCACCTGTGCAGCCTCTGCTGCATTTGTGTGTGAGCATCTCTGAGACCTTCCTGCTTGTGTATTAGTGACTTGACAAGCTGCATTCGTCATCCTGTTTCTTTGTAAGTGATGCCAGGTGTGAAATGGTTTCTTTCTTAGCCCATGTAAGTGAAGCGTGGGAGTGACCAGATTCTGTGCCTCCTTGTGTAATTAGCAGGGGGTCTAAATGGGCGGTCCCCCTCCTTGTCCGACAGTTTTGTTGGGATTAATGAATTACCGATATTATTGTGAACCCAGATTAAGATCCTGAATGAGCTTCACAGTTTATGGTGGAAATGTGGTGTCTGGATGAGCTGTTACATGAGTATTACTCAAATGTGAACAACATGATAGTGAATGTTGGCCAGGTCTTGTTGCACATGGACACAGACTGCTTCAGGAGCTGAGGGGCGACAAACTGCTCGGAACATTGTAGAAACTTAAATTAGTATACTCACTTCTGCTCAGTGTGGACTCAATGTGCTGAATGGCCTCCTTCCATGCACTGTCAGAATTCTATAATGACCATCGAGAGGTGTCTGGGCTCAGGAAGCAACGCTGAGGATCTCCTTCAGAGATGTCCCACGGCAGGTAGATAGGATAGTGAAGAAGGCATTTCGTATGCTTTCTTTTATTGATCAGAGTATTGAGTACAGCTTTTGGGAGGTTATGTTGCGGCTGTGTAGGACATTAATGAGGCTACTGTTGGCATATTGCGTGCAATTCTGGATTTTTTTCTATCGGAACGATGTTGTGAAACTTGAAAGAGTTCAGAAAACATTTGCAAGAATGTTGCCAGGTTTCGAGGCTTTAAGAGGTACAGGGAGAGGCTGAATAGGCTGTGGCTGTTTTCCCTGGAGTGTCGGAGGCTGAGGGGTGATCTTATAGAGGATTACAAAATTATGAAGGGCATGGATAGGGTAAATAGGCAAAGTCTTTTCCCTGTAGTGGGGAATTCCAGTACTAGAGGGCAAAAGTGTAGGGTGGGCAGGGAACTATATAAAGGAGACATAAGGGGCAACATTTTAACACAGAGGGTGTTACGGATATGGAGTGAGTTGCCAGCGGAAGTGGTGGAGGCTGGTACAATTGCAACATTTAAGAGGCATTTGGATGGGTATATGAATAGGAAGGGTTTGGAGGGATATGGACCGAGTGCTGGCAGGTGGGACTAGATTGGGTTGGGATATCTCGTCGGCATGGACAGGTTGAACCGAAGGGTCTGTTTCCATGCTGTCCATCTCTATAGGACTCTATGGCTTAGATGATTGTTGTCCACTGATAATAAACATCTTCCCTTGAGCTGTAAATGACTGCAAATAGTCGAGGGATCACAATCGATTATCCTTCAAAGCAATGTTTATCAGAATTCCTTGATGTCATCCTCAGTCACATTTACAATAGGGCCAATGCTTCTGACCTGAAACCTGTGTTACCTAACTTTTTCAGGTTATGAGGTAATGCTTTAGGAACAGGGAATGCTTTCTTCAAGCAGATGGTAGGGAATGACAGAAATTCTGTTTTCCAGAGAACCAGGGAGCAAGATCACTGAAAGTATTTATAGAGGAGACATACAGATTTTCACCTGAAGCAGAGTTGGCGGTTGTGACGAATTGAACATTAAAGATGATTTGAGAACTAGAGAAGGTCTGCCATGATCTTATTGAAAGTCAATGCATGCTTGGAGGGTGAACGAAATGTCCAGGCTCTGATGATCTCGCATTCTGTTAATGGAAATGTAGTGGATGCAATTTTCCTGGAAGTTCTGTTATTGATTGTTGCAGTCAGTGAGACAAGAGGACTTTGTGAGCCATCTCTGGGGGATGTATAGGAGCTGTATTCACAATGAATCTGGATCTACAGCATCAAAACAAATGAAGCACATGTTACAAAGAGGAAGACCTATAAAGAGAGATGAGGGGGTTGTTTTAACAATTATATTTTTCAAACTACACAAAGTCTATACGACTGTCTTGAGGGGCTGAATGGGTCTTCTCTTTTTCCAGTCACCAGATTATAGCGGAAAGTGGCCTCCAGCTGTTCCTGATGACGGTAGGTTTTGAGTTCCTGATGTAGGGTTTTGGCCCGAAACGTCGATTTTCCTGCTCCTTGGATTCTGCCTGACCTACTGTGTTTTTCCAGAACCACTCTAATCCAGACTCCAGCTGCTACTGTCGAGCAGGTTTGAGGGACTGAATGGAGCCCAGGAACATGGGACTGAGGAACAGGAGTGGGGCACAAGACATTTAGCCGAGGCACTAGGATTGTGGCTGATATGGTCTTTTTCTCAGCCCCACCCTCCTGTCTGTATCAGATTAACCGTGACTGACGTCTCTATCAAATGTTTAACTAACTCAGTTTTGAAAAACATGTAAACAGAAAGGCAGCACAAACTTCCAATGAGGATAATCACTATTTAAAAGACCATTTTAGAATGTTTCCTCATCCCTTTCACAAATTAAAACGGCATGGAAAGAGACCCTTTAGTTCCACTTATCCAGGCCGACCAGAAATACTAACCATTTCCAGTCCCATTTGCAAGTTTCTGGCGCACAAACCTCACACCCTTCCTATTCATATCCCAATCAAGAAGTCTTTTCAATGGATGGAGGTTTGCTCGCAATGACGGATGGTTCATTTTCAGATGTTTTGTCACCGTACGAGGTAACAACTTCAGTGAGAGTGAGGACTAAGCACTGCTGATGTTTCATGTTTTCTTTTTATATGTTTGGGTTTCTTTGGGTTGGTGAGATAATTTCCTGTGGTGATATCATTTCCTATGGTGATGTCATTTCTGTTTTTTTCTCAGGGGTGTCAAACGGGGTCCAAGTCAATGTGTTTGGTTGTAGTTTTCCGGTTGGAATGCCATGCTTCTAGGATTTCTCGTGCGTGTCTCTTTCTGGCTTGTCCTAGGATAGACATATTGTCCCAGATGAAGTGGTGTCCTTCCTTATCTGTATGTCAGGATACCAGTGAGAGAGGTCATGTCATTTTGTGACTCGTCGATGTTCATGCCTTCTGGTGGCAAGTTTTCTGCCGAGTTGTCTCATGTAGTGTTTGTATTTCACGGTGTCAAATACGCTAAAACCGGCTCTAAAATGAGAAACAAATGCCGTCTGGCAGAGTTCAAACCACGAACAGCTGTTCTTCGTGCATGAATGACTAAAAGAAAACAGGTACCACCGAAATGTCTTAAAAACAAACCTCCTCTTAACACCCCGCTAGCCAAAAGAACAGCAGAGCACAATGGCCGCAGAATGCTTAGAGAAATGATTAACGATGCCCACAACAGATCTACAAATAAAACCGGAAACTTTGCATCAAAAATCTTTACTCACTCATGGAACAGACCATGAATGGACAGACACAGTACAACAATCTACAGATATTAGACTGCGACAAACACAGAAAATGACTGAACTGGTCCTGCAGAAAACACTAGACAAACTTATACAAAATAACAACACTGACAATACAGAAGCATGGTTAAAAAAATCGTATTTGATCGAACCTTAACTGACACTAAGAAAGCCGTCTAAGTAAAAGGATTAAATTGCAACTTCCAGGAAGTGCACAAGAAAGTTTTTTTTTAGCAGCATCAGGAACAGCACTGAAACACAACCAAATAACAGAAGAAACCCCCCACACGAGCAGACAGGTAGTCACACCAACATTAAGCAGGAGAAAGGAAGGAATCACACTGAATACACAAGAAAGGAAAGCACTAGAAATACTAAGAAAAGATGAAAACATTTGCATTCTACCAGCAGACAAATGACGCTTCACAGTCATTTTAAATCAAAGAGACTACTTTGAAAAAGTGAACACACTACTTGCAGATACCATCACTTACCAACAAGTGGCGGGAGACCCGACCCCACAAATAGAGAACCGAATCACAGCTCTACACAATAAACTTCAGAAATCTGGAGAAATAAATAAGACCGACTTCAAAAAAGTGAGACCAGACAGATTCAACACACCACGCATCTATGGATTACATAAAAATCACAAATCAGCAGCGCGCCTCAGTCCCATAGTCTCGTTACCTGGCACACCTACTTACACATTGGCCAAGGAGCTACACCAAATACTAAAACGCTTAATATAAGACTCAATCCATTCCATCGACTGAACATCGTTCCTGACGATGATCAAAGAAATAAAGATAGAAGAGGTTGAAATAATGATCTCTTTTGATGTATCGGCCCTGTTCACATCAATCAACATCAACATGGAGAAGGAAACACTGACGACACTATTAGTAGTCCCAAAGACACATATACCAGTCACCACCAACTTCTACAGGAAAGACAGTATCGTCAAGCTAGTGGACCTATTCCTTACGACCCACTTCACCTTCAGCAACAAAACTCACAGACAAGCTAATGCAACAACCATGCAATCTCCGATATCAGGGTTATTAGCAGAGATAGTAATACAGAGACTCGAACAAACAGCTCTGCCAATCATCCAACCAAAACATTTGGTCTGCTACGTGGATGACACCTTTGTTGTGACTAAACGAAAAAACGGAGGAAACCTTGAAGACAATCAAAGATATACTTACTGGCATAAACTTCACCAAAAAAAGAGGAAAACAACAACAAACTTCCATTCCTAGATATCACAGTACAGCGAATAGCCAATTTGTAACTTCAAACCAGCGTCTACAGGAAAGCAGTACACATGGACCAAATATTGAACTACAGAAGCAATCACCCCAACATCCACAAACGAAGCTGCATCAGAACATAATTTTAACGAGCCACCGCCCACTGCAACACAGAGGAACGACGCAGAGCAGAGGAAAGTCATTGATACAGTGTGTTCAAAAAGAATGGGATCCCAATGAAACCAGTTCGCCAATTTCTCAGCAAAAACCGAAACAAGCTGACTGCCAGACTACTCAGACCACTTGACATCATAGTAGCCCACATAGCACCAACACACTAAAACAGCAGCTAACGAATTTGAAAGACCGTATACAGACAACAAGTAAAACTAATGTAATGAAAACAATTAATGTGCAGGAACTGTAACACACACTACATTGGACAAACAGGGAGAAACCTAGCCAGCAAGATACATGAACATCAACTAGCCACAAAACTACAGGACCCTTTCTCACTGGTATCCTCATATACAGAAAAGGAAGGGCGCCGATTGGACTGGGACAACACATCCATCCTCGGACAAGCCAAACAGAGACATGCAGTAAAATTCCTCGAAGCATGACATTCCAACTGGAACTCTATCAACAAATATTGATTAGACCACGTTTACCAACCCTGAGAAAAAGAACAGGAAATGACATCACCATAGGAAATGACATCATTATAGGAAATGTCATCACGAGCCCAAAGAAACCCAAACATATAAATATAAAGCAGGGAACATTAGACGTGATTCTTCCGGACGCTCAATGAAGATGTTATCTAGTATGGTGACGAAATGTCTGAAAATGGACCTTCCACCTCAGCGAGCATACCTACATACCGAAACTCATCCTGAGCTACAAATCTTTGGAAAAAAAACAGATAATGCCTTTTAATGCAATTGTATCATCCCCCACTACTTCCTCTGGTAGCCAGCTCCAGAAACGAACCGCCCCCTGCGTGAACAAGGCGTCTGTAGCTGTAAAATCTTTCACCACTCACCATAACATATTGCCCACTGTTTGTTGACTCCCCTACTCTGAGACAAGGACGTTGAATATTAATACTATCCATGCACCTATTGATTATTATCAACCTCTATAATGTTATCGCTCAGACTCCGACGGTCCAGGGTAAAAATGCCTCAGTCTGTCCAGCCTCTCCCTTTATTTCAAACCTTCCAGTCCCGGCAACAATCTTGTAAATCTTTTCTGCAGCATCTCACGTTTAACAGCATTCTTCCTATTGCAGTGTGAACCGAGTTAAACACAGTATTCTAAATGTGACCTCACCAACCTGTCCAACCGCAACACGACCCCCCAACTTCAATACTCAATGCTCTCACCAAAAAGGCGAGCACAACAAACGCCTTACATAGAACATAGAAGAATACAGCGCAGTACAGGCCCTTGGGCCCTCGATGTTGCGCCGATCCAAGCCCACCTAAACTACACTAACCCACTATCCTCCATATACCTATCCAATGCCCTCTTAAATGCCCATAAAGAGGGAGAGTCCACCACTGTTACTGGCAGGGCATTCCATGAACTAACGACTCGCTGAGTGAAGAACCTACCCCTAACATCAGTCCTATATCTACCCCCCCCTTAATTTAAAGCTATGCCCCCTTGTAATACCCGACTCCATACGCGGGAAAAGGTTCATACTGTCTACCCTATCTAACCCCCTAATCATCTTGTACACCTCAATCAAGTCACCCCTAAACCTTCTTTTCTCTAGTGAAAACAGCCCCAAGTGCCTCAGTCTTTCCTCATACGATTTTCCCTCCATACCAGGCAACATCCTGGTAAACCTCCTCTGCACCCGTTCCAGTGCCTCCACATCCTTCCTATAGTATGGCGACCAAAACTGCACACAATATTCCAGATGCGGCCGTACCAGAGTCTTATACAACTGCATCATGACCTCAGGACTCCGGAACTCAATTCCTCTACCAATAAAAGCCAGTACGCCATATGCCTTCCTCACCGCACTATTTACCTGGGTGGCAACTTTCAGAGATCTGTGTACATGGACACCAAGATCCCTCTGTTCATCCACACTACCAAGTATCCGACCATTAGCCCAGTACCCCATCTTTTTGTTATTCTTCCCAAAGTGAATCACCTCGCACTTAGCTACATTGAATTCCATCTGCCACCTTTCTGCCCAGCTCTGCAGCTTCTCTATATCCTGCTGTAACCTGCCACATGCTTCCTCACTGTCAACAACTCCTCCGACTTTCGTATCATCCGCAAACTTGCTCACCCAACCTTCTAACCCCTCTTCCAGGTCATTTATAAAAATGACAAACAGCAATGGTCCCAAAACAGATCCTTGCGGAACACCGCTAGTGACGGCGCTCCATGAAGAAACTTTGCCATCAACTACTACCCTCTGTCTTCTTCCATCCAGCCAATTCCTAATCCAAACCTCCAACTCACCCTCAATGCCATATCTCCGTATTTTCTGCAGTAGCCTACCATGGGGAACCTTATCAAACGCCTTACTAAAATCCATATATACCACATCTACCGCTTTCCCCTCATCAACCTCCTTCGTCACCTTTTCAAAGAATTCAATAAGGTTTGTGAGGCACGACTTGCCCTTCACAAAACCATGCTGACTATCCTTGATCACATTATTCCTATCCAGATGTGCATAAATCCTATCCCTTACAATTCTCTCTAAGACTTTGCCCACAACAGAAGTGAGACTCACCGGCCTATAGTTACTAGGGCTATCCCTACTCCCCTTTTTGAACAAGGGAACCACATTTGCTATCCTCCAGTCTTCTGGGACTACTCCTGTAGACAAAGAGGACATAAAAATCAAGGCCAATGGCTCTGCAATCTCCTCCCTTGCTTCCCAGAGAATCCTAGGATAAATGCCATCAGGCCCAGGGGACTTATCAATTTTCACCTTTTCCAGGATTTCCAACACCTCTTCTCTACATACCTCGAAGCCATCCATTCTACTTATTTGTGACTCAGTATTCTCATCTACAACAATGCCCTGTTCCTGAGTAAATACTGAAGAAAAGTATTCATTCAGTGTCTCCCCAATCTCTTCCGCCTCCACACGCAACTTCCCACTACTATCCTTGACTGGACCTATTCCTACCCTAGTCATTCTTTTATTCCTAACATACCTATAGAAAGCCTTAGGGTTTTCCCTAATCCTATCGACTAAGGACCTTTCATGTCCCCTCCTTGCTGCTTTTAGCTTTCTCTTCAGGTCCTTCCTGGCTACCCTATAACTCTCAATCGCCCCAATTGAACCTTCACGTCTCATCTTGAGATAGGCCGCCCTCTTCCACTTAACAAGGGATTCCAATTCCTTGTTAAACCACGGCTCCCTCGCACGACCCTTTCCTTCCTGTCTGACAGGTACATAATTATCAAGGACACTCAATAGTTGCCCCTTGAACAAGTTCCACATATCCTTTACACTCTTGCCTTGGAGTCTACTTTTCCAAGCCACACATCCTAAGTCATGCCTCACCGCATCATAATTTCCCTTACCCCAACTATAACTCTTGCCCTGTAGTACACACTTATCCCTCTCCATCACGAGTGTAAAAATCACCGAATTATAGTCACTATCCCCAAAGTGCTCACCTACCTTTAATTCTAACACCTGGCCTGGTTCGTTACCCAGAACCAAATCCAGTATGGCCTCACCTCTTGTTGGCCTGTCTACATATTGTGTCAGGAAACTCTCCTGCACACATTGAACAAACACTGACCCATCTAACGAACTTGAGCTATAGCTTTCCCAATCAATATCAGGAAAGTTTAAAGTCCCCCAGAACCACCACCCTATTACTGTCACTCATCTCCTGAATCACCTTCCCAATCCTTTCTTCAATGATTCTAGGACTATTAGGAGGCCTGTAAAAGACTCCTAACAGGGTGACCTCACCTTTCCTATTCCTAACCTCAGCCCAAACTACCTCAGATGGCAAGTCCTCATCCATCGTCCTTTCCACCGCTGTAATACTATCTTTGACAAGCAATGCCACACCTCCCCCTCTTTTACCCCCACCTCTGACCCTACTAAAACATTTAAATCCCGGAACCTGCAACAGCCAATCCTGTCCCTGTTCTAGCCATGTCTCCGTAATAGCCATAACATCGAAGTCCCAGGTACCAATCCACGCTGCAAGTTCACCTACCTTATTTCGTATACTTCTTGCATTGAAGTATACACACTTCAAGCCACTTCCCTGTTTACAGGCACCCTCCTTGGAAATTGATGCCATGTTCCTCACCTCCCTACACTCCAGGCCCTGCACCCTGAAGCTACAATCTGGGTTCCCATGCCCCTGCCGAGTTAGTTTAAACCCCCCCCAAGAGCACTAGCAAACCTCCCCCCAAGGATACTGGTTCCCCTCAGGTTCAGGTGTAGACCATCCTGTTTATAGAGGTCCCACCGTCCCCAGAAAGAACCCCAGTTATCCAAAAACTGGAACCCCTCCCTCCTGCACCATCCCTGAAGCCACGCATTTAAGTGTTCTCTCTCCCTATTCCTCGAATCTCTATCACGTGGCACGGGTAACAAACCAGAGACAACAACTCTGTTTGTTCTAACTCCGAGCTTCCAACCTAGCTCCCTGAAAGCCTGCCTAACATCCTCAGCACTCCTCCTACCTATGTCGTTGGTGCCAATGTGGACCACGACTTCGGGTTGCTCCCCCTCCCCCTCCAGGACCCGGAAAACACGATCAGAGACATCACGTACCCGTGCACCTGGGAGGCAACATACCAAACGTGAGTCTCTCTCGTTCCCACAAAACCACCTATCTGTGCCACGAACTATCGAGTCCCCAATTACTACTGCTCTGCTCTTCTTCACCCTTCCCTTCTGAGTAACGGGGACAGGCTCCGTGCCAGAGACCTGAGCCCCGTTACTTACCCCTGGTAAGTCATCACCCCCACAAGTATCCAAAACGGTATACTTGTTCTTGAGGGGAATGGCCGCAGGAGGTCCCTGCACTGGCTGCTTCCTCCCAGTCCCCCTCACTGTAACCCATCTATCTGCCATCTTTGGAGTTACTACTTCCCTATAACTCTGATCTATGACCCCCTCTGCCTCCCGAATGATCCGAAGTTCATCCAACTCCACCGCCTTCTTCACCATCCTGTCTACGTGCAATTCTACCTTTAAGGAACGACGAGCCGACAGCTTTTTTTCAACACTTTTCAGGGCTTCACCATTAATTTTATAAGTCATGCCCTGCTTCACCTCACAAAAATTACATAACCTCATGTTTATCTAAATCAAATTTCGTCTGCAACTACTTGGCCTTTTGGCCCACCTTATCGATGTCCCATTGAACTCTGAGATAATAGAACATAGAACAGTACAGTACAGCACAGGCCATTCAGCCCTCCATAGCATGCTAGTCATTTATCCTACTCGGAGATCAAATTAACCTATTTCCCCTCCAATTTACTATCATCCATGTGCCTTTCTAAGAATCGCTTGTGTCCCTCTCATATTTATGACTCTATGACCACTGCTGGCAGCGGTTTCGACGCACTCACCACTCTCTGAGTAAAATATCTGCCTCTGACATCGCCAGTAAATCTTCCTCCAATTACAGTTCCGCTCTGTGTTTGACATCTCGCCATGGGGTAAAAGTCTCTCTCGACACATTCTACGTATTCTTCCTAAGATCTTGTGCACCTTTATCAAGTCACATCTCATTTTTCTTCTCTCCAGTGCGAACAGTCAGAAATCCCTCAAACTTTCTTCATAAGGCATGTTTTCCAATCCAGACAGCATCCTGGTAAATCTCCTCTTCTCCCTCTTGAAACCTTCCATATCCTTCCTATGATGAGGCAAACAGAATTGAACATAAAATTCCAAGTGTGATCTTCTTCACTGTCCACGACATTACTTATTTTGTTGATAAGCAAACATGATAATCATGGAAATATTCACATCCAAATCATTTTTGTACATGATGAAAATCAGCGGATTCAACACTAATCATTGCAGCAAACTGCTGGTTACAGGCCTCCTGGAAAAAAAGAAATCCTCGACCCACACACTCTGTCTCCTATCTACAATCCAATTTTGTGATCAATTGGCGAGCTCATCTTGGATCTATTTATGACCTAACCGTACTAACTTATCTGCCGTCCACAATCTCGTTGAATGCCTTGTTGAAGTCAATATGAATAACGTCTACCACACTGACTTGATGAAGCTTCTTCATTACCTCTTGAAAATAACTGAATCAAGCCAGCAAGGCTCGATTTTCAATGTGTAATACCAGATCTATAATCGGTCATTGCATTTCGAAGTAAATGTACATCCTATCCCTCAGAATTCCCATCAACATCATGCCCACCATTGATATCAGGCACACCAGTCCATCGTTCCCTGGCTTTCAGTCACGATTTCCTTTTCTCGTCCGTCTCCACAAGAGGGCACAGCAAATGCTAAATGTAAGGAAGTTCGTTGTGTGACAAATAAAACAGGGCTCACACTGAATCAGCTTCAGTGTTGGGAATAAATCAAGCAGATATTTTAATCTGCTAATATTAAGCATATGGCCAAAACAGGATTAATCGATCATTGATGGAAAGAGGAATGACAAACAGTTTGGATACTGTAAATACGGACAGCAATGTTTCCCTTTCTAAAAATACTGACAAACGCACATTCAAGATAATAAACTGAGAAAGAAAATATCTGTGAATTGTTTACTTATAAGAACTTCGGATGAATACGAGGTGAACTCATGACGAATGTAAAAATGAGGGATATTCGCAAAATATATTCACCTTATGAAGTTATTCTTACTCTTATAGCAGTAGCAACAGTATTCGACCCTGGAACAGATGGATGTGGATGAGTTCCTTTTGCTTCAGGCAATGGGAGATTCCAATGAATCCTCATCAGGTTGTAAGATGGAAAGATGACAGAGGAATCTTCAGCTTGTTCACCTTGCTGTGGAGGAACACGGAGAGAGAGAGGGAGCAATAGGTCGTTCCTTCTCAGGAAGTTAGAATTTCCTCCTCTCCGAGTTGAATCACACAATAATGTTATCCGACCTCAAACTGGGCCACGAGACGTCTCCTTGAACAGTGCCTGAACTGCACCCCATCACATCCCCTGCTCTTTGTAGATGCATCATTGGTCTTGCCATACACAGAGCCATTTCCTTCGTAACAAGAGACCTCACTTGATTTGAAGACACGTTTATATTTTCCAATTAAGTTTAAAAAAAAACGTTTAATATCTTGACAATATGTATATTGAAGTGAATGTGTCTTTTACTTAAACTACTTCTGCATTTTAAATCCCCCATTCAAGATTAACTACCCATTAGGTATTCACTAGTTTGTATGTCAGTAAGAACATCTCTCGTTCTCAGTGCTAAACTTTTAACTATTCATAACATAATGCTTTCACTTCAAGAGCGAGCAAAGAGAAACATCGTTTAATTGTTTTGAAAACAATTATCTTTTTCAGTTTAGGGATACATACCTACACAGTGCATCGGATCTGATCTCAACAATGTCCAGTTGAATGACATCCCTGACATCGTCCCCAATGCCCAGAGCAAGAAACAGCAGAATTCCTTTTTCCTTCCAAATGACTTGATGCATCTTCAGACCTGCTTCATGTGATTCATATAGCAGGACACATAAATCCCACTGTACCGCCATGTTCTGCATTATTTCTTTATTTGAATAATTTACAGTTGCTTTATTTTTTACCCAAAACACAAAGTTCCCATCGCCCACATTGTACTGTTCTTTTCTTGCCGATGGCATTGTTAGTCCCCTCCCCTGTCTGTCCAACACTGCAGCTGCTCTGATTCCAATTTAAATCTTATCGAATGGTTATGCTGGTGTATGAGCAAACGGAGCTCCATTCCATTCAACTCCTTCATCAAAACGATTAATCGATATTGAAAATTTCTTCTGGCCTCACATTGATCCCTGAGGAATTCCAGTAGGTACGGCTTGCCAACATGAAAATAAGTAATTATCTCTGTTGTTTACTTTCCACTAGCTAAACTGGGATCCCCTGCTCCTGTGTAACAGCTTGGACAGGCTGCATGACCTCCTCCTATGCTGTGTAGCTGACCGTCACGATGTTTTTGAGCACAACAGTACTCCATTAGGACATTTGTTGTCAGATCACCAGGTAGAAGTCGTAATATCAGTGATACGAATCCCTGATAGTTTAAAAGATAAGCACATAATGTAGCATAACATTTGATTTGAATGCTGCACGGTCAAAACGCTGTCTTTAAGCTGCAGCAATCAATCTAGTTTGCTTTCTCAGTCAGGTGTTCAATTTACCCCGGACATATATTGAGGAGCAGAGGAAATATCACATTAAAGTCAATAGAGTGGTGCTGGAAAACGACAGCAGGGAAGGGAGCATCCGAGGAGCAGGAGAATTGAAATTTCTTGCGTAAACCGTCAATCAGGAATGAGGCTTCCAGTCCGGAGGGATGAGATAAAAATGGGAGGGGTGTTGGTTCAGGGGAAGGTAATTGGGAATCCGATAGATAGGTGAAGGTGGGGCAGAAGGTGATAGTCGGATAGGAAGATGGAATGGATAGACGGGAAAGGTGTTGGACAGGTCAAGAAGGCAGTGCCGATTTCGGATATGTCTGGGAGACCTGCACCAACCAGCCCCACAGTTATGTAGCTGAACACTTCAACTGCCCGCACACTCCACCAACGACATGCATATCCTGGGCCTCCTTCTTCGCCAAACCCTTCCAATCCAACGCCTGGAGCAAGAACGCCTCATGTGTACTCCTTCTGAAGAGATTTCCCGCTCGCCTGATTAACATGCGTCCCTTTAACAACGCAACCAATACAGATAATTTTCATCATTAATTCCATTTTGGGCCGTGTCTACTCTGTGGAAAGCTTCCGCGGTCACTGAACATTAAAATTAAAAAAAAAAATGTCACTGTGGGGTTACCTTATACAGGTTTAGAAAATCATGAGGGACATTGGTAGAGTGAACGGGCAAGGTCTTTTTTTTTTCCTTTTGGTGAGGTTGTGCAGAACTAAAGGGCATATGTTTAGGGTGAGACGGCCAGGATTAACAAAGTTTCCAACCGGCTACTTTTTCATCCAGAGCGTGGAGCATGTATGGAGTGAGCTGCCAGAGGAAATATTACAGGCTTAGTAAAATTACAGTGTTTAAAAGGCATTTGAGTGGATAAATGAAACGGAAGGGTTTTGGATGGATATGAATCAAATGCTGGCAAGTGGGACGAGATTTGTTTAGGATGTATGCTTGGCATGGCCGAGTTGGACTGAAGGATCAGTTTTACTACTGTATAATTCCCTGACACTGTGACAGAATATTTCATTCCATTTCTATGTAAACCCTTACAGAGGACTAATGGTCTCCACCGTCTCATTGTCACGACCCTGACTGGCTGAATAGGATCCTCATCTCCCTCTGTAATAGCCTCGAGTGGTGCAGTGAGAGAACACCGCATGGAGTAGATGCTGCAGTTGCCATTCGGCCCCACGAGAAACTGATCATTTTGGAAAGACCATGGCTGGTCTGTTTGTGAATGAACACCCATTTGCTGTTTATACCCAATAAATATTGACTCTCCTGTCCATAAATGGTCAGTCATGGTCAGACTTGAATATCTTCAATGACCCATTGTTGTCTGTGCCCTGGGATGAAAACACCACAGACAACACCACATGAAGGAGACGGACACAACGTTGTCTCCATCGTAAATGGGGACTCTCTTAATTTTAAAGTGGATCAACCGCACAGCAAGTCACCTCCTCTTGTGAGAAATAAGTGTACAACAATTACGAAAAGACATCAACCATTTAGGTCATCAAACCTATCCCGCATTCCTATTGATTGTTCAGTAAACTAGTTGTCAAACTCTATGTTCAGTGCATTCTTGGGTAGACATTTCCATTACCGTAAAATATACAGCGTACGAAAGTGGAGCAGAACTAGGCCATTTGACACATCGAGTCGAATCTAAGATCAAAGAAGAAAGAACAAAGAAAATGGATAGCCCACGAACAGCCCCTTCCACTGTAAAAGCCTGAGCCGATCATAATCCATTGTCGAAAACAGTCGCCCAATTCCTAACCATCTGTATCCCTCTGCTCCCCATCTACTCATGCGTCTGGCTAGATGCAAATTAAATGAATCTACTATGCGTGCCTCTACTACCTCTGCTGGCGACACTTTCCAGTCACCTCCCAACCTCGGTGTAAAGCACCGACTGCGTGTATCCCCTTTAAACATTTCACCTCTCAGCTGGAATGCGTGACCTCTCGTTATTGAAACCTTCACCATGGGGAAAAGTTTATCTCTATATACCCTTCATGATTTTGTAGACCTCAATCAGGTTCCTCCCTTAATCTCCTATAATCGAATGAAAACAATCCTCACCTACTCAAGGTGTCTTCATTGTCAGCATCTTCCATACCAGGCAACATCCTCGTAAATCTTATCTGCACCCTCTCGAAAGCATCAACATCTTTTTGGTAATGTGGCGACCACAACATTACACAGTATTCTAAATCCGGCCGAACGAAATCTTGTCCACTTTTACCAAGACCTGCTAGCTATTTTATTAATACCCCGTCCGATGAAGGCAAGCATATTACATGACTTCTTGACTATTCTATCCACCTGTGCAGCAACCTTCAGTGCACGAGCACCCGAGCTACAAATCTTCTCCCAAACTTTGAACACCCTTATAGGCTTAATCCTTTAAAATCCAGACAGGTCCAGAAAGAGGTGGAGTCCATGCTTGACAAGGATTTCATCGAACCGAGCCAGAGCGAATGGAGTTCACTGATCATCTTAATTCCCAAACTGGATGGTGCTCAACGATTTTGCGTGTACTATCGGAAGATCAACGCCATTATAAAATCGGACTCATATCCAAATCCGAGTACTGTATCAATACATTTCATAAACCAGTTACATCACCAAGGTTGAATTACTATGTGGTTAAAGGCAGGTATCCTTTGTGGAGACGGCGCAATGAAAATCCGTGTTTGTCACCCCAAATGGGCTATGTCACTTTAAAGTATTGCCCTTTGGAATGAAGGACGCACCCGCCATATTTCAAAATCACAGGAACACAGGTGTGGCGGGGTTAATCGACTGTACACTCTGTTTGGACGATGTAGTGATCATTACTAAGCCCTGGAAACAACACATGGTATTACAGGCAGAGCTGTGTGAACTACTATGTAGAAGAAAACACGTAATAAACTTAAACAAAACTGAAATCACAAAAAGAGAGGTGTCTTTCATCGGCCAAAGGATGGGTCTTGGAATGTTGATCCAATGGAAAGCAACAACAAAAGCCGTCGAAGGATTTGCACGACTAAACTCGATGGACAAGGAGCTTCGATTCTTAGGACTAAACGGATTCTATTGGAAGATTTTCTTCCCAAAACTCATCAGTGAAGTGGCATGGTTAATAGAATTTCTGAAGAAGAACACAATGCTTGGGAGGACAGAACAATGTCAGAAGGCATTCGAACATTTGAAAGCAACATGAATAAATGGACCAGTTTGAGCGACATCAAACATTTCAAAACGTTATCAAGTTGCCATCGATGTTCGTGACAAAGGAGTTGGAGCTGTACTTCCACAGGAAGACGATGATGTGTTTGTACTGGCAGTTGGTTTATTTTAGATGAAACTTAACATCCACTAAATACTCCACGATCGCAAATGAAATATTGAGTGATGGTACTGGCCTGCCGAGATTTTAATGTGTATCTTACGAACAACTTACGAACAGAGTCGGTTTTCTACACGGAGTACACTGCTCTTACGTTCTGGAACTCTATAAACACAAAAATATGTGGCCATATTCTAGAATCTCAAGTTAAAGACTATTATTTACATATCGTTTATGTTGGGGTCTTGTGAATGTAATTGCAGATACGTTATCCAGGATTGAACTGATAAACCATAGATAATATTGATATCTATCCATTGTTGTACTTAAGTAGGAAGACGATAATATGGCGTTAAATGTCATAATATTGTGTTTTAGGAATAGAGAAATAAAGAAGCCATACTTTCATTACGATGGATTACTTTCCCTTAAAGTGGGAGTTGTTAGAAAGGTGTAGAAATACTACGCTATTAAGAGGATTGAAAAGATAGCAGAACTGACACCACACGAAGTTTTAGAAGGTAACAATTAACCTTTGGTCGAAAATGTAGCAGTGGCTGAGCTGCTATGAGACAAAATCAAATTCAAATTTGGCCAATCAGTTTAAATTGTGCCCAAGGTACCAAACTATAATCAATTGAATGTAGTATTTTGATAATATTAAACCAATAAAATGATCCGACGTTCTGGAGTACAAAACTAGACAATTTTGAACAGTTGAGAAAGAACTGTGAAAACTCCAACAAGTACATGCTGCCTGCAGAACAGGTCTCTGCGCGGTATCTGTTAATAGTTTTGTGCAGCAGAATATTGAGCCCAACCTGGAGAGAAGATCTACAGAGGAAATTTGGCAAACTTGACTGGTTTCCGAATGTGATCGTTTTTCTGTGAACCGGTAATCGAGATATTTTTTATTGTACTCGTATTGTCGAGTGCGACGTAGAAGATAGTTCTAAGAGAAAGGAATTGTAAATTGTCATTGTTTAATATGCTCTGTTAGACATAAAGAATAAAGTTGTTAATTTTACTTCAAATAGTGACTTTTGGGATAGTTCTTTGCCTGTCGAATTTTAACACATTAAATCTTGAGGTGAATCGTCTTTAGGATGTTTGTTGAATTAGCAGAGGAATTATATAACACAATATAACAATGAGTTCCACAGAAGCACCACCCTCTGGCTGAAGAAATTCATCTTCATCTTAGTTCACAATCATTATCCCTTTACCCTGAGGTTGTGCCAATGTGTTCAAGTACCCCATATCAGTTGAAACATTTTCTTCAAATGAACTGTATCCAAGCTTATCAGTATTCTGTAAATTTCAATCATAGAGTCATCGAGTCAGACAACAATGAAACAGATTGTATTTCCCAACAAGTCCGTGCTGAGCAAGTTGAAAACCTAATATAGTTCTGCCTCCATGAACTTGGCCCATATCCCTCTAAACATTTCTTATTCATGCACTTATCCAAATGTCTTATAAATATTGCAACTGTACCGTCATTCATTACTTCCTGTGGACTCTCTGTGTAAAAAAAGATCGTCATCTCTTTTTTTTAAATCTTCCTCCTCTCACCTTAAGAATAGGCCCACAGGTTTTAAAATTCCCCACCCGAGGGCAAGGACAGATGTAGTTAACTATATCTGTACCCCAGCGAGTTTTGAGAAGATTTGTAGTTCAGGTTGAATTTCAGCATCTAGGTTTGTTCGCTGAGCTGGAAGGTTCATTTGCAGATGATTCGTGACCATACTGTGCAACATCTTAAGCTAGTTGATTTTCATATATCGTCACAAAACAACATAAACCTTTCTCACTAATATCCTGACATACTAATGAGGAAGGACAACATTTTGACTGGGACAACTCATCCATCCTAAGACAATCAGAGACATGCACCAGAATTCCTAGAAGTATGGCATTCCAACCGGAACTCTGTCAACAAGTACATTGACTTGGTCCCGATTTACGACCCTCTGAGAAAAGTAACAGGAAATGACTTCACCGCAGGAAATGATATTGCCACGGTAAATGACATCACCAACCCAAAGAATCCCAAACACATAATGAGAAAGCAGGAATCACCAGCAATTCTTCGTCCAAAGGTCACTGAAAATGTTATAGTATAGAGACGAAACGTCTGCAAACTTATATCCAGATATCTATACCCCGCAGGATTGTATAGACATCTTTTGGGTAAACCTCAATCTTCATCACTCCTGTGAAAAAAACCGCAGCCGATCTAGCATTTCCTTCTAACTGAATCCATGTATTCCTTGCACCACTCTGGGATATCTCTTCTGAATTCTCTCCAGCTGAATAATAGTTTTCCCATAATAGGGTAACCAGAACTGGATAGAGTACATGAGAAGATGCCTCACCAATATCCTGTACGATCTCACCATGACGTTCCAACTCCTACACATAACGGTTTGAGCAATGAAGGTAAGCGCAGTAACAGCATCATTAATCACCCTATCTACATGAAACACAACTTCAAAGAACTAAATCACAGAACCTTTAATCTATGTATTTTGCAGCACTCTTCAAGGCAGTAATTTTAATTGTACAAGTCCTGCATCCCTTGATTTTATCAAAGTAAAATACCTTACATTTATCCAACACTATCTGCCACTCCTCAGCCCATAGACCGAACTGATCAATGTATCATTTAAACTTAGGTAACCTTCTTTCCTCTCTGCGATGCCACCATGGAGAGTCATAGACGTTTACAGCACAGACAGAGGCCCTTTTATCGAAATTGGTTCATTTCGGTCAAAATACTTGTCCATATTAATCCGATTTCCCAGCTACTGCCCCATATCCTGCTAATCATTTTCTACCCATCCATTTCCCCAAATGCCTTTTAAATGTTGTTGATGTACACACATCAACACTTCCAGTGGCGTCTCATTCCATATACATACTGCCAGTGTTGGTGCTGTCTGCTAAATGATTGTCCCTACCTTCGCTATTCTTTAACAAATCACTTACTGCATATAAATGACAAACAAAATAGCCAGCACTGATCAGTTTGGAGCACCGCTCGTCACAGGCTTCCAGATCATAAATAACCCCATCAGCACTATACCCTTTCTCTTGTTATTAAGTGAATTTTGTGTCCAATTAGCAGAACTCATTCTGAACACGATGGGATTGAACTTTACACATTTGTCTACCATTCAGAAAGTTTTCAAAGGCTTTACTTAAGACTAGATGAGCAATGCCTATTGTTGTGGCATCGTCAATCCTCTTGATTACTTCATCAAACACTCGAACAAATTTGTAAGACACAGATGCCATATCACAAAACCATGCTGACGATTCTGATTCGTTCCTTTCCTCTGTAAATGCTATCTTTCAGAATAACCTCCACCAACCTTCCCATCACGGAAGTCACACTCACACTTCTATAGTTGCCAGTCTTCTCCCTGAATTCCTTTCTTCACCAAAGGTATAATATAGGCACTGTCCGTCATTTGGAACCTCACACATATTTATAGATTACGCAATTATTTCTGCATGGTTCCTCCCTGACTTCCCACCATATTTGGGATACACTCGGTCAGGGTCTGGAGATTTATCCACCATTTCTGTTTTCTCTGACCTAGAGCACTTCGACTCCTGAAATTGGAACGATTTTCAAAACAAGTAATATTTATTTCCCTGAGTTCTGTCGCCTCCTTCAGTCCAACTAGTCTATGCGAAACCGATTTTCGAAAATGAATTGTTCCACCTTGCATGCAACTTGTGTCTCTCTAAACCCTTCATGCGCCTGTCCAAATGGCTGACAAATCTTGTAACAGTACCTGTATGTACCACTTGCTCTGGCAGTGTATTTATTATGCAACCCATCCTCTGTGAAAAGGTTGCCCTTTATTTCCCGTTACATCTTACCAGTCTTGGACACTCCTATCCAAGTTAAAAGATCGTTGTTGTTCATTTTATCTATAACTCTTATAATTTTATAAACCTCTGTGAAGTCATCCCTCGACCTTCTATGCTGCAATCAGAGAGGTGCCAGGCTATGCACTCTCTCCTCGTAACTTAAAATCCTCCACTACTGAGAACATGTAGACTCTTTGTTGCATGAAGCGACACAGAGTAGAAAGCAATCTAGCTGCGTTAAACTTCACCTACTCTCCATTTGTTGACCTTTGATCAAATAGTTTAGCAACAGAAACTGCCCAGCTTCATATATGGAATGTGAACATTTGTGCTAGTTTTTTTAATGTTCAGTACTTTGGAAGATCAAACAAGTTTTCCTTTTTGCAAATGTCCTCAATCCTCGCATACTGTTGAACTGTGAAGAAAGAAAAGATTCATTTCGATTTTCCACAGTTAACTTTCTGAACAAGACAGTTTTACTATTGACGATGAAATAATACCTCCAGAACCAATGGTCAACGAGTGCTTAATTATCAATTTTGAAATTATTCAGGCCTTTCTGCGCATTGCCTTTATTCAGGCAAATGAGAAAACTTGAAAAGTATTGTTCTTTGTTCTCGGATTGCTTGTGATGATAGATCTCTCGCGACATACCTCGAGGATCACAAGTTTGGACACCACTCAATAGCCAATTGAAAGGAATATTGAACGGAAGAGAAGGAACCCATTTTGCTATTAAACTCAACTCTCTCACTGCACTGGGAAGTGATGATGTCCAGGTAATGTCACAGTGCTAATCTTACAGAAACGTTTTGGAACAAAGGAAAACCGTATTCAATGAACGTAATAGAACTAATGTAGATTCAGGCCAGAAAAATAGCCCGCCAACTTCTTGCTGTACCGTGGTAAGAGAGTCAGTCGTCCTCATCTTCTCTTACGATCATGCATTTGATATAGGACTCACTCAAATGTGTTTCGCCGTGAACTAACCTGTGGACAATTTCGTCTTGCTTGTGAATCTTAGCTACGTTCGAGTGCAATAATCGTTTGCCTTTTCTAAAAAGAGCATTCGAACCCTCTTGTCAATGACTGACCACCTTAGTGCCAAAATGCAAGTACAAAGGCTCTGGTTCATCAAGCCAGGTATCACTCCAGGGTAGGATTTATTCTGTGTTCATCCGAGTTCGAAAGAGAATATCAATGAGGGCCGACACCTGCACGCAAGGGCACGAACAGAGAGAGACATCATATACAACCATTTCTTTGTCGTCGAACTGTGCTTCGGAAATGTAACATCTATGGAAGACATATCTGAACTGGCCATTGTAAAGGTGATGAATATCGTGACTACTCCTCGGAATATTCACGTTCGTAGATCTTCAACAAGCATGTTTATGAAAAGGGAATATGTGACACGAACAAACATGTCTCCTCGTATACATGCATAGTTAGAGCCCCCCACACAGGCAGCAGAATAATAATTTATATTTTACCGTTGTCAGAGGCATTCAGACCTAAAAGGATAACTCCGAGTCAATATGTTTTATGAAAGGTGTAATCGATAAAATCTTTTGGGATTTAGTTTGTTCCATCGTTCGCATTCAAGTGACAAATTCATTCAAGATGTACGATTTCCACCTCCGAGCCAGAGCCTCATCATGTATGTTTAAAGGTTGGTGGTTCAGCATATCGTTTTCCAATGAAACCAGCAAAGATCATCAGACAATATTTTGAGTATACTCACCAAAGAAACTGCCCAAAATATGTCCACAGTTTCGACGCATGTCAACGTGCTACTTGCCACTTGGTCAGCCACTAGGATAAACTAGTTCAGAAATAGGGAGTGCTTGTATTCCTCTTGCAAAGAATCTGTAGGAAATATCTAATTGCCTTCGGAGAATGTTTCTCTGTGGATGACGATCATGGTAGCAATAGGAGTCATGGACCTAACGTCGAAGACAACGTGCTACATCCAGTGACACACTTTAAAGTTCGGCCCTGGTTATTCCGAGAAATACATCACGACTTCAATATGGAAATCAGGGTATAAGTTGGAATTAAATAGTCGTAGGCGATTAGCTTATGTCACCTCGCCCCATCTGAATGGTTGGCTAGCCAAAAGCACTTGTAACGGTATTCTCACAATCAATATTAATGCCAAGTGTCGAAGTGATATTTTATTGTTTGTGTATGGGGGAGGGGGTGCAAGCATGCATACTGTCAGCGAAAATATTGAAAGTAACGCAATGAGAAATTGTTGATGACAGGGATAAAGGTAACATAATGGGCAAAAAAACACTGATTATCTTAAGGCGTTAAACGTCATGTTTAAAACAATGTTCAAGATCCAAACAGCGAATTCAAAACGAGTTTAGAACATATAATTAAATGAATGTGCTCTGTTAGAAATTCGCTGTTGTCTTTCGACACTCTTGTGTATTCTGGAATGAGTTGACTCCAATAATATGAGACAAATGGAATAACCAGGAACAATAATTGCAAATGATGTTCATCACGATCAAGTACATATATTTTTGCATGGTTATTGAGAAAACCTAAAGAGTGCTTGATGTTATTTAGAGATTTCATTCTTCAACTCGAGTTAAAAGAGATGCTGTTGTCAATAAATGCCCGTGTGTTGTCTGGTCATTTATGAGGACCCATGGTATTGGATGATAGAAAGTTTATCAAGCACCACACACGACAAAAAAAAATCACTCTACATTTACTTCACCAATTTCATTTAATATGTAATGTACCTCATTACATATTACTCAATGTACTTTCGCTCATTGTCCAGAACTCTCAGAACTATTGATCCAGCCTGCTCATGGTCTCCTCATAAGACAATCATTGCCTTGATAACCAATAAAGTGATCATATTTTGAATTGTCTCCAATGGAGCTGCATTATATCATTCCTCAAGAAAGGGGAAGTGAAACTCTACGCATAATCCTGATATGGTCTCACCAATGACTTAAAGAGTTGCATCAACTCTCCATGGTCTGGATTCAGTTCGGTCATTTCGCTGGATGTCTAATTTACAATGCAGACAGATGCACATAGCGTGGTTTTAATTCCTGCATCGGCTGCGGTTACTATGACGCACTATTCTTTTCAGGCTGTTTCCACACCTGAGGCGTGGTGACTCTAAGGTTAAACTACCAAACTATTTTCTCTATCATGAGAGGGCAGCTTGTGAACTGAAAGGACACTCGCAACTTTGAGTTTAGTCTTTAGTTCAGCACAAAAATCTCCTCCTTATGTCCTTATCTTTACACAAAAGATGTTCGTGCTGCAACCTCTCTAAGAAATTTGCTTTTGTGCCCTGCAATAACTGACCAATATCCCAAAGTGCGTTTCTGCTTTCCAATGGAAATGCCAGTGTTATCGAAATTGGATTGCATAAATTGGAAACTACGGTCAATTAAGGAGGAGAGAGTGAGATTGAACCCTGTGTATCCGAACGTGAACATTTCCACAGCTGCACACAACATAGACCTTTCTCGGAACAGATCTGGACCTGATTCCATCAGGTTAACATTTCCATTAGTTTCTTGAGTGTTCGTGATGTTCACCAAATTTGTCAATTATGTTACGTACAAATCTTAATAAGGCTAGTTGAAATTTTAACAATGCAATCACTAAGTCCTGTTAATATGGTCTTCGATGCTGCTCAGCAAGAACTTCGACACACTGTTTATGGAAAGCATAAAAGTTAAAGGGACAATCATGACAATGAGAGTGCTCTCACCAAAGTTGTTTTCAATTCTGAAACACATTACATCAACGATCCCTTTTTATTGTTGCTCACAAAGAAACGGTTAAAGATGGTTACAGAACGGGAAAACGTAGGATGGGACAGTCTGAACGAGGGAGTGGGAGAACACACGGTTGATTGACAGAGATAAATACAATGCAGAGCGAGAACAGAAAACACAACCAATCTTGATGGCCTGCCATCGGCTGAGCCATCAGTTCAGACAATAACTGACAATAATGTAGTTCCTAACAGAATATATTGAACTGTTCAGTTACACAGAGCTTTCAGTAAATACAGGAAGAGAATGTTAAATATTAAGTCCGTTTTGTGAAAAAAGTAACATTTGATTGCGATTCAAAATTTATGAACCAATTGCTATTTTAACAGTTTGACGACTTGTGAATCACAATCAAATCACAGTTAAAGATTGAGGTGGTCAGTGAATCAACATTAAGAAGATAACTTATTAAACCTCATTGCTAATCGTTTGTAATGTTTGGAATTTCTTATTTTTGAAACTATTTTATGATCCATGGGGGTGACATCGTAATTTAGCAATAGTAACAGAAGATGATCTTTGTATTTTATTTATTCATTGTATTCTTACTTTCGCTGATACCACATTTGCAAACATGTAAACTGACTGCAGGTTGGTTCACAGTGAGTGGAGAGAAACGTTGGAGTAAAACACATCTGTTTACATCAGAGTGTATTAGAACAACATATTATCAATATCCACGATGGTGGAGAAAAATGAATTTCCTCAGAAATAGTTGACATTGGTATTCAATTACAGATAAGAGTTCAGAGTTTTTATTTTTCACAGAAACTAAAACTTAAGACGTTTGTGTCCTCATCAACATACACTCAGCTCCAGGAAATGGGCTGGAAAGCAAGTGGGAGCAAGTTGCAAAATTGTGATGTAGATATCTACAACTTTCTTAATACATTACACAACTTGCAGAGTGCTACTGTTTCCAAACAAACCACTATAGATGTTAACTTTGAGGTCATGAATGAATCCAGTAGGAGTATGAAGTAATAAGAAAATAATATAGATATAGTGGGCGGCACGGTGGCCCAGTGGTTAGCACTGCTGCCTCACAGCGCCTGTAGACCCGGGTTCAATTCCCGACTCAGGCGACTGACTGTGTGGAGTTTGCATATTCTCCCCGTGTCTGCGTGGGTTTCCTCCGGGTGCTCTGGTTTCCTCCCACAGTCCAAAGATGTGCGGGTCAGGTGAATTGGCCATGCTAAATTGCCCGTAGTGTTAGGTTAAAGGGGTGGATGTAGGGGTATGGGTGGGTTGCGCTTCGGCGGGTCGGTGTGGACTTGTTGGGCCGAAGGGCCTGTTTCCACACTGTAAGTAATCTAATCTAAGTAATATAATGAGTTTCTACACTGAAATCAGGGACTGCTTAATTTCCGAATCAGAGGGAACCGATGCAATATTCCGCTCTTTCACAACTCTCTCAACCGACTGTGTTCCCGCATCAATGAATGTATTAACGCACGAACACCGAAACTGAAGCATGCGTGTATTTTCTTCAAAAGTAAATGTTGAGTCACTGAAACCGGTGAAATGAGCAACATTTGCAATCTGGACGTAAACTACGGTCATAGAATATAACGTGCCTAATACTGTGAAACAAAGGATTTTCTGCGTTTGTCCATCTCTGCGTCGCTCTGAATGTCTCAATTTCTCTGATTTCGGAGGCTTCTGCGAGCTCGAATACCCACTATAATATGACTGACGGTAAGTGCAGGGAGCAGTAAAATCACCACAAATGGCAGGCAAGAAGTAAAAATTACGAGAACTAAGCGATATGCAGCCCATGCTGGTGGCTTGTAAAATATTAATGTGACAAAGCAGAATCAGGAAACATCGTCAATTATGGACAGAGACTCAAATATGAAATACGAGAAGATATGCCTTGGAGAGCTCAGTGGGGAGACTATTCCGATGATCCGTGGAGCTGTTTCATCGGTGCCATAAATAAATTTCAAATTTTTGCATCCAATGGACACAAATCGATCAAAGCTGAAAGCAATTGTTAACCAGACAAAGCAGTCTATGATCCACATATTAAAGCAGTCCGCAGACTGCAGATAGGTGTGAACGCCATGCAACTGAACTCTAATAAATACCAGTGATTCGGTTGTGTATTTCATCAGTGATGATGACCAGGAGATCCGTCACTGACATGGACACCAATCAGCCAGTGATACAGCTGGAGTGACCAAATGTTCCTCGAGAAATTATTATAATAACTACAATGTTCGGTGCAAAAGAGATAATCAGATTGAAATGGGGACGCTGAGCCAGATGGTTAAAAAGTGATGTGGGAGGTGATTTGTGTGCACGGGTGTTTGACAGCGACATACAGTGACTGACAAAGAGAGTGAGTGTATCAAAAGAAGCTTTGCTGGCTTTCAGCAAATTGACCAGGGTTGTAGGAACTGATTAAGGTTTACAGATTTGTGACAACACATGCATGCTTGTTACAATTGGTATATTCGTGAGAAAATAGGAGTGTGAATACAGTTAATGCACCAATAACAAATGTAGAATCTATTCAAAAAGAGGTCAATTGACAAAACAACGATATCCTAATCGAGACAAACATTTAGTTTTCTTTAGAAACGCGCGTGTAAATGTCTTGCATGCAAGCGAAGAGAACTGAAACTTTTTGTTTTGCACTTTCTGGAGAGGATTTTGGCTAACGGATTATATAGCTGTCAGGTCATTTGAGTCCAAATGGAAGGATTTGGGAACATGGAAGTCGGAAAAAAGGATGGATTTTAACTCTCTGATTCTTATTCTCAGTCAGAGAAATTACCCATCGAGGTCCTGCCATATAATACCCTCTCAATGATAGTAGGCGTTGTTTCCTTCAATAAAAATAAAATGTCATAGCCATTCTCATATTCCAGATACTGAAAGTACGCTAAATCGAGTCACGATGATATCACACTGTGACTTTTAAAAACAGCGAAGAGAAGAAATTGTTCTTTTGTTGGACAGAACTGGAATATTGCTGAAAAAAAAACTTCCCAGTTCCAATTAATTGGCCAGGCAAACGAATTGTCTTGTCATGCAGTAAAATACATACAACTTATGTTATTATTTCTTGCTAATTGCCCTGATAATGAAAATTAAAAACAAAGGACTTTGGTGATCTGTGTCCTTATCAGATAAACAAAAGGGTAAAGAATAAGGGGCGAGTGCAGAACATTCTCGGAGAGTAGAAGGAGGAAGAACAAAATTGCACAGCAAACGTTACTGCAGAGGAACCTCAGTCAAGTGTCGTGGAGGAAGGGTACAGAGGAGACCAAACCGATTGAAAACAAAAACGTTGCACACTCCCATTCGGGGGGAAACAGAAAGTATTCAAGAACAGATCTGATTACTGTGCTTATTGCTTTGGTTCTGTTCGCCGAGGTGGAAGTTTTTGATGCAAACGTTTCGTCCTCTGTCTCGGTGACATCCTCAGTGCTTGGGAGCCTTCTGTGAAGCGCTTCTGTGGTGTTTCCTCCGGCATTTATAGTGGCCTGTCCCTGCCGCTTCCGGTTGTCAGTTTCAGCTGTCCGCAGTAGTGGCTGGTATATTGGGTCCAAGTCGATGTGTTTGTTGATGGAGTTTGTGGATGAGTGCCATGCTTCTCGGAATTCCCTGGTTGTTCTTTGTTTGGCTTGCCCTATAATGGTAGTGTTGTCCCATTCAAATTCATGTTGCTTGTCGTCTGCGTGTGTGGCGACTAGGGAGAGCTTTTCGTGTCGTTTCGTGGCTAGTTGATGTTCGTGGATGCGGATCGACCTGGACCCAATATTCCGGCCACTACAGCGAATAGCTGAAACTGACAACCGGAAGCGGCAGGGACAGGCCACTATAAATGCCGGAGGAAATATATAGTCTGCAAACATTAATCGACTATGATAAAAGTGTTGAGCTTAATCTGCAGAAAAAAACATAAAAAACTTATACGCCGTTACCATGTGAGTTCAGTTCAATAATTTCTTTCGAAGGAAACGTGCAAACGACGCAGTTGACTAGGATATGTAGATTGGTGGGTGCTGATCCAGATGTATATGTTCAACAAAATAAAAAGAATGTAAGAAAGTAAGGAATTGTTTGGAAAAGGTCAGCAGTTCTTGCAGCACAGAACAGGCAACACAGAACAGTAGAGTATAGCATAGGCCCTTCAGAACACGATGTTGTACCGAGCATTTCCCTTAATTCAATATCAAGATAACATAAACACCCCTCAATTTACTGCCGTCCATGTGCTTGCCCAGATGCTGCTTAATTGTCCCTAATGTCACTTACTCGACTGCCACCGCTTGCAGATCATTCTAGCACCCAGGACTCTCTGCTCAAAGAATCCATCTCTGACATCTCCCCACACCATCCTCCAGCCACCTTAAAATTATGACCCTCGTGAGAGCCATTTCTGCCATGGGGAAAGGTTTCTGGCTATCTACTTTATCCATGTCTCTCACTATCTTGCACACATCTATCAAATCAGTTCCTTTCTTCCTTCGCTCCAGTGTGAAAAGCCTGAGGTCACTCAACCTCGCTTCATAAGGCAGCCCCTCCATAACTGGCAGAATCCGGATAAATGTCCTCTGCCACATCCGTAAGCAACCCCCATCCATCCTTATAACAAAGCGACCAGATTGCATACTTTATTCCAATTGTTGTCGAACCAACACTTTCCAGAGTTGCAACAATACATCGTGGCTCATGATATTAATCTCCCGTTAATGAGAGCTAAAACACCGTACATATTCTTAACAATGCTATCAACTTGTGTAGCAACGTTGACGGATCAATGTACGTGGATCACAATATCCAGTTGTTCCTCCACATTGCGAAGAATTCTGTCTTATATCTTTATTCAGTCTTCAAATTCAAGATTGCAAAATGAATCGATTGTCATTTCTCCAGGGTGAACTCCATCTGTCACTTCTCATCACAGCTCTGCAGCCTGTCAATGATTTGTTGTTGCTTGCAGCAGCTCTCGACACGATGTGCAACACCGCCAACCTTCGTGTTATCAGCATATTTGCTCAACCACCCTTCCACTTCATCCAAGTCTTTTCTCTAATCAAACCACAGAGATCAGAGGCTTAATAACCGTTCCATGCGGCGCTCAAATGGCCACCCAACCAAAGGAGGAATGGTTTCCATCTACGACCAAACGTTGCCTTGTTGTGGCCAGCAAATTCTTCACTCAGTCAGCCAAATTTCCCTGAATCCCATACTTCATAACATTCTGAATAAGCCGACTGCAGTGAACCTTTTCAAGTGCCTTACTGATAACTATATACAGAATTTCCTCTGCTCGCCCTTCATCAACTTGACAAGTCACATTCTCAAAAAACTCAATAGTGCTTGTGAGACTTGTCCTTCCCATGGCAAAGCCATGTTGACTAAATTATCCAATTATGTAATTCCAAAATACATCTACGATATTTCGCAGAATCCTTTCCAGTAACTTGTTTACCACAGATATGAAACTGACTGCTCTGTAATTCGCCGGGAGCTACCTATTTAATTTCTTGAACAGCAGAGCAACATTCATCTCCCTCCACTCAGCAGGTACTAGTCTCGTCGAGAGTGAGGATGCAAAGGTCATGGTTAGAGGGGTAGCAATCTCATTCCTCGTATTCTGCAGTAACCTTGGGCATATCTGTTCTCGCCCTGGCGACATATCTATTGTGACGGTTCCCAGAATGTACAGAACTTCAATTTCGGAAATATCTTTGTTTAAATCTACCATCGAGGTCCATGGTGCTTTCACTATCAATAATATCCCTCTCTCTAGTGAATACTGAAGCAAAAACCACACTTCAAGCCTTCCCTACCTCTTCAGACTCCAGCACAAGTTCACTTCACTATCCATGATCGTTCCTCCCGTCTGTCTGGATAATCTCTTATTCCTCACGTACGTGCAGAACGCCTTTGAGCTTCCCCTAATCCTTCCAGCCAAGACTTTTTCATGTCATCGCCAACTGTCCTCAGTTCATCTTCGAGTACTTTCTTCGCTAAAATGTTATCCTCTGAGGCAGTTCCACATCCTTGCTTTCCCAAACTTAAGTAAACTTCCCTCTACCTTTCGATGAGAAGCTCCTCTACTCTCGTCGTCCAACGTTCAATCACCTTACCATCCCTTGCCTGCCACAGTGGGGAAAAGATATTCAGCACTGGCAGCAAGTACTCCACAACAGCCTCCACAATGATTGTGTACATTTCCTGTAGAACAATTGTTCTCGAGTTATAATCTACAAGTGGCTATAAGTATCAGCATCTGTCTAATAGCCGTCTAGTTTGCACTCCTCCAAGTAAGTACTTTCCAATACTCCCTGCTCCTATCCCCCTCCATGTTTTATGGTAAATGTGAGGCTGTTGTTACTGTCACTGAAATATTCTTCCATCGAGATGTCTGACACCTAGCCTGACGCGTTGCCTAGCAGCAAGTCTAATATGCACCCACACACCCCTACCCCCAGTCGGCCGATTTACATACTGAGTCAGCAATCCTTCCGGGACACATGTCACACAAACGGCTCCATCCAGACAATTTGCACCAAGGAGTTTCTAATCAATATTGGGGAATTGGACTCAACCAAAACAATAACTCTGTTACAGATGCACCTTTGCAAGATCTACTGCTCAATCTATACTTTCATGTTTCTGCTGCAGTGTGGGGCGGTGGGGGAGTTGGGGGTTGGGGGGGCGTTTATAGAAAACGTCCAATAAAATGACTGCTACTTTCCTGTTACTGAGTTCTAACCTTATTGACTCAGTAGACAAACCCTCCTTTACAAACTCATTTTCTGCGTTTGTGATGCACTCTCCAATTAGCAATGTATTCCCCTATTCCTTTACAACCCTACCCTTCTTAGACCTAAACCCTGTAAACCTCAGCAACCATCGCTGCCCCCGTGAAATCCATAACTCCGTTACCGACCCAGCATCGGAACGTCTGTGGAGTGAAAGCAGAGTTAACGCTTTGTGTCCGGTGACCATTCTTCAGAATGAAAAGAATGTTAACGGCATGAAAACGTTCGTTAACTGTGCAGAAGAAGTACATAATTCGGACAGAGTGAAGAATAAAAGATGTTGTAAAGCAGTAATGGAACTTTTAATAGATTGAATCAGTGTCAAATTTTGTTTGTGGAAGTGAGAACAAAAATTCTTGAATTCGAAAATAAATGCTGTTCAACGAGAATAAGATTCGTCTTTCCAGCAAGACGTTCTGAAAATGGAGACAAGAAATAATACACTGCAGTGAACCACAAGATTAAATGCCGTTTACTTAAAATCCCTACGGTAACTTTTAACACTGATATATATCACAATTATTCCCTTTAGCAAAACTGAATGCTACACCTGGATTCCAGATCACCACAATGACAGGGTAATAAATGGCAAACAGCAACAGTGACTTGCTCATTTTTTATCAGGAACTCTTTTTCCATTCTGATACGTAAATTTATGAGTCATAATTATGCATAATGGCAGTGTCCCGGAGATAATTAGCTCATTTTTTTTAAATTCTAAAAATAAAATGCAGGCCTTGATGCAAACAGGATAACTGTAGCAAAATGTTGCTTTTCTTTTCAATGAATATAATTTTTTTCACGGGACCAAATTCATATCTGAACTGAAATTCGAGAAATGAGATCTACTTCTGTAACGCAAAGGAATATAAGATCAACAGTTTCAATGCTGAAAGTGGCCACTGTACGAGAATTATTGTCGGGGATAATAGTGATTTTGGCACATCATATTGCTGACGAGAAATGAGCATTCCGTCAGCAACTACATTGATGACTTGTCAAGTTGTCAACATCACTCATCTTCAACCATGTGATCACAGCTCACGAGGAAGTTGGTTCCACATTGCAGTGAAAGTGTGCATTAACTTTTGTACGATTATTTGTATTTAGTGTGGCAATTCCAGCTGAACACAAATGCTTTCTTTATCATTGAAACAACTTTACTTCTTTCTCATTGAATTCCAGCACTGATTGAAAGATGTCATTGATATCTATATATGTATGAAGATTTATTTAATATTGTCACTTGCACGTTGGTATACTGAAAGCTGCAAAATGTCGCCATGCTGTGGCGCTATTTAGATTATAGAAACAAAATAAATTTCAATTGCATAAATTGAAACATTTGGAATTAATTGATAAAAAATATTATTTTACTGGAAGAGCAATACAATGTTTATTTTAGCACTACAGTCATGTTGTATTGGTTTTGAGGAAGTACAGTTGTCGCCTGATTTATTCGTCGTGAGCAGGCTGTGTACCTTCTGTTTGGATTACTATGAGCATGTCACATCATCATCATTAGCTTCCAATGTCCTGTTTCAAATCCATACTTGCATAAGCTCTTATAAGTTTGCACTTTTATCATTTATCTTGATCTTTTCTCGTTTATCAGAGTGTAAATTAGTCACAGTCATAAGATAACCCAGAGAGTGGTGGGTGCATGGAATGCGCTGCCTTGGGAGTGGTAGAGTCAGAATCTTTGGTGACCTTTAAGCGGCAATTGGATAGGTACATGGATGGGTGCTTAAGCTCGGACAAATGTTCGGCACAACATCGTGGGCCGAAGGGCCTGTTCTGTGCTGTATTGTTCTATGTTCTATGTTCTATGTTCTATAAGTGCAGAAGATGTTGTGAAACTTCAGAGAAGATTTTCAAGCGTTTTTCCTGTGTCCGAGGATTTGAGATATCGGAAGAGGTTGAATAAGCTGGAACTGTTTTCGGAGGCTGAGGGCTGACCTTATAGTACTTCATAAAATCATGGGCGACATGGGTAGGATAAGTTGACAAAGTCTCTTCTTTGGGGTGGGCGAGTACAAAACTAGTGGGCATAGGTTTAGATTCAGACTGGAAAGATTTAAAAGAGATATAATGGGCAAGATGTTTACACAGGCGGTGGTGCGTGTATGGAATGAGCTGCCAGAGAAAGTGGTAGAAGCTAGTACAATTGTAAAATTTAATAGGAATCTGGATGGGTATATGAATAGGAAGGGTTTGGAGAGATATGGGCCAGTGCTGGCAATGGGATTGCATTGTTTTGGGACATCTGTTCAGCGTGGACAATTTGGACCAAACGGCCTATTTCCGTGCTGTGCGTCTCTATGATTCTACAATGCTATGGCCAGGCAATTTCCTTATGAATGTGGAATATGGATTGCTGAACCTGTCTATAGTCCTCATAATTCGTTGTCTCATAATAATTTCATTTCCCAATTACCTCCCTTTTCATAAATGAAATTCTACATCTCAGTCAACGATACACTTTAACTTTCCAGGCAAATCTCCTCTGTACACGCCTCAGTAAAATCTAAACCCTCCTATGATGTGGATTCCAGAACGGCATACAATAGTTGATTTGTGAATTAAAAAACAGTCACTCAACAAAATCAAAGAGGAAGTCTTCTCAACGGTGGTAACCTTTAAGGTGGCTTGTTCAAGGAGCAGTGAGAAAGTAACATTGGATTTATTGAGGGCGATATTTGCGACTGACAAATGTTTGAAAAGACGTTTATCAGACATCTCATGATTTTATCCAAGTCGGGAGCAGGATCAAGACACCAATCGATCTAACCCGACTTCCAATTCCATCTCTCCGTTAGCCTGCAATATTTCCAATTCTGAAAGCAAGTTTGCCTTCTGATAGACTGCATGTGTTTTTTTGAAACGGATGCTACTTTATGTCCTCGGTGTTCCTATAGTCTACATTATAATTTCTAATCTGATGTGTATCATTGAGCAGTGGGAATTCTCAATAAACGAAACAGGACAGGAAATAGGGTTGATGACTGGAAAAGACCATACAAGGAAATCTGCCTCCAGGAGCCCGTTCTGTCATTAAATATGATCATGATCAAACCGACATTCACCATGTCTGCTTTCTTTTCTTTCCTGGAACCCATGATTCCCTGACTGATCAAAACATTTTCTCTCTTAGTCTTAAATATTCCCAAGTAATCTGTCCCCACAGCTCTCAGTGCCCAGCAGTTGACGACTCTCTGAGAAAAAAAAATCCTCTTGATCCATAGTCTGAAATGGGTGCCCTGTCAATCTGAGACTAACTTTTCTGATCTTAGATTCTGTACTGATGGGAGATGTCCTCATAGTGTTTACCCGAATGCTTCTTCAGAATTGCACCGATTCAAATGAAATCATCTGTTATTCGTTGAAACTCCACTGACTACTCTCCTAATCTGTTTAACTTTTTACAATTAGATAAGTCCTCTGTAGCTTGGATCATCCTGGTAAACCGTCTCTGAACTAGAATGAACGGATACATTTCTTTATTCCAAGGTTAACAGACGTTGTCGCGTTCTGCAAGTGATTAGATTAAGCTTTAGGCTCAACACACTTGAGTCTAACATAGTAGTTGTGATACAAAACAAGGAAATTGGCATAATTGGAAACCTATCTCGATATTATAGAAAATAATTCATATTTGATCTACTACTACAATACAGCAGCAGGTAACTACGCAAAGCCAAATTCAGCATAACCGAATTGTTTGAAAGGAATAGTCAGAAGAATGAATTTTTCAGTGGAAAAGGACTTCGAGTTTGTTATATCAGCTGAGAGAGAGAGCAGGAGAGAGAAAGGTCTATGCACAACGCCAACTTTAATAATCGCACGACGGGAAGTAAAAATCAAAATATGCATCTACGTTAGCCTGAACCTAGTCACTTATGCTTCACTCAAGACCTTCAACCTCAACGTCAAACAACCAAAAAAAAATCCATAAACCTATTTTGAACACACCGCGACCATGTTCTAATCTGCACCTACATGGATCCTTCATGCATACAAACAATTTTAGGCCCCCATCCCCTGCTTCGTACAGCGAAGGCAATTTGAGTTTAACATTCCAATTTACTCTCGATGCTGGATGCTTTCATTTGAGCCAACTTGATCAGTTTCCTAATCGAGACAATAGTTTGGTATAAATTTCATTTCACCTGTGGAATATTCTAAACGTAAATTGGAGGGTAAAGTCCTTTGTTCAAACAGAGGAGTTTAGAACTATAGGACCACGCTGTTCAGCCATTGCATGAGATAATGACATTATACACGTCAGAAATGTAATAACTGTTCGTAGACTGATTCAACAAAAGATGAACGTTGACAAACAGTGATAAATCTGTCTGGAATAAACTGTAAAGAAACAAAGGCAAGTTGTTACTTAACGACTCAAGCAGGTACCCATGCGTTTTTGAGATTATATAAACAAACCTGCACTGACTCTTGCTTGATAAATAGGATGTCTTAACTCCACAGGACAATTGATTTCAATGCAGAAGATTTTACGGAATTAACAACAGGTAATCTATGTCTTTCGACTCTATTGTAAACACGAAATCTTAACAAGATGGAGAACGTTTGATCGGAAGACAAAGTGCAGACTTGCAATAATTTGGCTGAAAGGACCTTAACCAATAATCATCAACCTTGAATACCTTGGAAAATAATGACAAGTTTGGCAATCATCAACGTATCCCTTCAGAGGCTGAAGGACAATATATTTATAATAACGTAAAAGTGAGCAGTAAACTTTCGAAGAATAATCCTGTAGAATGACCGAACACTGGAACTATCCGAAACAACACCACTGTAGGTTGAAGTCCTGGTCAGTTTATGTCCATTAATATGGTGAAAGCTAAATTGTTTCCCTTCTTTATAAATGGCGACCCGAGGGACTTAACATTTCGTTCCTTACTTGGTCATACCGTATACATCCATCTTACCTTAAGAAAGTACCCTGATCTATTATGTTTCAATCCAAACTTCATAAACTCTCACTTGCTTTCATTAATATCTATATCAAATATCTAGATCGCTTGTGCCCATTCACTATGTTTACTCCTGTGTTAAGTGTGTGAATTCTTTTAAACTGCCCATGGGGTTGTGTAACTTTCTGTCATCGGTAAATTTAGATATGAACCTGTCTACTTCATTGTACATGCCGTTATTAACCGATTGGCGCAAATGAGCCCAGATTGCAGATCTGTGCCAGACATTATTGGTCACTGCCTGCTAACTTGAGGCTTGCTCATTCGCCTGAAACAATCATTTATCGATTTCTATTGGAAATGTATCTTTACTTCTGTGAGTTTCTACCTTAGTTAAAAATCTCTGTTTGTTAATTTATTGAATCTGTACTGAAAGTGCTTATAAGCAACATCCATAAACATTCCACACCTCAATTTTCCACCTGGTTCCAAGGACTCTTCCCGCAAGAAATCGATGAAATTCAGCACTTCCGCTATCTCCGTCCCTGATCATCACGTGCAACGAGTGGGAATGTTTACGAGGATTCTTGCAAAATGGTGGAAGGCCAACGGGTTTGGAGGTATGAGCTGTGATTAGGTCAGTGTTTCAATTCCTGTCATTGTCTTCTTTGCCTCCCTGTGAAAGGGCAGATGCCAAGGTGTACATTCGGATATAAAATTGGAGATGCATTAAAACAATCAGTTCGAGTTTTGGTAACTTTCTGCAGTGTTGATTTATGAAGGCTATTTCTCTGAAATTTTTGGTATAATTTTGGTCAGAAATGGACAACTCATTACAATTCATTTTACAAATAGTATATTTCACTTGCATAATGAGCAAGCTTTATCCTTGTTTTCATCGTGTTCTCCAATATATCATCAAAGTAGCAGATACAGCTAATTTTTAAGTCGTTATCTGCTTTGTCTAATGGTCGAGACTGCCTTTGCAGTTGAAACAAGTGGCATGATTCTCTTCAAATTTGGACACGGTTGGATGATAATCTGAAATACCGAATTGTTGAATTGGATAATGTGCTTGGATAACATTACATGTTCAAAGACTGAACGTACTATATAACTATGTTGTTGTAGCGGAGTGGTTAAGCTCAGAGACATCAATAGCTGAAAAGCCTCCTCAGGATTATATTATACTTTGACTTTACGATTGAATATTCCATACGAAGGTTCGTTCCAAACGTGCAGAGAGGGCGGCACGGTGGTACAGTGGTTAGCACTGCTGCCGAACAGCGCCAGAGACCCGGGTTCAATTCCTGCCTCAGGCGACTGACTGTGTGGAGTTTGCACGTTCTCCCCGTGTCTGTGTGGGTTTCCTTCGGGTGCTCCGGTTTCCTCCCACAGTCCAAAGATGTGCAGGTCAGGTGAATTGGCCATGCTAAATTGTCCGTAGTGTTAGGTATGGGGTAAATGTAGGGGTATGGGTGGGTTGCGCTTCGGCGGGTCGGTGTGGACTTGTTGGGCCGAAGGGCCTGTTTCCACACTGTAATCTAATCTAATCTAAAAACGTCGAAGTAACTAATCACAGTTGTTAATTGCCTCACAGTTGCTAAAAGGAACACATACTGGGATCCATTTGATTTTCACAGTAAACATTTATTGCATGTTGTTTCCTCCCTTGGTACGTCACTTTTATTTCTGTCTCTGTTGTACGTTTGAACACGGACTCGCATTTCACGTAGCAAACACCACCGAGTCAGTTATCATGGATACTGGGCGTAGCATTCAATATTTGTCTTCAGCTCCAGCTACTTAATCTCTCCGCCCAGTCAACGTCAGAATTATTTTCTCCTCATGTTTAAATCCAGCTTCCCTAATTTTCTAAAATGTCCTGGTCCTGGACCAGCATTATGAATTTCGACGAAATACACATTTAACAAGTGAGAACAGCTGTTAGCGGTTCAGGCTGTTGAGCCTGCTCTCCCATTCCCTACGATTTTGGCCGAAATGGCATACCTCAGTTTCACGTCCTTGCCTTTCACCATGATCGAACAATCCCCTCCTGATTAACAATTTACAAAGCAGCCTCCAATATACGAAATGGGACAGACCCCACAGCTGTCTTTAGCAAGGTGTTGCAAAAAGGCACAACACGCAATAACTCTGTTTTCTTGCCCTGATTTCCAACGTTGTAAGTTTGAATATTCGTACGTTTTCTGCGATAAAACAGTGCTACGTTTTCTTAGCAAAGAGGCTTCTTCAAATCTACAGATTGCATTCGATCGTGGGAGTTTTATGATGGCTATTTATCGGATATATGGAATATTCAATCGTAAAGTCAAAGTATCATATAATCCTGAGGAGGCTTTTCAGCTATTGAGTCTGTACTGCGAACAATGCGATAAGGCATAACCTAATCCACAATTACGACATTTCAAGACTTATGTATGTGTGTCTGTGCGCGCACACACACACTTGTATATGTTATATATATATGTATATATATATACACACACACATATATACACAGTTCTTCCAATCCAATCCAATGCATTTTATAATTAGATATATACATATATATTTTGATTATTCGACTAAATGTGGGAGGATTGTAAATTGCTTTCTATAAATTTTGCACACTCCTGTCAAGATCTAATGCAACCGAATAAGATATTCCCTCAACATTCTCTGCTCCAAATAAATAGCCAAACTTCTTTTCAGTGCTGAACATGCTCTAACTTCGGCAACGTCATGGTGAGTGTCCTTGGCAACCCATGAAGTGCAATCACATCTGTCCCGAAGGCCTTAAGATATAGGGACAGGAACGATATTGTTTGGTCCATCGAGTGTTCTCCACCATTAAATCCACGCTGAAAGATATTTCAAACCCATTTTCTGGCGACTCCCTGGAACCATTGATCCATTTGGCAATCACGAAATCTGTTTTTGCTTTAATTTTTCTTAATGACCTGGACTCCACAGACTTCTGTGGCTTTGAACTCGATTGATTCACCAGTTTATGGCGACAGATGTTTCTTCTTATCACTGTTCAAAAGGGCATTCCTTTACTCTTAGCCTGTGCTCTCGTGTCCTTATTTCTGTGTCAATGGGAACATCTTCCCAATGTCAACTCTGACCACATCGTTCAGTATTCTGTAAGTTTCAATCAGATTCCCCCTCATCCTTCTAAGACCATCAACATCAATAGCAGAGTCTTCAAATGTTCCTCATATATTAAGCCTTTAACTCCTGACATCATTCTTGTGAAGCTCGACTGGATCAGATCTGGAACAAATCCATCTATCCTGAGTGTAGGGCTCAAGGTTATTCACAATATCTAAATGTGGATCGTCCATTGCCTTGGAGAAAGTGACGACTGCAGATGCTTGAGGTCAGAGCTGAAAAATGTGTTGCTGGAAAAGCGCAGCAGGTCAGGCAGCATTAAAGGAGCAGGAGAATCGACGTTTCGAACATAAGCCCTTCTTCAGGAATGAGGAGGGTGTGCCAAGTAGGCTAAGATAAAAGGTAGGGAGGAGGGACTTGGGGGAGGGGCGTTGGGAATGGGATAGGTGGAAGGTGGGTAAGGTGAGAGTGATAGGCCGGAGAGGGGGTGGGGGCGGAGAGGTCAGGAAGAAGATTGCAGGTCAAGAAGGCGGTGCTGAGTCCGAGGGTTGGAACTGAGATAAGGTGGGAGGAGGGGAAATGAGAAAGCCTGAGAAATCTGCATTGCCTTGTAAAGTCTGATCAACATATCTTTTTTTTCCATCTTTTCGAGACAAATGGCAACATGGTATTTGCCCTCCTAACTATCGACTCCAACTTCAAGTTCAATTTAAGAGCAACCTGGACAAGGTTCCAATCCCATTTGCACGCCAGATTTCTGAATTCTTTTCCCCATTTAGAAAATAGTATATGTCCCTATTCTTCCTATCAAAGTGCATAACATCACATTTCGAAACATTGCATTTCATCTGTGAATGACTTGCATACTCTCCTAACCTATCTATATCTTTTTGCAGTCTTTCTCCAAATCAACACAATCTTTCCCTCCACCTCCCTTTGCTTCAGCTGCGAACATGGCAAGAATACTCTCAGTTTCTTCATCTAGATCATGAATGGATGAAGCGAAAAATTTTGGATTCACAACTGTTTCTTCTTTAACACCACTAATCAGCACTTCCATCCTGAGATCCTTTTTATCCCCCTTCTGCCTTCTGCAGATAGCCAATCTTCTATCCATACCAGTACGTTGTTCCTTTCACCATGGGCCTTGATCCATCTCCGCAGCCTCTCGCCCCACCCCTTATCAAAGGCCTACTGGAAGTCGAGACTGATAACGTCCGTTGACTATCCTTGCTTTAAGCTGCTCGTTAACGCCTCAAAGAACTCTAACAGTTTTGTCAGGCATGACTTCCACTTGATTAAACGATGATAACTTTGTCTCATTGTACCACATATTTCCAAATATTCGGATATCTAATCTTTCCAAATAGAATGCAAAATTCTACCACCAATTTAGGTCAGGATAATCGGCATGTAAATTTCCATTCCCCCCTCCCTTGTTTCCTACTTAAACCTGGGGATACTTTAGCGATTCTACAGTCTTCTGCGACGCTGCCTCACTCTAGTGATACCTGAAAAATCACGATTAAAACATTCATTTTCTCGTCATATACTGCTTCAGAGCTCGAACCTATAGCAGATTGGGTTGATGTGAATTGTTTAATAGTGTGGTGATCAGAACTTCGCACTTCTCTAACGAAAAAAGTACAGTCTTCTTCAAAGATATCAACCCTCCTGTTGTAATCTATCTCTCGACTGTTCAAGGCAAGCACGCTATTTCGTGTATTTGGACACTTTATAGCCGCATCATTACTAGAATGGCAAACTCAAATTGGCTCTATAATACTTTCTATGTTGAGGATAATTCCTATGCATGCAATGTGTTCAGATCAGCCCGACGACGGGAAACCAATGTCATATGACTGATCTCTACCCGCTAAAACATTACTTCCCACACGAATGCCTCAGGAAAAAGGAACAACCACGATGTTTCAAAAACACACCAGCTGTCAACACCCAACCAGCCAGAAACACAGCAGAACAGAATTGCCGCAGGATGCTCGGAGAAATAATGAATAATGCCAACAACCCACTCTAAAACTATGAAGAAGAACGGTCTGGGCAAGAAAATGTTCGTGACAGAACACCAGCGTTTCATCACAGGCTAACTGGTGATTTAACATAGCATGGTGCTGATACGTTTGAGAATAGATCTACCAGGTCAGCCAAGAAACTTACAGCCGGACTCTACATATACCCCTGGTAAAATCAATGACTGCAGATGCTGGAAATCACATTCTGGATTAATGGTGCTGGAAAAGCACAGCAGTTCAGGCAGCATCCGAGGAGCAGGAAAATCGACGTTTCGGGCAAAACCCCTTCATCAGGAATGCAGGCAGTGTCTGAAGCCTGGACAGATAAGTGAGAGGAGCGTGGGGGTGGGGAGAAAGTAGCATAGAGTACCAAGGGTGAGTGGGGAGGGGATGAAGGTGATTGGTCGGGGAGGGAGGGTGGAGTGGATAGGTGGAAAAGAAGATAGGCAGGTAGGGCAAGTCAGGACAAGTCATGGGGACAGTGCTGAGCTGGAAGTTTGGAACAAGCGTGAGGTGGGGGAAGGGGAAATGAGGAAACTGTAGAAATCCACATTCATGCCCTGGGGTTCGAGTTTGTTTCAGGACATGGTTGAAGAGCTTCAGGGCAGAGGAAATGACCTGGCAGTTGCAGTGGGAGAGGGACTCCCTGAGATTCTAGTAGAGAGAGGAGGAAAACCTCTTCAAGGCAGGCATCCTTGCAAGAGTGTTCGCAGTAGGGTTAAAAATCAACTAGGTAAAAACAATGACTGCAGATGCTGGAAACCAGATTCTGGATTAGTGGTGCTGGAAAAGCACAGCAGTTCAGGCAGCATCCGAGGAGCAGGAAAATCGGCGTTTCAGAGAAAAGCCCTTCATCAGGAATACAGGCAGAGATCCTGAAGGTGGAGAGATAAGTGAGAGGAGGGTGGGGGTGGGGTGACAGTGAAAAGATTGAAACGGAACCAGCAGACAATGCTGGGATCCCCTGTGTCCATTCCCTCATAAACAAACATATGATCTTGGACAGTGTTGAGGGTTTCGACCGAGCGGGGACAAGTTAGAGTGGTGTGTTCACTGGCACTGAGCCTTACTGTGCGTTTCAGGAGGAAGGGATGAAGGGACAGCGATCGTGACTGGAAATTCTGTAGTCCTGAAGGAAACTCCCAATGGCATGTTACCTCCTCGGTGCTCGGGTCAGGAATGTCTCAGATCAAGTCTCCAGGAATGTTAAAGGGTAGGGTGAGCACGCAGAAGTCGTGGTACAACGATGTAGGTAGAAAAAAAGCATGAGGATCTGAAGTGAAAATTGTGGCAGTCAGGTTGTAAGGTAGGAGTTAGAACGAGCAGAGAAGCGATTCCAGGATTGCTCCCGGTGCCAATAGCTAGTGACACAAGGAACAGAGAGTGGGTGCAGCTGAACACGTGGCTACAGTGATGGTGTAGGAGGGACAACTTTTGATATGTTTCGATATCATTGGGATATATAGGGGGAAGGTGGGATCTGTAAAAGGAAGACACCTTTCAACTCAACTGGAACGGTAACAATATCCTTGGTGGGGGATCTGCCAGAGGCCTTGGCAAGGGGTCAAATACTTTGGCAGGGGCATCGGAGCCGGAGCAATCACGCAGAAAAGACAAATAGTTGAGACGTTAAAGTTCAAGTCAGTGTGATAGGTTGAATTGTGCACATTTTGAGGCAAAAAAACTGCCAGAAATAAGGGTGAAGAACTTCGAGTATGGATCAGTAGTGAGAACTGCAACGTTGTGGCCATTCCAGAGATTTGGATATCACAAGGACAGGATGTTTGTTGGATGTGCCGGGGTTTAGCTATTTCAAAAGGAATAGAGAGAAAGATGAATGAGGTGAGAGAGTGGCTTTGCTAAATAAGTATAACATCACAGCAACATAAAGTGAGTTCATCGAGGAGGGTTTGTCGACTGAGTCAGTATGTTTGGAAGGCAGACACGGGAAAGGAGCAGTCATGAGATTAGGGGTTTTCTATAGAACAGCACGCCCACCCCCGCCCGCTCTCAATAACAACAGAGACTCGGAGGAGCAGATTGGGAGGCAGAGCTTGAAAAGGTGCTGAAATGTAATGATTGTTGTCGTGGGTGACGTCAACCTCCCTCATAATCTTGGGACCTCTTGGGAGTCATCTACAGGCCCCCAAACAGTAGTCTGGATGTCGGATGTAAGTTAAATCAGGAACTGAAATTGGCCGGTCGCAAAGATGTCACTACAGTTGTTATGGGGGATTTTAACATGCAGGGAGACTGGGAGAATCAGGATGGTATTGGGCCTCAAGAAAGAGACTTTGTGCAGTGCCTCAGAGATGGATTCTTAGAGCAGCTGGTGCTGGAGCCGACCAGGGAGAAGGCAATTCTGAATCTGGTATTGTGTTACGAACCAGCATTGGTCAGAGACCAATGCATGGAGGAACAATGGCGGATATTTCTGTGTATCATGCAGAAGTTGCAGGATCAGTTCCTTCCTAAAAGGAAGAAAGATCCCAGGAGGAGGCATGGGCGGCCATGGCTGACGAGGGAAGTAAAGAAACATATAAAGTTAAAAGAGAAAAAGTAAAACATAGCCAAGATAAGTGGGAAAACTGAGGACTGGAAAGCTTTTAAAGAGCAACAGAGGATTACCAAGAAGGAAATACGCAGAGGAAAAATGAGGTACGAAGGTAAACTGGCCAAGAATATTAAGGAGGATAGTAAAAGCTGTTTTAGCTATGTGCAAGGCAAAAAAATGGTTAGGACAAAAATTGGGCCCTTGAAGACAGAAACAGGGGGATATATTACTTGCAACAAAGAAATGGCAGAGGAATTAGATGGGTACTTCAGATCTGTGTTCACTGGGGAAGACACAAGCAATCTCACTGAGGTAACAGTGGCTGAAGACCTGAACTTAAGGGAATTTATGTTTGCCAGGATTTGGTGTTGGAGAGACTGTTAGATCTGAAGGTTGATAAGTCTCTGGGGCCTGATGGTCTGCATCCCAAGGTATTGAAGGAGGTGGCTCGGGAAATCGTGAATGCGTTGGTGATTATTTTCCAGAGTTCAATAGATTCAGGGTCGGTTTCTGAAGATTGGAGGGTGGCTGATGTTATACCACTTTTTAAGAAAGGTGGGCGAGAGAAAGCAGGAAATTATAGACTAGTTAGTCTGACGTCAGTGGTGGTAAAGATGCTGGAGTCGATTATAAAGCATGAAATTACTGCACATCTGGATAGTAGTAACAGGATAGGACAGAGTCAGCATGGATTTATGAAGGGGAAATCATGCTTGACTAATGTTCTTGATTTTATTGAGGATGTAACTCTGAAGTTGGACGAGGGAGATCCAGTAGATGTAGTGTACCTGGACTTTCAGAAAGCTTTTGATAAAGTCCCACACAGGAGGTTAGTGAGTAAAATTAGGGCGCATGGTATTGGGGGCAAAGTTTGAGATTGGATTGAAAATTGTTTGGCTAATAGGAAAGCTGGGTGGCAGGGTGAAATGTGATGAGGATGTTAGGAGTTTACAGGGTGACCTGGACAAGTTAGGTGAGTGGGCAGATGCATGGCAGATGCAGTTTAATGTGGATAAATGTATGGTTATCCACTTTGGTAGCAAGAACAGAAAGGCAGACTACTACCTCAATGGAATCAATTTATGTAAAGGGGCAATACAGAGAGATCTGGGTGTTCTTGTACACCAGCCAATGAAGGCAAGCGTGCTGGTACAGCAGGTAGTGAAGAAGACTAATAGCATGCTGGCCTTCATAACAAGAGGAATTGAGTATAGAAGCAAAGAGGTGCTTCTGCAGCTGTACAGGGCCCTGGTGAGACCACACCTGGAGTACTGTGTGCAGATCTGGTCTCCAAATTTGAGAAAAGACATTCTGGGTATTGAGGGAGTGCAGCGTAGTTTCACGAGGTCAATTCCTGGAATGACAGGATTATCTTACACTGAAAGACTGAAGCGACTGGGCTTGTATACCCTTGAGTTTCGAAGATTGAGAGGGGATCTGATTGAAACGTATAAGATTATGAAAGGATTGGACACTTTGGCAGTAGGAAACATATTTCCGCTGATGGGTGAATGCCGAACCAGAGGACACAGCTTAAAAATACGGGGTAGATCATTTAGGACAGAGCTCAGGAGAAACTTGTTCACACAGAGAGTGGTGGCTGTGTGGAATGCTCTGCCCCAGAGGGCAGTGGAGGCCCAGTCTCTGGATTTATTTAAGAAAGAGTTGGATCGAGCTCTAAAAGATAGTGGAATCCGGGGTTATGGAGATAAGGCAGGAACAGGATACTGATTAGGAATGATCAGCCGTGAATATATTGAATGGCGGTGCAGGCTCGAAGGGCTGAATGGCCTACTCCTGCACCTATTGTCGATTGTCTATTGTCTAATCATTACAACCTCCTTCGTGCAACTATTTTGAATGTAAATGACTTTGTTCAGTGCATCAGGAAAGATACTTGACTCCTAATGTAGTTATGCCATCGGGAGGGATGTCTTATTTGAATTGGTGCTTGGAAACGAGCAGGTCAGGGGTTAGATCTCTGATTGAGTCGTATTTCAGCGATAATGAACAAAGTCTCTGATCTTTACTATAGTCATGGAGACTGATTGGTGCAGACGATGAGAGACTTACTTTTAATTTCGGGAGGGGTTTACAATGCTATGAGATAGGAACTGTCATTCACAAAATGAGAACAGGCATTTTAATAGAAAGGCACGACCGAAATGTAGAGTTTGTTTATGGACTGCTGGCAACGAGTGTTGGATAGGTTTGTCAAGTGAGTAAAGGAAGAAATGGTAGGGTTAAGGAACCATTAATGACAAGAGATCTGTAACATGCAGTCAAGAGGATAAAGGAAGTTTACTTAATATTTTGGAAGCAACGACCAGGGAGGTCTCGAGAGGGTTACAAGATATCCCGGAAGTAACTGAAGAATGGACTGAGGAAAGCAAGATGGAGACATGAAAAATAAACCTTGGATGGTAAGATTAGGGAATACTGCAAGGAGTTCCAGATTTGTCAGAAAAAGAGAAGTATGTCCTGAGTGAGAATCGTGTCTATCAGTAACAGTGCACAACAAAGATTAACGAAAAATGAACAAAGAAAATTGCAGCACAGTAACAATTCATTTGGCCCTCCATGCTTGTCGCGATCCAAATTATTGATAAATTATTACTTACCTAAGTATGTTGCCTATTCTGCAAGACGATGTGTCCTTTCGCGCCCTGCCCATTCATATATCTGTCTTGTTTCGTCTTCAATGACGATATCTTGGCCGCCTCTACCATCTCTGCTGCTAAAACATTCCAGACACCCACCGTTCTCTGCTTAAAAAAAACTTTCCCGGCATATTTCCCTCAAATATATTCCCCTCGCCTTGAACTCTTGACCTATAGTAATTGATTCCCCAAGTCTTGGAAAGAAAGCTTCTTACTTTCCACTCTGTCTATACCACTCATGTTTATGCCAACTCAAACCAATTCTCCTCCACCTCCGCCTTCCGAATGAAAACAATTCTAATCTACTCAATCTCTTTCATTGCTAGCGCCCTCCATATCAGGCAACATCCTGGTGAACCTCCTCTGCACCCTTGCCAAAGCATTGACATCCTTACGGTAATGTCGTGTCCAGAACTGTGAACTGTATTCTAAGTTTGGCCAATTTGGAATACGCAGTATTTCAAAGTCCTCTAGAACTGTAGCATGACCAGTCATATCGTGTACGCAATACCCCGTCTGATGAAGGAAAGCTCGCTGTCTGCCTCCTTGAATACTATTAAACCTGCATAGCCACCTTTAGGGTACAATGCACCTAAACAACCAAATCTCTATGTGTTCATCAATTTTATCTAGGAATTTCCCATTTACTCTATTGTTAGCGCTAAACTTTGGTCTTCTAAAATGCATCACCTCCTATATGGTCGGATTGAACTCCATCTGCCTGTTGTATGCCCAACTCTCCAATATATCTATGATCTGCTGCATTCTCTGGCTATCCACTTCAAGATCTGCTCATCTACCAATCTTACTGTCATCTACACACTTGCTAATCAGGCCACCTACGCCTTCCTCTAGATAATCTATGCATATCACAAACAACAGTGGTCCCAGAACTGATCCCTGTCGAATACCACTGGTCACCATCCTCCATTTTGACAAACTCCGTTCCACAAATACTCTCTGTTTACTGTTGCATAGCCAGTTCTCTATTCATCTAGCTAGTACACACTGAACCCGACGCAAGGTGACTTTTTCCCCGAGCCTACCATGGGAAACATTTTCAAACACCTTCCTAATATCCATGTATATGACAACTACAGCACGTCCCTCGCCAATCAACCTTTCCACTTCCTCAAATAATCCAATAAAGTTATTAAGAAGTAACCTTCCCTGCACAAAACATGCTGCCTAACACTGATAAGCCTACTTTCTTGGCAAACGCATATAGATTCTACCCCGAGTTCCTTCTTCACTAGCTTCGCTTTCATTCACATTAGATTCTCGTCTTTATAATTAACTGAATAAATTATTAATCATTTTACCATTATTGAAGAAGGATGCAACATTAACAAAACTTCTGTCCGCCGGAAACACACCCGTCTTCAAGGATTCTGCAAAGGCATTAGTTGAAGGCCCAAGTATTTCCTCTCTGGTTTCCCTCGGCATCCCATGCTGACTTGGAGACTTTTGAAAATAGGCAACACTTCCTCCCTACTTATATCATCTTGAATATGAGTAATCAACCATCAATTCCGAACTCAACAGATGTCATGTCCCTCTCGTTTGTGAAGAGCGACTCAAAGTATTTATTAAGTGTCGCACCCTTTTTCTCTCACTCCACACTTATCTTCCCTCCTTTGTCGTTGAGAGGTCAACCCCTTTCTCTATTATTTTCCATTACTCTCTATTACTCTCTTCGTTCCCATGTACGAATAAAAAACTTAATGATTTCCCTTAATTCTGTTTACTAAAGAAATTTCATAACTCATTACTGATCCTTCAACTGATCTTTTCTGATTGGTCCTATTTTCCCAATATTCTTCGAAATCTGCATGTGTCGCCTTAACCATATGAATGCTTCCTTTTTCCTGTTAGATGGTCTCACAATTTCAACTGCTATTCATCGTTCGCTAATGTCGCCTTTTGTATCCCTAATTTTCGCTGGGGCATGTCTTTCCCGCGCTCCAACATCTCTTTAAAAGCCACCCCACATATGAAATGCGGATTTAACTTCAAAGAGCTGCTTCAAATCCAAATGCTCAAGCTCCTGCTGAATCATTTAGATATTTGGCCTTCCCCCAATTTAGCATTCTTCATTTCTGACCATTGCTGTCTGTTTCGATGAGAATTCTGATACTTAGGGAATTGTGATTACTATTGCCAAAGTATTCAGCTACTGAATCTTCAACAGCCTGCCGTGTTCATTCCACAAAATCGGGTGCATAATGTCCCCTTCACGAGTATGACGTCGTATACACGGCTCTATCAAGCCCTCCTGGATGCTCCTTACAAATTCTGCTTCATTGAGATCTCGACCACTATATGAATCCCAGTTAATTTTGGGAAAAGTATGAAAGTCCCATCACCATCACTCTATTGCCCCTGCATCTTTCCATTATCTGTCAACATTTGTGTTCCCACATTTCATGCTCGCTGTTACGAGGCATATGCAACCCTAACATTCTGTCTTCACCATTCCTATTTCGGGGCTCTACCCAAAATCCCTCACTGCTCTAGTCATCCACAATGCTGTCCTTCAGCACAGCTGTGATATTTTCTCGAACCAGTAATGCAACTCGCCAAATCCTTTATCCCACCTCTGTCTCTCTGCATGGAAATCTGTGCCTTTAGTCGCAGGAGATAGGCGAAGATCTCAATCCATACTTTCCTTCTGTATTCACTAGTGAGGTGCTTTTTGTCGTTTGTGAGGATAGTGGAAAATAGACCGATAAGCTACAACAGGTTCAGACCGACGAGAATCGAGAGTGCAGTGCTGGAAAATCACAGCAGGTCAGTCGGTATCAGAGGAGCAGGAGAATCGACACTTAGGGTATGATCCCTTCATCATGAATGATGCTCGTGCACTGAGTGGAGCTGCGAGATAAATGGATGGGGTAACACTGGAAGGATGGTAGCTCAATAGATGAGTGAAGGTGGGGAGAATGCGATGGACAGGCAACGATCGTGCAGTGGATAGATGGGAAGGACAAGGACAGGCCGCGTGGGTGTGACCCAATTGTAGGCTTGAACCCGGATAAGTTAGGGGAGGGGAAATGAGCAAACTGGTGAGATTCTTAATTCCGTGTGATTTCAGGGTCCCAAAGTTGAAGATGATGTGTTCTCCTCCTGGCGCTGAGAGTGAAGGATTAGGCGATGGAGGTGCTCCCAGGCCTCCATGTCCTGGGTCGAGTGGGAGGGAGAGTTGAAGTGTTCACCCTGGAAGTCAGGGGACAAAAGTGGCACGTCCCACTGTTGCTGACCGCTCTGTCGTGCTGTGTTTAAATTCTATGCTTTTTGAGAAGTAGTTTTGAGTCCAAACACTACAACACTAGTTGATGTAATATGTTACTTAACTTTCTTGACTCTAATCTCCAGCATTTACAGTCCTCATTTTCGCTACACTGATGTCCAACATCGGCAGTCTCAGTTTCGAGACTCTGATCTCCACCAATTTGCAATCATGACTTTCTCCTACACAATTCTTTTACGTTTGCTTTAGCACCGGAAAGGGGTTAGTAGATACGCAGGACAAGAGTTACAGCGAGAGGAAAGGTAATTATGGGTGTGACATCGAATGCACAGACTGGATAAGGCAACTTCTGGGATGGGCATAATTGAAATGTGTGGGTTGTTCATGGAACAGCTTCTGCGTGCCCTTGATAATTATGTACATGTCAGGCAGGGAGGAGGTGATCGACTGATGGAGACGTGTTTTATGAAATAAGTTGAATCTCTTGTCAAAAGGATGAATGGAGCTGACGTAAAGAGGACATGTGAAGGCTCACTGAGTGCAGTTGAGAATTACATGTTCGCCAACAAAGACGTAAAGAGAGAGCTAGGAAGGGCCAGAAGGGTCCATGGAAAGTCTTTGATAAGTAGGAGCAAAGAAAAAACCTAAAGTATGTCAGAACTAAGAGAATGACAAGAGAAAATTTAGGGTTAGTCAAGGACAGTAGTGGGAAGTTGTGCGTGGAGTATGCGGAAGTAGAAAAGACACTGACTGAATGTGCATCGTCAGTTTTGCCACTGGAAAAATCTTATGTTGTGGAGGAGAATATTGAGATTTAGGCTATTATACAAGACGGGATTGAGCTTGACAAGGAGGTGATGTCAGCAATTGTGGAACGTGTAAGGATAGATACATCCGCTGAGCTGGATGGGATTTAACCTGCTACTCTATGGGCAGCTAGGGTGGAGATTACGGAAAGTTTGGTGTTGCTTTTTATTCCGTCATTGTCTAGAGGAGTAATACCAGAAGACTGGAGAGAGGAAATGCTGTCACCTTGTTCAATAAGGTGAAATGAGACAACCCAGTTAACTTTTGACCAGCGACCCTTACTTCAGTTGTGGCTGAAGTGTTGAAAAGGATTGTAAGAAACAAGACTTATAATAATCTCTAAACAGGTAATTGGATTGCGGACAGTCAACAATGTTTTGTGAAAGTTAGGTCGTTTCTCCAAATCTTCTTCAGTTCTTTCAGAAGTTGATTAAAGCAGTTGTTGTGGTGCATTTGGATTTTCGTAAACACTTCGCTAAGGCTCCCAGGGAACTCTATTGCAGAAAGTACGGTGGCGTGGGACTGAGGGTTATGTAGCGGTTTGGATCAGTGATTGGTTGACAGAAGACAGAGGGTGGTGGTTGATGGGAAACGTTCATCGTGGAGATCAGTTACTGGTGGCGTACCACAAGGCTCTGTTTTGCGGCCACTGACGTTTGACATTCTTATAAAAGATCTGGATGAGGGCATGAAAGGATGGACGAGTAAATTTGTGGATGACATTAAGGTCCGTTGAGTTGTGGATAGTGCTGAAGGATATAATAGAGTTACAGAAACACATAGATAAGCTGCAGATTTGGGCAAAGAATGCAGATGCAGTTTAATGCGGAAAATTGCGAGGTGATTCACTTCAGAAGGAGTTACAGGAAGACAGGGACCTCTGCTTATAGTAAGTTTCAGGGTCGTGTGGTTGAGCAGTGATGTTTAGGTGTCCATGTACGTAGATACCTGAAAGTTGCCATGCAGCGTGATAGGTATATTACGAAGGCATAAGATTTGTAACTTTAATTGGTCGATAGATTGAGTATTGAACCATAAGGTCATGTTTCAGCTATACAAAGCTCTGATGCTGTCGTACGTAAATGTTGCGTCCAGTTCTGCTCACTGCATTATAGGATGGACGTGGAAACATTGAAAAGTGTGCCGAGGAAATTTACCAGGTAAGGTCTTATGAGCAAAGTCTACGGGATTAGAGGCTGTTTTCGTTACAGAGAAGAAGTTTAAAGGTGACTTAATAGAGACATACCAGATGATCAGAGCATTAGATAAGGTAGACAGTAGATAGCCATTTTTCCTCGGTTGGTGATGTCTAGCACGAAGGGACAAAGCTTAAAAATGAGAGGGACAGAGGCATGATAGATGTCAGAGGTATTTTCTTTACGCAGAGATTTAACTGAATGCAACACTCTGCCTGTAACAGCAAGAGAATCATTAAATTTACGAGCATTTAAATGATGATTGGATAAACACAGGATGATAAGAAAATAGTGTCGATTCGATGAGCTTCGCATTTGTATCTCAGGTCGGCGGAACATCGAGTGCCGAAGGGCGTTATGACGTTCTATGTTTTGCCTTTTATGATTCATTTGTGAACGACCACTTTTGTTCCCAAAACCACAGCAGTTTTACTTCACTGAGTTTGATGCGAATCCCTCTGAAAATTTCCCTTTCCTTTACTTATCCAATGTGAGTAAACTTTATAAATGTACCTGGACTCACTCCTTCCTCTAGTAGGTCAGTCCACGTCCATGTGTTTGTGAAATAAAATTGCCTCTGTTTTCATTAAAAATTACTCCTTGGAATTTTTAGGTCATCCACACGTAGGAAAATGTTTTTGTTATTCACCTGGTCTTTGCCAAGAATCCTATCACAATTCTCCACGGGTGGTCTCCCTCGCACTTTGCATTCTAATTATACAACCAGTTTCGTATAAGAATCAATATTCGTTTCGCCTTACTGATTGCTTGCTTTACACGTGTTAGTTTTCATTGTTTCATGCGCGAGTGACCCGACGTCCAGATGTGTTGCAAATTCCTGCAGTATTTCCACAATTAAATCATCATGATTTTGCTCCTTTTATTTTTCCACCATGGACAACATTTTTTCAAAGTATAGTCCCTTTGTCAACTTTATGCAATTTACATAACCAATCGAAATCACTGTGCAAACTTTATTACCTTGCAACTTAATTTTACAACTATTTTTTTCAATCTGAAAATTTGACTACGGTGCATTTACTTAATTCTTCCAATTGATTAATACATATTGCAAATAGTTTAGATCACGGAACCGTGTGGAATTCCACTGACTAAACGTTGACAATCCGAAAAAGAATACCTCTTGTTCAGTTCCGGTTTCCCGCATGTCAATGAATTGTCCAACCAGACTGAGATAATTCCTTCAACATTTCCAAACCTGATTTTAAGAATTCACCATGTGAGAACATTCTTTTAATCTGCTGTCACCCGTAATACTGCACGTCATTGCTTTCAAAGATTTGTTCAATTGCTTCTTCAGAGTTTCTGTTGACTCGTACATTATTTCAGATCCAAGATTTCCCTGTGCAAAACACTGACAACGTGAAATTCCGCCTTATTCAAATGTGATTACGTATCAATATTTATTTACATCTTTGCCCCATGAATTTTCTTCCTAAAACTGTCACAAGATGCATTATGTGGAGCGTAGGAACTTGACAGGTGATGTTATTAAGGCTTATAAAATAATGATATGCATAGATAATGTGATTATCAACAGTTTTTATATTCCCTCAGGCGGGGCAATTCGAAAGTAATCCGATTTTTTTAATGGAGAGGAGAAAGAATTAAAACTGAAACAAAGCCTTTTTTGCAGAGAGTAGTTAGTATGTGGATTGAACTTTCAGATGAAGTGATGGATATGGTAGAGTTACAATGTTTAAAGTATTTTAGAGAAGGACACCAATAACAAACGTGTGGAGGGGTGAGGGCCAACCACAGTCAGTGGCATCTAACTGAGATTGGAATTATGGTTGGGCATGGAAGGGCTGGATCAAACATTCTGTGTCTGTGCAGTATGACTCGATGATTCGATAATCATTTCAGGTTTCGTGAACAATCTCTACATTTTTTGCACTCCTCTCACAGTTCTGAATATTTCAGTTCGATCTCTCCTGTGACCCTTCTATTTTTCAAGGAGACAACTTGAGATTTCCCCATCTATTGCAGAAGTTCGAATTGTATAAACCTTGCTTCATTTTCTGTAAACGCTTCTTAACCATGTCCAATACTTACTAATTCTTAATTCTGGATACCAGAAAGTGATACAGTAATGAAGTATTGAGGAAATTCTGATGTAGGTACAGAATGATATGGATTACATTGGCACGTGTGATTCTGATCAAATAACTGGGGAAAGTAGGAAGTAATGTTTCTTTATCAATGCTCATGTCCTGAAATTCCTGCCAAGTTGATCTGATAATCAAGATAATCTGGGCATGGAGTGCTCAGTTATATTTCTTTCTTCAAATGCAAAACAATCATGGGAGGCAATCTCATCTGCATCACTGATTATTTCGCTTTAATGAGCAACTGCATGAGAGAAACTGAGGAGTAGGTGATTGAATTCAAGTTACTTCATTTGATTGATCCAAGATTTCACATTCTCGAATTTGAATTCCATGATCCTCCTGTAGAACTGTCTATTGTTTAAAGTCACAAACTGATTATGCAATTTTAGAGATGCTTGTGTGGGACTGGATTGTACAAAGTTAAAGATCACATGACATCAGGTTTTTTGTTCAACGTGTCTCTTTGGAAGTACAAAGGAAGCGCTGCTCCTTCGTCATGTAGCTTTGTTGAGAAGCATTCAAAGTGCTGTTTCTGTGTTTTGTGGATCTGTGACTCGCTGATACTTTTCGGAAGGAACTTCTTAGGTACCTGCGCTCACATGTCCACCAATTGTGAATATATTAAGCATTAAAGGACTCAAAAAATAACGGTGTCGAGTTAACTCAGGAACATTAAGGATCCGGCAAAGTTGAAAGAAATGTGATGTTGAAGGGATGAGTTATATCAAAGATAGAAGGTGGGTTGCATTGTCGGCGGAGATTAAAAAGACTAGGAAGGTTGGAGAAACTTAGGAGACGATTACATTGAATGGGAACATTGTTGTGTCCATGTAAGTTTTCATATGAAATGAGAATGGGCACTGTTTTAGAAGATGAAAAAAAGGAAGGTTGGTTGATTGCAATGTATGACACAGAGAGACTCGGGGTTACAGAGCCGTAAAATATGACAGTCAGCAAACTGAGTGTAGCGACTGGAGCATGCAACAAACAAACAGCGAGTGTTTTCGAGGCACAATGAGCTTTCAGAAATGTAGAGAGATACAGAGAAATCTATCGTGGTTTTACAGAAATGGAGGCGAAAGTGAGCTGGAAGAGATGAGATTGATTGGAAAGGATACAGGTTCTGAAAGAGTAAGACAGATAGTGAAGGATATTGACAGTCGATGAGACGACAGAATTTGTGGGCCACCACAAGGTCTAGAGATGATAACGAAGCCTGGAGAATCTGCAGATAGTGGCAATATTTTATCTGGTGATAGAGTCTGTGCGTGTCTTTTGATGTTGCAATGTCCCTGAAAGCCATTTTTTGCAGGAATTTCTCATTGTTACTGCGACATATATTGTTAAGAGATGGGCACGGCTTAGAAACTGAAAGATTTGCATTACTTGAAGATGTTAAATGAAACAGGAAACTGTCGGGGATATTGGAGGGGAGGTTGTCAGTGCTGGAGGACATAAATGTGGATTCCATTTTCGAAACGTCAGCTATACAGAGATGGAGAGTTTTGCAAGATCTGAAATGTCGGATGAGGGCTGGCAATATTACACTTTTAAAAAATATTGCAAGACTTTGAGCGTTGCAAAGATTTGGTGTAGTAACAAAGGCTTTCAAGTCGACGATATCAGAGCACAGGGAGGAGAAAGTGTGAAACAGACTGAAGGTAAAAGAATTATATTCTTCAGTCCCCTGAGGCTGTTGCAAGCTGAGTGCAAAGGAAGGGCAACATATACGAAAAACCTCGACGGCGTTGCTGAGTGTTGAGGATAGACATATTGTTCACACTCAAGTGTATAAGTTTAGGATGTAGAAATCTCGTCACTCATACCTTTCCACCATTCAACTTTCTACGGTATTGCTGCACTACGAAGCACGTCGTAATTATGAACCACGTTTCCAGTAATTTCAATTGTGCTGTTTAGTGAGAAATTGAATTATTGTTGTATACAGATACTTCACTGCAATCTTGAGCTGTTCCCTGAACTTAGCCTGGGTCACTCCATAAATTACTGTATTTGTGCAGCAACTTAAATTTCTCAGCATCAATCCAATTTCTCCAAAGACATACGATGAACTGTTGTAATTCAAGGGATCAGTTCCTGTAATTCTGTAGCATATGAAATATATAACACGGTTTAGCCATAGAAGTACAAAGCTTCCCGAAATAGTAAACAGTAAAATTGCTGATTTCTTTCGGCTTTCCATTTCGATGTCTCTTCCCTTGCTGTGACCCTTCAAACACTTGCGCACTCGACTAGACATTAAAATGTATCGGACTGTCAGAGCGTTAAGCAGGAGAATTAAAGTGAACGGGAGCAATGGCGTTAAAACTGTATCGAGCCAGTCAAATCCCAACCATGCAGGATCAGAGTAATAGCTTGGTTTCGTGTGACAATACCATGGTACGTTGTCAATGATCATTCCAGGTTCATATGCAAAGTAGAATGGAACGTTTTTGGAACAAAGCAGAAGGCTGGTTGTCGCTAAAACCAAGCCTGCAGTTTTGCTGGTGCAATATTTTGTTTTCAGATTCTGGCAACAAATGAGGACAAATCGATCAAACGTAAAAGTCACGGTATACCAGACGGAACAATCGGCAGTTGCAAGAGCCAAGAAATAGGTCACACTGCACACTGGAGTGATGTCGAGAAAACATAATGGGAAATAATAATACCTGAATTGCCTCAGCACTACTTCTGCAATGATGACCATTAGATCAGCTGCTGCCATGGCTACCAAGTAGCGAGTGGTGCAGGCTGAGAGGCCGCACCTTCCCCGGGATAGGATAGCAATTGCCACCAGGTTTACTGCAAAAAAAAAAATGAATTGGTATTGAAATGGTCTGTTTCTAAACTGTATGCATTCAATTCATACATTGCATGGAGATTTTGCCGAAAGAGGCAGTGAAGAAATGTGAGGGGATTTCTACTGATAGGCGAGAAGGAGATAGATACTCTGTGCATGCAGGTCTGAATTCATATTCTTAAATTGTAAAACCGAATATTGAGTAGTCAAGGCTGTAATATAGATAGATGGAAGATGAGGGAGGAGGTTGATAGGCAAGCACTGCAACTTATGTGGGAAAAATCCACTTTGGGGCGCTGGATTGGTCTGAGGGTGTGAAGTCATGCTAGGTTAGGAGAAGTAGCACACACTCTCCTTCGATTAGTTCTGAGACAGTGTTACTGAATAAGAAACATTAACTGTGATTTGTCTGTACAGATTCTGCAAGACGAGCCGTGTTTTCTGACGTTTTATGTTTTGCGTGGTTTTGTTGCATCTACTTCATGTTGATTTCTCATGTCCACAACATTATGTCTGCTTTTCAATGGCTTTTTTCTTTTGGCAGCACAGTGGGCTATTTTCAAATGTTTAAATATATTTGCTCGTGGTCTCTTGGCTAATGGCAAGAAAATGGAATTAGAGGAGTGAGAATGTTGTTTTTGGGTGGCACTGATATGATGGGACAAATAACCTTTTTATATGCGCTAGGTCTCTGTGACTATACGTCTGATTCTCGGCTCACGTATAAACCATTTTATTCCCGCTCCTCTTATCAGTAATGCTTCTCTTTCTCTCTTTTTTCACTTTTCTATTTAATTCTTTCAATTTCCCAAACCTGCACCAAGTAATCAGCATAAATCCAATTTCCACGTTGATTTACTTGCTTAAACATGATTAACCTTAATACAGATGCAGCCAGACCTGTTCAGTGTGTCCATGAGATTATTTTATGTTGGTGTTGCTGGTGTCCTTTTGTTTTGACATCAAATTTCCATTGGGCATCGCTCCTCTTTGTGCTCTAGGTTATTGCACGTTGATTTATGAAGGGATAAGCTTAGCTGAGCAGAAATCTAAACGGACGAACAGAGAGTAGACCATTCTGCAAAATGATCCACCATTCATAACATGAAACAGAATTAACCAATTGGTGAGATTATAAATACCCGAAATCGGAAAGTGTAGACATTTTCTACGAATTACTCGACCGCTCTGATCTGCAAATACATGTCGAACTATTGATCACCCAATGGAATGAATACTCAGAAGCCAATCAAGTCTTCTGAATTACAGAAATTGCATTTGAACTTAAAATTTTAAATAATAATTCATAACAGGAGAAACATGTCAAATACCGTGGTGAAAGAGTGAAATCTGCATGGAGATCCCTCACACGTAAGTAATGAACATCACCAAAATCTCTAAAGACCTTACGCCATTGCATTCAAAGATCACAAGTGGTTGCTTCAGCCTAATAATACCACACTTCAGTCAAGGGGAGAACTTGAGAATAAGGACCAACATGGCAAGTTTCATGGAACTGAACATTCGCTGTTGGCATGAATGTGTACTGTAAACCAATTGTACAACTAACTGGGAGAAAAGAACCCTCAGATCTATAACATTGGAAAAGTTTACAATCACTTACTTGGAACACCAATGGTAGCCAATATGGTGTAGTATATTTTTCTTATGTTGTCCATTGACTGATGCACTTTCTGAGTGAAGTCGCCTGCACCCTCGTGACAATCTCTCTGTATTGAACTGACGGAAAAATATGCTGGAGTCCGCAAATCATTACTATCAAGTTTAGGAAGAGGAAGCATATCCAAAGCAAAACAGTAATTCCCTTTCCCACCTAATGCAATTTCAGAACTGCTCGGTATTTCCAATGCTTTCTGGTTTGAATTGCGTCCTCCAACACTCTGAAGAATGACAGTCACGAGCATTTAATTAGCAGACAAGCATGACCGCTGGGACACTTGGTGTCTCAAAAGATTCCAAATGTTATTTTTATAACTATTATTGTTATACTGAACAATGTAAGCAAACCTATGACGAAAGTACAGTGAAATCCCTTTTTCTATAACGTTTGCAAAGTTTGAGAAATTCAATTGAGAAGCATATATTTAGATGGACACTTGGAATGCAAAGATGTGCAAGGCTGCAGAGTTGGTTTGGTGTATGTTTTCCCATCCTGACATTGTGGATCATGAGGCCTTTTTGGCTGTTGTATGGATTGTTTCGATTTTTTCATCTATATGTTTCCCATCAACTCTATTTTAGCTCTCTGGTGTTGAATGCAAGCAATCTTATTGAACATGGCCACACCCACTTCATGGTGTACATTTCTGCACCCCCACGCAATGCCCATTTTCTACAGGGTAATTTCTGAGATAGGCACTTTACTTTTCATTCTACATTTATTGCATATATATTCACAACCCTGGCTTGTTTGATTTGTTATTATAAACAAAATGTTAACTCGTTGAACCTTCAACCTTCAGATGAAAACATATAAAGCACTGAGCATTGGCGAATAAAAGTTCTGATTGTTTCGTTTTAATAATGCATTTTCTAAGATGTCTCCTCCCAACTGTAATGATTCACTGAACATGTCCATCAAGTCAATCTCTAGATAGCACACAGAGTCACTAATGTCTGTGGTCGAACTTAAAAGGGTAGACAATAGTAATGGTCTTCAGCCCCACAATGTTGTGGCCAGCTTTAATCCTCGTCTGAGTTTAGACTAAATTAGTATGTTTCATTGTACTATCTTCTATGTACCTATCCAAGAGTTGCTTAAATGCCCTAAATGTATCTAATCCTACTACCACTGCTGACAGTGCATTCCACGCAGCCACCACTCTCTGTGAAACAAAAAGTTGACCTCCGACATCTCCCATAAATCTTCCTCCAATCACCTTAAATTTATATCCCCTTTCAGTAGATATTTCCACCATAGTCAGGTCTCTGTCTATCCCCTCTGTCAATGTGTCTCATCATCTTGTATACCTCTATGAAGACATTACATATCCTTCTTCATTCCAATGAAAACAGCCCTAGATCCTTTAACTTTCTCCAGAAGACCTGTCCTCCAGTCCCAGAACAAACTCGTAAAACTTCTCTGCACTTTCTTACTCAAGTTTCCACATTTTACCTGTATTAAGGCGGACAGAATTGAAAACAATAGTCCAAGCATAGTCTCACCGGGGCGCCATAGAGCTGCAGCAATAACTTTCAGCTCTTCAACACAAGCCCACCGCTCATAAAAGCCAAAACATCATATGCCTTCTCAACAATAATGTTGACTTGAGTGGTAATTTAAGGCACCTGTGGGCTCAGGCCCTAAGATCCCTCTGCCCCTCCTCACCGCAAGCATTCTGTCTTTAATCCTGTCTTTGCATTCAAATTAGAACATCCAAAGTGAAACACTTCGCAATTTTTCAGGTTGAAAATCTTCTGCCTGTTATCAGCATTCTGCTAATGACCCGCTGCAACCGAGAGTAAAACTTCACACTGTACACAACTTCACACAACTCCACAAAACTTCGTGTCAACAGGAAATTTACTAACCCACCCTTCCACTTCCTTATCCAAATGTTTCCTAAAAATCACAAAGAGCAGAAGTTCCAGAATTTCTCTCTGCGGAACACCGCTGGTCACCGAGTCTTAGTCTGAACGTATTCCATCCACACCAACCTCTGCCATCTTTGGGCGAGCCAATCTGTATCCATGCTGCCTGACTTCACTGAAGCTCATGCCTCATTACTGTCTAAATAAGCATACCATGTGGAAACTTCGCAAATGACTTGCTAAAATTCATGTTCGCCACATCCACAGTTCCACCATAATCGATTTTTTTTACATTATCAAAGTATTCAGTCAGGCTTTTGAGGCATGACGTGCACCTCCCAAATTCAAACTGGCGATCTCGAACCAAATATGGTTTTCCAAGTAATCATAAATCCTCTCAAAATCGTCTCCAATACTTTGCCGAACAGAGAAGTTATTAACCAAAATGAATTATTTACCTTCATACACCCAGCTCGTGTATTCCTTCATTTGTTTGCTTTGTCTTACCTCCAAATTGCTTTGCAAATCGGGAAAAAGAAGTATGATAATGATTCTTAAAAGTTGCAGCTGTGAAAGTAATGCAAACACAGAATAGAATACTGACTCATCCCATGGCAGGTGCTGGAATTTTATAGTTTGTGAAAAATATTGCGAGTCTTTTAAAACTAATACGTGTTCAGAAAGTAGTAGAGACGCAGAAAATGATTAAACCCATGAAATTAAGACAGATCCAGAACAAATATATGCCAAAATCCAATGCAAAATCATGAACCTAACACAGACCCTGTAACTCGCACAGGTCTGGGACACATGAAAGCCCTGAAACGAATAATAAACGTTAAAGTGATGCTTGCATTGATTCTGATAAAGGCCCTGATTCTAACAGAATATTGAAGACCAACAGACCCAACTTGCCTGTGTCAACCATGCTGCCATTGTAATAAAATCTAGTCTTGAATCATATGATCAACATTCCCCTATTTCCTGCCTCTTCAGGTTTGTATCCAGTTCTCACTTAACTGTTGTTACCTCATTTGATTCTCTCAAGCACTCTGGTCGTGCATTTGAGGCAGCTAACATCTGCGTGAAAAATACACTACCTCACGCATCTCCTTTAGCATCTTCACCCTGGGCCTTTACCTCAAATCTATGACCCTTACCGTTTGATACTTCCATCCTGGGGAACGGTTTTGACTACCCATTCGATCAATGTCTTGCATAATATTACGTACTTCTCTCAGATTGGCCCTCAACTTCCAATGTTCTAGCGAAAACAATCTTGGATTGTCCCAAATCTCCTGAAATGTGATAGAGTTCAATCCTACAGAATCCCTGACACCACCTTAGTAAACTTTCCAAGGTCCATATCCTTCCTCGTACCGGGACCAGAAGCCCGCAAGACAAATGTAGCCGAATGCAAGTTTCATCCGGCTGCCAGCTTTCCAACATTTATACTCTATGCAACCGCCAATGAAGGCAAACATGTTTCCTTTACCACCTTGTCCAGTTACGTTACCACTCTGAAGTATTTACACTTCTGGAGCCCAACATCCTTCTGTATTTCAATACTTCTAATGGTCCTGTGTTTAATTTATGCACACTTCTTCGACTCCACCTCAAGATCCATCACTTAATATATTAACGGATTAACCACCATTTGACAGTGTTCCATCCAATATATCTATATTTCGCTCGAGCATTTGGTAGGGTTCGCCATTATGCAAAAATCCACCAATATTCTTATCTTTCTTCGATGATTAAGTTAATTTTGTTTTAATCATACAAACGTTCCATGGATCCTGTTTGACTTAACATTCTACACCGCCCAATCATGAGAAACAGCGTCACAAATTTTAGGAAAGTTTATGTGGATAATATCTGTAGCTGTACACTTACCAAACACTCGTGCCTCTTCCGCATAAGCTGAACCAAATGTTTAAGACACCAGCTTCCCTGCACAAAGCCATACTGACATAAGTTCCTTCTTTTCGAAGTGTAATTAAATGCAATCCCTGAATCTAATACAGAATGTAATTTTCATACGGACCGTGAAACGAATACAGCCCGGGATAAACTTATGCAGAGTCCAAAAATAATTGAAATCAATAAAACACTGACACTAAGACAGACCCTGAAACTGATAGAAATTTTTCAACTTGCATAAACCTTTACAGTGATCCAGATTCTGAAACCAGGGCCCAACACTAATTTAATAGAAACAAGTAAAATGATATAGGTCCTAACAAAAACACTGACCCTTGAAATGATACAGAATCCACACACACCCTGAAGCAAATTCAGATTTTGACTGTTATAAGCATAATGATTTCAATCTAGATTCGGAATTTCTGAGAATTGACAGTCAATTTTGGAAAATCTGGACACGAAATTCTGATTGAAATTTTAAAACGTGTGTAACTGGAGTTAGAGGTGAAAAGTATATATTTTGTAGCACTGTAGAATCACATTTGGGCTCATCGCTATGTCACAAATCACATCTATGACCATGTTTTCGCTGGCCCTGGAAGTAATTCCACACAAAGAAACGATCATACACTTAATTCATGGACACTCTGTGGAAATCATCGGACGTCAACACCAAAATATATCCAAAAAGATATGGTCTCACATGTTTGTCAAAATGGCAGTACCGAGGCCATCATGCGGAAGTCCACATGTCCAAAATTTTATTTCTAAGAGCGTACCTGTGGAAGATATTAAATGGAGCTGTTCCTCCAATTGAAAGTCGTTTCACGCCTGCAGTTCTGCTAACACCTTCAATGATATCAACAAATATAGACATAGGGATCTCTGAAATTGGCAGGACAAATCAACAAGTTATTTTATAAGGATGCGGGCCTTCATCAGTTGTGAAATAGGTTGGCAGAACATGACAGAGCTTCATAGAACAAGACGTGGTTGTACTAAAAAGGGTGTAATGCAGATTCAACAGGCTGTTACAGGGATGGGATGTTTCAGCCATGAAGAGAGGCTGCGTAATCTTAAGTTGTTCTCTTTAATTCTGAACATTTGAGGGGCTTAGTGACGGAAGTCCAAACGATTCCGAGGGAGATAGTCTTGATGGATAGAAAGCAAATGTTGTCATTTGTTGAAGGATCAAGTCAGGTTTAATAACCCAGGAGATTGTCAGAAGATTTGAAAACAAGAGATCTTACCACCCGTGTGCTGGACGTCTGGGATGCACTATCTGGAAGGTTAGCTATAGAGTTCTTGACTCGCAGAATCAAACAGCTTGGAAACAGACAGTTTTGTGCAACTCGTGCTTGACGAAAATAATTGTAAACTAAACTCGTCCGACTTGTCTGTCCCAAACCAGATTCCCACAAAACATTCCTATTCATGTACATATCTAACTGTTTTTGTAAAGGTAATGTCGTAGAGAATTGTTGAGAACTACCAGGAGACGAACAGTGTTTTCAAGAAGATAATTTATTTGCAAACAAAAGCTGTGACAACCAACAAGCTAACGCTTGATTTTCCACGAACCTCGGGGTCCGTTGATCTTGAGGCATTTTTGTTATCATGTTTCCTTCTAGCTTATCAGCGTGTCCAACGGTGTTAGTTCGGGTTATCTCAGTAGACATATACAGGCTTAGTTCCTGTTAATACTTTTTAGATTACAAAATTAGATTAGATTATTTACAGTGTGGAAACAGATCCGTCAGCCCAACAAGCCCACAACGACCCGCAACACACCCAGACCCATTCCCCTACATCTAACCCGTCACCCAAAACTACGGACAATTTAGCATGGCCAATTCACCTAACCCACCTATTTTTGGATTGTGGGAGGAAACCGGAGCACCCAGAAGAAAACCAAGCAGACACGGGGAAAATGTGCAAACTCCACTCAGTCGCTTGTGGCGAGAATTGAACCCAGGCTTCTAGCACTATGAGGCAGCAGTGCTAACCACTGTGCCACCGTGCCGCCCACCTCTCTATTTCTGCGACTTTAATCTTTACTGCATTTAACTTAATCTTATTCTAATCTGCCATGATAGATATTTGCTCTCAAATTTACCTACATGGTCTTTAATCTCAGGCTAACCCTGCTAGCTACTAATTCAGTAACTGCTGTCACATTTTGCCACAATGGTCTCCAGCAACTTGACATGCTGACCCTGCTAACTGCTGATTAAATATTTACAATTACGTCCTTCCAACGTTGATCTTCAGCAGGCGAGTCTACCTTCACTGATTGTTGCTATCTTATCCCGTCTCAATTATCTTTTAGCTTCAGCCTGACTCCGCTAATTGGTGTAGCCACATTCCACAGTCCCTTGAATGCATCATCTCGATTAGTGTAACATTTCACCGACCCCTTGCAATAGTTTACTAATGGTCTTTATGCTTTAGCCCTTCTCATGCTTTTATACTTGTTATTTCCAATCGGAACTGGTATAGCCGCATCTGTCGGATGTTCCTTTAACATTGAAACCATCCTCTGTTGAAACTATTGCCTCACATTTTCTTATATCATCAGCCTTTCACAATAAAATGTGTCCCGAATCTTGAAAGTCAATGCAAAAAACACAACACTAATTCTATCCACACACCTCTTGATTTTTTAAGTCTCTATAAGCTCATATGTCCACTTCTTATATTCCAGTAAGAAATACCCAATTCTATCCAGCTTTTCAATGTAACCCAAACCTTCCACAGAGCAGCATCTTTGTCAACCTCATCTGAACTTTCTCGAGTTCAATAACAGGGCGAGCAGAACTGAACACAGTATTGCAGGAGATGTCTCAGCGATACTCTGTTCAATATTAATGTGACATCCGAACTCCTACTCTCAAAGAATTGTGAGGTGGGAAACCTCAGAGAATTTCCAGAGTACTACTTTGGCTATGGAAAATGTTGTATCATTCTGAGCTGCAGGGCTCCTACAGAAAACGTAGGCTTCCTTTTGGTTGCCTTATATATGCGGCAGAGAAGATCAAAATAGACTTCTTATGCTGGAATCAAAAACAGACAATCAGCCATGCAGCATCACGATGTGGAGAAGTCGATTTTCCAGGTCTAACGCATCTTCAGGACTACGAGTAGGTACAGGGGGGCTGCAGATAATGGTGGTTGCAGGGATACGGTGGTGAAGTGGGGATAGGTAAAGTCATGTGGAGGGTACGAACTGTTTTGTCAAGTGGAGGAATGAATCTGGTTGGTGGCAGGGAGGAGTGAATGGGAGGCGGCGCTGGGAAGGGAGTCCACGTATGGGAAAGGTGGTTATTTGAGATTGGATATTTCGATGTTGTCTGCTCCAAGATGTTGGCTGCCCAATCGGAAGATGAGGATTGGTTCCTTCAATTTGCGGTGTGGTTCGTTGGGAGGCCAAGAATGATCATGTCAGAATTCTACCAATTCCTGCACCTCCCCTGCATTTGCTTGGACGAGGCGGCATTACATTCGCGAGCATCCCAGATGTCCACCTATTTCGACCTGTAATGGAAAATTAACAAAATTAACATTTACTCTGATATCCAGATACTCTAACATTTGAAAAATGATGCTTTACTAAACTTAAAAGTTTCTGACACTTCGCTGAGGTCTGCAGTCGAGGGATATCTTGTTTCTGCGGAACTTTGTAAACATTCAACAAGGGAAAAATATAAGAACAGTATGTCCACAACAAGGGAATGAAAAGAATAACAACTAAAATCTTCACAGTCTTTGTCTTTGAGAGCGTGATAAGAAATAGTGTAAGACGAGTATATGAATTATGCTCAGGGCCCTTGAGCAAGGCATTTTTGTCAAGTGCATGTGGTCCCTCTGCAATGCAGAAGTTAAAATTATTAAAGCTCATGTGATAGTTGAGTCGAGTCAATTTAATTTCAAAAACAGTAAACTTGGGGTTCGCCCAGCACCCCATCACGGATTAAGATCCTGAAGATTCCCAGGAAGTGCAGGCGGCAGCGCCTTGAAGGTCTTTTACTTCATCTCGATCGCTAAATTGGCCCCACTGCGTGAGAGGTCTGGGAATCTGTGGATCGTCCCGGCGCCGGGGTCTGTACTGAATCGGGTCGGGGTAAGAGTCGTGGCTTCAGTAATCCTACACAGAGACTCATTCTAAGCGAATAAATGAATCAGGAAAACGGTTCAGTAAACTCTCACGCTGTATTCGAGCAAAACTAAAGAAATAGGATTGCCGTCTCGAGAGTGTTTGAGAGACAACAACTTTAAGGGTGGTTTTCGAACTGGAACGAACACTAACTGAGTTGGGGTCTCCAAAAACGTACCAGGTACGTAGTTTCGTTGTTTATGAAAACCAAGGAGTTGAGGGGGACCCGCCCAATGCGAGAGGAGACCATCGGAGGTAAAAAGCAAGTCAAAAGGAAAAAGATAACGGTACCGTAAGTGAAATTGAGAGAGCTGAACGCTTTTTCAGTAACACTGAAAATGGGCTCCGGCAAGAGCAAACAAAAAGAGGGTACTCAGAGGAATTTGAATGGCCAACCAAACGATTATTACGTGATAAGTAATTATGGCCCAGAGTCTCTAAAGCAGTTAGAATTAATGATCAAGGAATGTGGTTTTCCGGAGGGGGGATATTTTAGTAAAAGGCAGTTGGAAATTGAGTTCGAGGGTGGAGGAGAGAGAATTAAGGAGAAAAGGAAGGGAAAAATAGAATCTGTGAATTTGAGTACTTATAACATGTAGAAGGCTGAGGCTAATATCAGGGAAAGGAAGCCTCAAGTAAAGGATAGATCAAATACGCGTACAAACACTCCTGCACACGCAGATATGCCCAGGAAATAACCTAACGATGCTGTACAGTCTCTTAAATCTGTTCAAGTTCCTGACCTTGATGACTGCCCTACAAGACCTGCAGCCCCCTTACGAGATCCGCCTGGCAAAGGTTCCAGCCAGCAGACTCCACCTCAGGGTCTGCTAAACCATTGATAGCAAATCGTACCTGCAACCAACTGAAGCAAGAAGCCCCAAATGACAACGGCCAGTCCAAGATAGAAAGTCATCCAGGGTCTGCTCGCAATGTCCCCAGGATGGATGATGAGTCAGACGATGAGCGGTTTTGCGTACGATCATCCAACCAGGTCGTCCTGCAAGCCCAAACGGTTGAAGTTGCAGCCCAGAAGGGTGCACAGTTCTTTTCCACAGACCATGGACCATGAAGGATTTGGAAAGTGCCAATGGGCAGTTGCCTGATCCACTCGAGGTTGGAGGTAATACGTTCGCTGAAGAAGTGACAAAGGTCTGTACCGAGTTCTGTTTCACGTCACGTGAGACGAGACGACTCCTGGGACGAAAACTGGGCGTTAATGTCACCAAACTCAAGGATACATGGCCAGCCGTAAACGTCCATACCAGATCAACGGACCCACAAGCGGGAGAGAATGGACACTTCAAAGCTTTTGTTGCAGCGCTGGCAACCGCCTGTAGGGAGGCATTCCCAGTGCAAATGGAAATGGCCAAAATAACAATGTGTAAACAACGAGAAGGTGAGACAGTGTCCCAGTACCTTATTGGCCTCACTGAAGTCCATAACGCCATCGTGGACTGAGACCACCTGAAGACATAACGGCTGCAGAAATCACACTGTATGAATCACACCTGCGGAACAGCTTCATCAAAGGAATGAAGGGCGAAAGACCGAAAAAGGATTAGGGCACATGTATTACCTGGGAAACGGGAAAGCTGAATTTGATAGAACAACATGTGTTACATGCTGAAAAATTGCTTTCCGAAGAGAAGGATAAGTGGAAACTAAAGATTGAACAACAAACACATAAAGCTCAGCTTATTATGATGCCGATGGTCGCCCAGCCGTTGGAGGGAGGTGCTGCTGAAAAAGAGTGCAGAAGAGGCGCTGGCAGAGGTCGATCTGGCGGGTGCTTTGTTTTTGGAGCAATGGTCACTTGGCGTGACAGTGCCCACGCAGACAGCCTCAATTGGCCCTGGAGGCTGGACAGCAGGGTGTCTGACGGGGAAGGCTGATGTGGAAGTGGGCAGTCCACAAGGTAAAGTTAAGCCTCTTTCGCTTATGCTTGGAAATGAAGACACGCTAATGTTAATCTCTCCTACCAACCTTACGGGCACTGAAACATGCCCCAGCCCCATATTGAGCGGTGAGATTTGAGAGCGTGGACTATATGTTCAGTACAATAATGATAAGTATACGTCAATGTCTACCTCTATAATATGTGTGGAAGGTACCCCAGTTATCGTTTTTGGTAGATACACGGGCATCCCTGAAAGGCTTAGTAGTGACAATGGGACACCAATTGTCAATAATGCCTTACAGCAAGATCAGTGATTATTTGGGAATAAACATGAGACAACACTGTGTCTACCACCCAGCGAGCGGTGAGGCAGTGAAAAAAGAAAGTGCGACCTGAAAAAATAAATTGACAAAATGTTGTGAGGAATTAGGGGTGGCATGGACAAAGGCACTTCCAATTGTGCTGATGTATATGAGATCTAGGAGGAGAGGAAGGGCTAATCTTACACTTTTGGAAATTTTGATCGGTAGGTCGCTTAACACAGGAATTGGCCCGAGACCAAAGGTAAGACAGATAACAGGCCACTGTGAGGATGAGATGTTGTTTTACTGTATGAAACTCTCTACACTTTTGTTCGAAATGCAGAATCAAGTGAAAGCAGCACTACCCCAACCAACAGAAGGGAAGCTGCACGATCTAGAACCTGGAGACTGTATAGTGGTGAAAGACTTTTGGAGGAAAAACTAGAGAGTAAAGAGTTTAATGTGGCGTCTAAAATGCTCCTTACAATACAGACAGCTGTTAAGATCGCTGGCTTTTAGCTATCTGGCTCTGTAGATTTTTTTTTAAATCTGACTCTATGTTTTGTTGTATTGGTTGTCATAAAATGTCAAGAGGGGGAAAATGTAATAGAAAATTAACAAAATTAACAATTACTCTGAAATCCAGTTCCGCTAAAATTTGAAAGACAATGCTTTACGAAATTTAAACTTTCTGACACTTTGCTGAAGTCTCAATCGAAGGATAGCTTGTCTCTGCAGAACTTTGTAAACATTAAACAAGAGAAAAATAAAAGAACAGTATGTCCACAACAAGGGAATGAAAAGAGTAACAAATATAGTCTTCACAGTCTTTGTCCTTGAGAGCGTGTTAAGAAACAGTATATGACGAATATATGAATTATGCTCAGGGCTCTTGCGCAAGGCATTTTTGTCAAGTGCATGTGGTCCCTCTGCAATGCAGAGGTTAAAATTATTAAAGCTCATTTTGTTTGCTCCAGTTAATAGTTAAGTCGAGTCAATTTAATTTCCCCGACAGACCAAAGTGCTTTTCCTCCCTCTGTAATTCAGATAGCGCTCCACTGCACCATCTGTTTTCCTGTTCAAATGCTCTAACGTCCCCCTCCCAATGCAATAAATCAGTTCCCACCTTGCCCTCATATCCCACTCCATCAGTTTCCGCATGGAATGCATCATCATGGAACACTTCCGCCAACTCCAGCTAGACCTCATCACGAAAGACATCTTTCCCTCCACACGCCTCTTTTGCCTTCTGCGTGGACTGTTCCCTTCAACAGTTCTTGGTTTGTGCCATTCTTCAAACCAACCCCCGTGAACCCCAACAAATCTTTCCCTGCAACCGGAAAAGATGCAAAATCTGTTCATACACCACTCCTCTCACCTCCGTCCAGTACCCCCAAAAAGTATTTCCCGTCGGGACAGAGATTCCCCTGCCTTTCTTCCAACCTAGTTTACTGCATCAGGCGCATCTCTACATCGGGGAAACTGAACGTAACATCGGAATCAGTTGAGTGAGAATTGTATCCAGGAACACAAACGTCTTCAGAACCTCCTAGACACCGTCCATTTTAATTCCCATTACTACTCCGTTTCCCACATGACCATCCTTGGTCTCCTCCATTGCCTCAACGTGACCACTTTAAGTTGGAGGAATGACATCTTCCACCTGGGTAGCTTAATGCCTTGAGGGTCCAAAACTAAGATATCCAATTTAAGATAACCTTATTCCCATCCCCGACTCCCTCCACCTTCGCCACACCTTCCATTTCTTCCTGCCACCAAACGGATTCATTCCTCCCGTTGACCAACAAGGTCATACCCTCTACTTGTCTTCACATGTCCCCATTTCAAAACGCTGCCCCCTCTACCTCCATGATCTGCAGCTTCCCAACACTCGCAGACTTGAAGGTTCACACGCGAAACGTCGAATTATGCACGTCCTGATCCTACCTGGCTTGTTGTGTTCATCCAGCCTCCTGACTGTGTATTATATATTTGGCTGAACAGACTTGATAGGCAGAAGGGATTCTTCTCTCCTGTGCGATTTTACTCTTCTATTTAATCAGATTTTATCATAATGCTAAAATACATTATAACCAACATGCCATTATGTGCTGTTCTGTGAGAGAGAATGCTCCTTTCACTTATTGCGAATTTCACAAGATGATTTAAGTCGTGATCTTCTTGCTTCAGTTGGAAGGGCAAAATGCAAGTTTTGTGTTTGAGCATCAGTAAGAACAGTAGTTGCCTCATTTTCAGTTGATACACAGCTAATGACAATGTAATATTTGCAGCACAAAATTCCAGTACAATTAGAATTCTAATCGATGGTATCTTTTCAGATGGAAATGACCTTGGGACTTTCAACTTTAACGGTTGATCGCATGAAAGCCAATAATTCTATCACATAAAACTCAACACAAAATTGAGGTGTTTTACAAGGCTGACATTTCAAAGTGATATTAAAATTGTACAATATCCTCAATGGAATTGTCCAATGAAAGCAAAATTGAGACAGCGTCTTGTGAGGGTCACTCTGCAAGCAGCTGTTTTCCAAGGTACAATAATTACAATACAACGAACAGCCCTTAGAACTCAATATCCAGTTCACCGAAGTCTGAGTGTGAATACATTTTTGCCAGCCTATTACTTAGCATTACATGGTCAGAACATTTCCGCATGTAGCTTGCCTTCAGTAAATAAATACATTTTCAATTCTTCATTTCTTTTTCACATTACCGCATATCTAGCTGGTTTTGTTTTATGGCTCGCTCGAAATAGGCTCTTTGGCTGCCTGCCATTTTCTCTCCCTCCTTCTGGACTCCATCCCCACGCAGTAGATTAATCATCCCAACCAAACCACTCAAAAAGGTCTTCAGAACAACATTCACGTTTGCTTAGCGGTTGCCAGTTATGGAAATCTTACCTCGCCTCAAAGTATTCTCTTTATTTGTGTACACAGATATTGTTACACCTGCTAATTTTCTCTAGTAATTTTGCATTTTTTTGCTTCAGTTAGTTATCCTTGAAGATTCTTTGTTTTAGAGCCCCCGACTAAATATGTGAGTGCATCTGCATCAAAAGAGGTGCTTTTAAGAAGACAGCTCAGTGGAATCCTCAGATCACTTTTAAGAACAACCACGATATTCTGTAGTGGTACATGACTTTGGTTAGGTGGCAGCTGGAGTACGCGAACACACATCAAATATGCTGAAGTGGTGATGGTCGACAGCGTCAGGTTTCAGGCAGGGACAATGAACATCAAACTGTCCTAGTCCATCCACTTTAGCGTTACAGTCGAGAAAGAAAAGCAACACTTCTTCTTCAGTAGCCAAAGGAAATTCGGCATGTCCATACAGTTTCCATTCGACGTTTTATAAAAATAGCACAGTAAACATCCGATTGGGATGCATTATAGCGTGGCAACGCAACTGCTTTTCCCAAGATGAAAGAAACTCCAGAGAATTGTGAATCTACACCATTTCATATTGCAGATCAACCTTCCATTCATTGACTCCATCTACACTTCTCACTGCCTCCAGAAAGCAACCGATATTATCAACGACACTGCCCACCTCTTTTCGTCCTCTCTACCATCCTCTTCCATCGGACAGACTATAAATACGTTTGCATACACGGAAGAACAGATTCAAGAACAATTTATTCTCTGAAGTTACTAGACATTTGAACTGACCTCTTTATCGTTCATGCTGATCGCTCTCTGCAACTTATCGCCAGCTGTAACATGTATGGTGAACTTTATTCGAAGATGTTGGTGCACTTATATAGTATGAACAGCCTGAAGAGCTCTTAAGACAATATATTTTCAAAGTATTTCGGTGTAAGAGATAATAGACATAAAAGTAACAATATCACACCATTTATCTTAGTCATTTTAAGCAATGCACATGACGATGTGTGATTACCTCTGCTTTCTGTCCACTGATGCAGCTAAACCAGCTGCAATTGCAGTTAAACCTACTTTCGCTGTATAATTTCTGAAACACCTCCATTGTACATATGTATATTTCGAGGCAATTTTTTGATCTTCTGCCATGGAATATACAAACATAGAGGTCTACAGCTCAGAAAAAAAAACTTCCGTAGGTGCTGTCTGCACTACTAATTATGGAAGAAAGCTCGACCCGTTCTGATTCTATTTTACGCGAATTCACGCATCGCCATCCATTTCTTGGCATTATAGTTGCACATATAATTCAATTTTACGTCTTCTGAGGGTCTCTGATTCAAAAACCGCAACAAGCAGTGAATTCCAGCATTGTCTCATTTGTTGCTCGTTTGTTTTCATTCTTATTCCGTCTGAACCTCTAGCTCCTCATTTACCTAACTAATATATGTACCTCTCCGTCTCCACAGCGTTGTACCTCTCATATTTCCCTCAGGTTCAACTAAATCATTCAATTCTCTCTCCTGACTGAAACGCACTGTTGTCTAGTTGAACTATGATGACTTCATATTTTTCCTGTTCACAGTATACACTCCAACAGCAAATCTCCTAATCTATTGTTCAAATCAAAGGTTACATTCATATATGCAAGAGAGAGACACCCTGTTCAATTTGCAATTTAATTACTGAATGTTTACATATAGGTGATGGAGACTGGAAAAAATACAAGCTGAGCAAGAAAGCGTTTGTTTCCCAAACAAAGTTATTCAGAGTTAGTTACAAAGACAGATATGCGTATTTATTCCCAAAGTTAACAGTGGGGTGGCTGAGTGGTTTGCTGTGCTGCCTTTCACTGTCAGGAACTTGAGCCCTCTTTCAACTTTGGGAGTTCCTGTGGAGTTTGCAATAACTCTGGTCTGTGTAGTTCTACTTGGTACTCTGGGTTCTTCCCACAGGCAAAAGAGTTACAGGATAGTCATCATAAACGAAAATTTTGGGGAATTGAATGAGAGGAATGGATATGGGTGAGATGCTCTTCGGAGAGTCATTACAGACTGAATTACGCAAATGGCCTCGTTCTGCACTGTCAGGATTCTATGAGTTCATTTAAATACCGGAAAGTACTCGAGAGGACGAAAACCATACTCCTGTTGACATATTGCTAATGGCACATTTTATGCTTGTGTGGGCATGATTATTCCTGGCAAAACGCACCTTCTCATTTTTTTTTCCCATAATACTAATTACGGTAACTGAACCGTTAATCTCAGTGGCGAATATGATTTATCAATTGCGTGATTTTACCTCTTGAAGCTAGTTGCATCTTCATTATCAAAAATTAAGATTGAGTCTTTGTATCCCCAAGGTGATTTCACAGGATGTAAATGAAATATTTCCAACTTTGATGCAGACACATTCAATAAATGAGGGATCAGAAGATAGTAATAGTGAAAATGCATCTTCGAATTCAACATGTTTTGAAGATATATTACATGAATCTTGCTACTAGTAGACTTGCTGCTAAGTGATTGCAACCATTAATTAGATATGGAATTGTTAAGGAACCGCCCTCTTGGTTGAGACTGTGATGTTTCACAAATACTTGTCCAACGTAGAATTCATCATTTCACTTATTTTTAGTATTTTCTGCAGTCACTCGATTGACACTGAACGTCAAAATGCCCCTGAATTATCAAGATTATAGATTTAGAAGACTATTATGTGAACAGGCCACAGAGAAGAGGACACGAACTCACAGAATGGAGTCATGAAAGGTAGCTCGAGGTAATGCACGTTAACAATTTGCTACTTCGCAGAGTCAAAGTCTCCCGTTCATCTGTCAGGGAAGTGTGAGGATTCAGAATTTAACTTATTCAGGCATTGCCTTTCATTAATGGTCTCCAAAAAAAACGCAACTATCATTAGTAATCAAAATGGACATTTTCTGCTCGTCAGCCGTCATTTCCTAACAATCATTACCACCGTTCTATGCTGTTGGTGTACCCCATATTTTGGTTACTCCTACACTTGGCCTGATGAAAACAACAGGAATAGTTGGAATTGAACTTTTTTTCTGAGCAGCACCAAATGTTTGTTTTTAAGGAAAATTTGTCTGCAATGCACTCAATGTGTTTTATCTTACCACGTTTAATTTTGTTTCGTTTGATTTTCGGTGCAATAGATTGAAAATGCATTTGGCTTCTGAATTGAAATGTTCAACCGTGACTGTGTGAAGTGAAATGTGTTGGTGTTTCTCTAATTTTGCTCAATAGAAATAGACATGCACTTTTTCATAGAATCTTTACTTTGTGGAAACAGGCCATTTGGCCCAAAATGTTCATACCGACCTTCCATCAAATAATACATCCAGATCCATTCTCCTACTCTGTGGGAGGAAAGCAGAGAAGCCAAAGGAAACCAACGCAGACATGGGGAGAATCTGCAATCTCCACATAGATAGTCAACCGAGGCTGGAAGCGCACGCGGTGTGACGCAGAGCCGTTAGCGACTGAGCGAACACGCTCAGCGCTGACAATGCATAGAGTGCAATAGGCCAGGTGCTGGCAAATGAAATTGGGATAGTTAATCAGTAGTTGTTCACCCACAGACAAAGTGGGACAAGGACCGTTAATAGTAGACAGTTCATTTACTTGGCAGGATCGGTAAGACATATTGCCTGATTTTTCCATGAAATTATTTACTTCGCGAAATTTGCCCTTCATCTGACATGTATTGATCATCTGGATAAAGTCAGCAGTCTCCATCTGTTTCTCGCTGTGGAAAGAGCCATCATCGTTCTGTTGTTAATTTAACAACTTCAATTTAGTGTTAATTACTCAAACTGAGTTCACTATGCGGGATCATCAAGCTCTTTTCATGGCTTATTTCCTTCCTTCGGGGGCAAGTTTCAGTGACAAAGAGAGATTGAATCGATTGAGCTGGTTTTCCTCAAAAGAGATCGATTGAGGGAAATAGTGCATAAGATAGTGCATTTTATCATCCATTATTGGAGGGATCAATGATCAGCCAGATTAAACTGAACGTAAAGGGCAGCATTTTAGAAGAAATGTGAACAAAACATATTTTCTCCAATTGGGTGGCAACAAAATAATGTAATCACCTACAAGGGTGACAAGGCAGGAAGTGTCATAACATTTTAAAAGTACTTAACAGTGCACTGAGAATACTGAGATACGGGCTATTAGACGAGAAAGCATCGAGGTTAGTAAGTATGAGGCGTTATCGATTGTAGAAGCTGTGAAAGGACATAGGTCCACTGGCCAGATGGGATTTATACAAGGATTTTCCGGCAAACGAGGGAGAAGATGGTGGAAACGTTGGCCTTGAGTTTTGAGTCGTCATTGTCTGAAGGTTTAGCAACAGAGGACTGGAGGTTTGCAAAAGCTGTGCCCTTGTGTAGGAAGGGCATTCCAGATTACCCAGGTAATGATAGACCAATGAGCTTTACGTCGGTTGGAAGAAACGATTTGAAAAGGATTATAAGTGGTAGGATTTATAATCATCGAGCAAGTAACAATTTGATTGGAGATAGTCAACATGGTTTCGTCACAGGCAGACAGCACTGAATGTTTTGAGGAAGTGACCAAGCATGTGGATGAGGGTAGGGAACTTGGCGTGGTGTACATGGACAACAGTAAAGCCTTTGAAAAGGTTCCACAACCTAAGCTTTTGAAGAACACGCAGAGGTATGGTATTGAGAGTGATTTAGTAATTTAGATTCGAAATTCGCTTTCTATAACAAGAAATGAAGTCCAGTTACTCGTGGTGTGTCACAACCAAGTGTTTTGGGACAATACCGTTTGTCATTTTTACAAATGACTTGGACGCCAGCGTATGTGAATGGCTTAGTAAGTTTGTAGATGACGCTAAATTCGAAGGAGTAATGGACAGTGTGGAAGGATTTTGTAGGTTGCAGGGAAATTTTGATAAATAGCAGAATTGGGCGAGAGTTGGCAAGTGGAGTTCAATGCAGATAAATGTGAGGTGATATACTTTGGGAAGAATAACAGGAAGGCCGAATACTTGGTGTATGGAAAGGCTCTTGGTAGTGTGGACGTGCAGGGGGAACTTGGTATCCATGTGCATCGATCCCACAAAGTTGCCACACAGATCGATAGTGCTGTTAAGAGGGCATATGGTTTGTTAGTTTGTATTGGAAGTGGAATTGAGTTCCGGAGCCATGATGTCATGCTGCAAATGTTCAAAACACGAGTGCGATCTCACATGGGATATTTCGTGTAGTTCTGGTCGCCCCATTACAGGAAGGATGTGGAAGCACTGGAAATGGTGAAGAGGAGATTTACGAGTATTCTGCTGGTCTGGAGCCAAGGCCTTATGAGGAAAAGTTGAGGGACATTGGTCTGTTCTCGTTGGAGAGCACGTGTCAATGAGGAGACGTTCAAGAAGATCAGAGGATTAGATAAGGTGGACAATGAGAGTCGTTTTCCTGGGATGATGACGTCGTCTTGTAAGAGCGGTCCCAGCTGCAATTTGATTGGTGACAGATTTAAGATAGATGTCAGAGGCAGATTCCTTATTCAGAGAGTGGTAAAGGCTTGGACTCAGCCACATTGGGAGCATTTAAGCAGCCCTTGGATGAGAATAAACATTACGATGAGATAGTATAGAAGAGGGGTTTACATTAGTTCGCATTAGAATTATTCTCTTATGCTTTTTCTTTCTGATGTCCCGATTCACTCATTTTCTTATTTTTTTTTCTTTAGTTCACATTCACTTATGTTCTTATTCATAATATTCTTATTCTCGTATGTTCTTATTACCTTGTGTCCATTTTTGTCTCAGGTCGTAACCTCATATGTCTTTTTGTCTTGTGTTCTTATTCTATTTTTTCTTAAGTTCTTCACCTCTCATGTTGTTGTTCTCCATTGGTCTTATGTACTTATTCTCCTAAGTTCTTACTCTGTTCTGTTCTCTTACTCTTATGTTTTTATTCTCTTATCGATCACTGATGTCATGATGGTCTTAATATCTTCAGTTCCTAAACTGTTCTCGTGTCGAATGTTTATATTTTATTATTTTCTTATAATCTTACAATTTTATTTTCTCATGCTCTGATTAATCTCCCTTCACATTCTCTGATGTTGGTTATCTTTGACATACTCATTCGTTTATTCTAATCTGTTGTTATCTTATGTTCTTATTCTCTTAAATGGTCATTATTTTCTGCTCTTATTTTCTGATGTTCGCAATCTCCTATTCATTTCCATTCTCTTATTTTCTTAGTCTCTTATGATCTCATTTTCTTATACGGTTGCGTTGTTGTACTCTTACGTTCTTGTTCTCTTATTCTCTTCTCGTTTAATTCATAGTTTATTAGTTTCATAGATTCATAGTAATAGACCAAGAGTGGGCCTTTTAGTCCGTCGAGCCTGCTCCGACATTCGTTAAGATCACGGCTGATTTATCCATCGTCTGTGCTCCTCATACCCATAATTACCCAACCATGAATATTTTTAGTGAAGGTGCCTCTGCCACCTCATGGAAGCAGACGATTCCTTCGGTTCATACCTCTCTGAGGAAAGCGATTCCTCCTCATCTCTGTCCTAAAACTGCTCCTGCTAATCTTGAGGACATCTTAGTCCGAGTCTCATCCATCGACGGAAATAACTTGACTTCCTCTACGATATCTATGTATTTCATATGTTTATGTGAAATTGTGAAGGGCTTATGACCGAAACGTCGACTGTCCTATTTCTCAGATGCAGCCTGACATGCAGCACCGCACTCTCGACATTATTGACGGCCGTCTGGAAATCCAAGGACATATCATCCACCTGTTCCCCTCCATCCATCGTGCTTGCTTCATCCTCAATGAATTCCAGAAAATATAACAAACACAAGGCTCTCTTCCTGAATCCATACTGCGTCTGTCTGAATGGAACCCATTACACTAGATGTCTCACTCTTTCTTCATTCATGATTTCCTCCAGCATTTACCCGACTACAGATATTAAGCTAACTGGCATGTAGTTACTTCTTTTTCGCCTTCACCGTTTTTACAGACATTGGCGTGATATTCGCCGTCTTCCAGTATGACATGTCCTGCCCGCAGTCCAGTGAATTCTGGTAAATTATCATTAACGCATCGAGTGTAACTTTTACCATTTCTTTGAGCACCCTGGGATGTATTCCATCAGGATCAGGCGACATAACTACATTTAGAATCTCTAGATTGTTCAAGAATAAAACCTTTAATGAGAAAAATTGAATTAAGGTCCTCACGGTCTATCGTGTCCTCAAAGTTGTTCCTTGGCAAGTTAGGCATATCTTCCACTGTGAAGACGGACATAAAGTAGTTATTCAGTGCCTCAGCCGTTTCATCATGAACCAGTATCATTTCACCTTTCTCATCCTGCAAGGCAGTTACATCCACTTCAGTAACCATTTTCTGGTTCAAATATTTATAAAAATCGCAGTTTTCCTGCATCTGTTTATATTCTGTGTTTGCTTTACATTTAAAATCTAGCTTTCCTTTCTTTGTTGCTTGCTTAATGTTTTTTTTTTAATTCGCAATCTTCCTGTTTCGCAGAAATCTTGGCTTCTTTGTAAACCTGGGCATTTCATTGGATCCCTTCCATTATTTCGTTGATTGGCCAAGGCTGACTCTTCGTACCGCTGTTATCTTTCGTTTAGACCGGAATGTGCTATCGATGAACATTGTAATGTATCTCTTTTAAAGTCCTCCAGTGTTCCTCAGATATTTCGCCATTCAACTTGTTTTCGTCGTCTAATTTCGCCTGCTCCCTCTTCATTTCATAGCTTTAGCATAATACACTGATTTTACATGACATCACTTCACCCTCCATTGCTGTCTGAAAATCGATTTTGCTGCTATCTCTCTTTCCGAGAGGCTCTTCAACGATGGTAAGTTCTATTATGTTTGACTTCTTTTATGTTATTATTCTCTTAAAGTCTTACGTTCTTCTCTTGCTTTTATTCTGTATTGTTCTTATTCTCTTACTCTCCTTTTCCTAATTACTTATCTTCTTCAGTTCTTATTCCCTCCAATTATTTTCCCTTATCTTCTTATTTCTCTTCTTATCCTTTTTTTATTATGCTCTTATCCTTTGACATTCTTTTTCGCTTGCTCATTACTGTTCATTCATGAATGTTCTTATTCTTTTATTACATGTTAGTGTTCGTTTCGGATTCCCTTATATTCTTACTCTCTTATGCTGTTATTTTATTGTGGTCTATTTTCTAATTCTGTTATGTACTTACTTAATTATTCTGTTTGGTTGGGTATAGGTTTGCTCGCTGATCTGGAAGGTTCGTTATCAGACGTTTCATCATCATACCAGGTTACGACTTCAGTGAATCTTCGAAAGAATTACTGGTGGCGTAGCCCATTTTCTTTTTCGATGTTTGAGTTTCCTCGAATTGGTAATGGAATTTCCTGAAGTGACGTCAGTTCCTATGGTGAAATTATTTCTTTTTTTTTTCCTCCGGGCATGGTAATTGGGATCCAAGTCTATGTGATTGTTGACAGAATTCCGGTTGGAAAGGCATGCTTCCAGTAATTCCCATGCATGCCTATGTTTGGCTTGTACTAGGATGTATGTGTTGTCCCAGACGAAGAGGTGTCCTTCCTCATCCGTGTGTAAGGATATTTTTGAGAGTGGACAATTTAGTTTTGTGGTGAGTTGATGTTCATGTTTCCTGGTGGCTAGATTTCTGCCTGCTTGTCCAATGTAGCTTGGGGCAACACAGTAGCTCAGTGGTTAGCATTGCTGCCTCATATTACCAGAGTCCCAGGTTCGATTCCCGGGCCTTGCGACTGTCTGTGTGGAGTTTGCATCTTCTCCCCACTTCTGCCTGCGTTTCCTTCCAGTCCTCCCGTTTCCTCCCACAGTCCGAAGATGTGCAGGTCAGGTGAATTGACAATGCTAAAATTGCGCATAGGTTAGATGCATTAGCCAGAGGGAAATGAGTGGGTCTGTTAATCTTCAGAGGATCGGTGTGGACTTGTTGGGCCCAAGGGCCTGTTTCCACAATGTAGGGCATCTAATCTAATGTTAATTACAGTTCTTGCAAGGCATTTTGTAAAATATATTGGTTTTACTTGTTGTCTGTATCTCGTCTCTCAATTTCATGCTCCCATGTCCTTGTTCAGTTCTGTCCTTACAACCTTATGCTCATATGATCTGCCACAGTTACGTTCTTATTCACCTCAATTGATTTCCCTTATGATTTTATGATTTTATTCTCTTACGTTCATCTTTCAAATCATGAATGTTCTTAGTTACCTATTCACTTAAGTTCTTATTCTTTCATTCTCTAATTCTCATATTTAAACCTTTTATTCTATGTTGCTCTTAAGTTGTTTTTCTCGTATGTTCTTTCTCTCTTATAATCCTGTGGCCCTGCTCTCTTTATGGTCTTTTTCACTTGCATTGGAAACTATTTATTTCTTATGACCTTATTTTATGTGTTTCTTTCCTTATTCGTAAATGCTCTTTGTTTTTTCCTCTTATGATTTTCTTGTCTTACTCTCCTATGTTCTTATGCATTTAGCTTTTTCAATCTCCAATGTGCTTATTATTTAACATCTTGTTTCTTTGTGTTTTTATTCGCATATTCACTTTGTTCTGCTTCTTATTCGCTCTTGTTTTCGTATTCTGTTATGTAATTATGACCTGACTATCTTATGTTTTTATTCTGTGCTCTTTTTATTTTCTTATATTCGCATGTCCTTATTCTTTGTTGTTCCTATTGTCTCATTCCTAAATGTTATTTCTCACTCATATTCTTATTGTAACATTATCTAATGTATTTATTCTCTTAGGTTCTCATTATCTTATTCTCTTTTTCTCTCATGATATGATCATTTTAATGTCTTATATTCTTATTATCATATTCTCTTCTGTACTTACCATTGGCTGGTCTTACTCTCGAGTAATCTTATGTTCTTACTCTCGAATTTTCTTTTTGTCTTATTCTATTATCTTCCCATTGGATCATGTTGTATTCTCATTTACTCTTATTCGGTTATTCACTTACTGATGTCTTATTTTTTAGATTATCATTGTCTTATGTTCTTATGATACATATTTCTCATGTTTTTATTCTCTCGTTCTCTTTGGCTTGCACTCTTATTCTCTTCATTTTTATTTACTTATGTTTTTATTCTTTTGTTTTTCAATTTTATTATTCGTGTTCTCATTCTTTAATGCTCTTATCTTCCTGATCCAATATGTTCTTATTCTCTTGTGTTCTTAGTCACTTACGTTCCTATGTTCTTACCCGTTATGTTCTTATTAACTTGTGCGGTTTTTCTCTTAGAATCTTATGTTTCACTCTGCTGTGTTCTTATTTTCAGATCCATAAATGCTTCTATCTTCTTATTCCCCTATTCTCATATGTTCGTATGCTTTTATGATGTTATTTTCTCAGGTTCGTATTATCTTACCAATCCATTTTCGTGCCTTCTTGTTCACCTAATCACTTGTGCTCAAATTCTGTTACCTTCTTATGACCTTGCCTTCCAATTCTATTATAGTCTCATTCACAACGTTCTGAATCTCCTAAGTTTCTATTAACATATATTTGCATTTTCTTATTTTCTCATTCGCATATTCATATATATGTTCTGATTCGCTTGTGTTCTGATGTTCTCATTCGCATTTGTTTCCTGTCCTCACGCTCTTGTGTTCTTAATCAATGATGTTTTATGACCGTATTTTCTTTGTACTTATTCTGTCACGTTGTCGTTATCGTTTGTTTTTATTTAGTTCTGTTTTTATTTTCGTATGTTCTCACGTTCTTTCTTTCTTATATTCTCAAATTCTCTTCATCCATTATGGCCTTGTTCCTTCATGCTATTGCTCACTTGTGTTCTAATTATTTTGTTCTTGAATTCTTTTATTCATGTTTATTTTTACTCTCTGAAGCTCTTATTTTCTTGTTCTACGTTCTTATTCTCTTTTGTTCCTATTCTATTATATTCATTTGCTCCGACGATCTTTCAGTCATATTCATTTAAGTTGTTTTTTACTTATTCTTTTCTTTTCTAATCTTATGTTCTGATGTTAATATTCATCAAACATCTTATGCCTAAATTATCTTATTCTCATCTGTTCTTACGGTCTTATTGTGTTAGTCTCTTATGTCCTTATTATATCATCTTTGCTTTCACTTATATCCTCAATCGCATATTCACTAAGGATGCGATTCTTTTATGTTTTTGTTGTCTTACCGTCATATTCTCTGATGTTCTGAATCACTTCTGTGCCTACGCTCTTATGTTTCCATGATGTTACATTCTTAATCTATTCTGTTAATATTCTTTGACTGTTATATACAATCTTAATTCTTTTGTTATCATGTTCTTAATCCCTTATGTCCTTATTCAGTTATATTTTTATTATCCTATTCACTTATGTACGCATTCCCTAATATTCTCATTGTCTTATTCTGTTACAGTCTTCGAGCCTTGTTCTCTTTATCTCGCACATTCGTAGACTATTATGATTTTATTTTCTTATCTTAGATTCTTAGTTGTGTCTTGTTCTATTATGTTTTTGTGATCTTCATTTCTCATGGTCTAATTCTCTTATTCTCCAACGTTCCTATTTTCGTCTATTCTTGTTCTCTTATTTTCTCTGTGTTTTATTCATTTCTTCCACTAATCATGTACTCACATTCTCTTCTGTTCTGATCCTCTTACGTTCTTAGGGTTTTAGTCTAAAAGATAAACTGTGTTTTTCAAGCTCTTATTATCTTATGTTCTTACTACCTTCTGTTTCTATAATCCGCTTCACATATATTCTTTATCATCTTTGTTCATGTATCTGCAGTGTTTTGATTCTGTTTCCTTATTATTGCGATTCTGTTCACCGAGCTGGGAATTTGAGTTTCAGTTGTTTCATCCCCTGTCGAGGTGACATCCTCAGTGCTTGGGAGCCTCCTGTGAAGCGCTTCTGTGATGTTTCGTCCGGCTGATATAGCGATGACAACACAGAAGCGCTTCACAGGAGGCTCCCAAGCACTGAGCATCTCATCTAGACAGGGGACGAAACGTCTGCAACACAAATCCCCAGCTCGGCGAATAGAACCACAACAATGAGCACCCGGGCTACAAATCATCTCCCAAACACTGTTTCCTTATATTCTTCTTTTCATGATCATAAATCGTCTTATGGTCTTCTTAACCTATGTTCTTATTATCTTGTCCTCTCGAACTCATATTTAATGCTTTGTTCTAATATGATATTATGTTGTTTTTGTCTTATTATTTTTCTCTGTATTCTTTATGAGGATGTGGGCATCGCTGGTGTGGCAGCATTTATTGCCCATCCCTAATAGCCCAGCAAGTAGCTGATTGTCAGGCACTTTGTTACTGAGCTGGAGTCACATGTAGGCCAGACCAGTTAAGTATTGACAAGTTCCTTCACTAAAGGGCATTAGTGAGACAGTTGGAGCTTTTATTTCGAGCAGAGGCAATGTATATAGAGCAGTCATTAGATTTTTGATTCCAAATATTTGTTGAAATCAAATTCCACATTTTGTCATGGTTCGCTGGATTTACAGACACTGATTATACAATTAAGCCATCACATCCCCATCACATTTTATGAGCATGCTCTCTTATGTTATTCTGTTCCTCCTCACATACGTAGTTCTTCACTTATGTTGATTTCTCTTTAATTCTTATGATTTTAATTTCTGCATTTATTTTGTTATTCATAAATGCTCTGACGTCTCATTTATCTGAAGGTCTAATCCTATTACTCTCCTATGCTATTCTCCTCCTACATTTTAAACTCGAATGTGTTTCTTATTTTAAATTAATGTACCCTTATGTTAATATTCGCATATTCACTTACGTTCTACTTCCTTTATGTCCTTATTTTCTCATTCAATTATGTGCTTTTTCTCTGGAGTGCTCATTATCTTTAGAGATAAATCTTTTCTATTTTTATTCTCGTATTTTTCTTAATCTCTTTTCCATTTATATTCTCACTTTCTTAAGCTCTTATATTCTTATTAAATTATTACCACATGCACTTATTATCTGATGTTCTCAATCCCTTATTGGTCATTGTGCATTCTGTTCTTACTCTTTTCTTACCCTTTAATATTCTCTTATTCATAATCTCGAAAATTCTTATTCTCTTATTCGCTTATTCTGTATGTGGTTATTCTATTATTTTCACATTGGGTCAAGTTAGTATTACACAACACCAGTTTGGAGGTGAACAGATTTCCCTGGAAGCATGATCTTTCGAAACGCTGCTTCGTCATTAAGACACAGAATTTAACGCAACAAGATTGCAGTGACATGGAATTAAATATTAAACAAAATTAGCTTTAGTCTAGTATCATTTGGAATGATCATATTATTTTCAGGTCATTCATATGTAAATCCCAGATTTTTTTAAAGTTATATGATCAACATAATTTTAAAAATAGATGGCATTTCAGATCAGATAGTGCATTGAAGGTGTAAGGTTAAAGTCTGTGACCCAATGTTCATTCAGACTGATTGCATTTCTAAAATGGGATTTTCAGAATCTTAAATGAATAATGCAGTTTTCGCACAAAATAAAATGTTGTGCAGCAAGTACAAATTCATACAAAAAAACGTTATATATGTGTGAGTGCAGGGGAGACCAAGTGAGTGTGTGCATGTGAGTGTGTATGCGGGCACGTGAGTGTCCATGAGAGCGTGTGTGTATGTGCGTGCAATGGGGAAAACGTTATTGAAAGGGTGTGTGCGTGGGTTTGAGTGTGGGGATATATGTGTGCGCGCATGTGGAAGAGCTTTTGTGTGAGAGAGAGTTTGTGTGAGTGTCCAGGTCTGTGGCTGTGTGTGTGTGTGTGTGTGTATGTGTGTTTGTGCGCACGCCCCGATGTGTTTACGTGCACGTGTGCGCTTGTGCTTGCACTTGCGTGCATGTTTGTGAGGGAAATCTCAGTGTAGTGAGGTCACCTGTAGTGTGACATGAACCCAAGTTTACGCTTGACGCCATCCCCATGAGGACCAAACTTGGCTGGCAGCCTCTGCTCGGCTACTTTGCATTTTTGCCTAGCTCACATTTAGTCTTGTAAGATGGACAACCGAAGATTCAAGGCCGAATGCCCTGGAACACTAAAGAGCTCCCCAACTGCGAGAGAACACTCCTGGTTGGTGATTGTTTCCGGTTTTGACTCAGCCTTTGTTGTTGCCTCTGCCCTTTATCGCCAAAAACACGTATATCAGTGCACCATGGCTTATGTTGCATTCTCATGGATCTTGTTCTATTATTCTCTTTTTCATGTTTCATTCTGTTGGGTTGTTATTGTCTTATATTGTTATGATATTCAGTTCTCATGTTCTTATTGTCTCGTTCTCTTACTGCTATACCTTTCCTCTGTTTTGTTTTTATTCTCTCATGTTCTCATGCTTTTAATCTTATGCTCTTATTGTATTATTTGCTTACTTCCTAACTGTCATGATCTTATTCATTCATGTGTCTATGTTCTGATTCTGTTATTCACGGTCTTCTTCTCCAATGTTCTTATTTGATTAGATTAGATTACAGTGTGGAAACAGGCCCTTCGGCCCAACAAGTCCACACCAACCCGCCGAAGCGCAACCCACCCAACCCCAACACTACGGGCAATTTAGCATAGCCAATTCACCTGGCCTGCACATCTTTGGACTGTGGGAGGAAACCGGAGCACCCGGAGGAATCCGACGGAGACAAGGGGAGAACGTGCAAACTCCACACAGTCAGTCACCTGAGGCAGGAATTGAACCCGGGTCTCTCGCGCTGCGAGGCAGCAGTGCGAACCACTGCGCCACCGTGCCGCCCACTAGTCTCTTATGTTTCTATGTTTCTACTCGGTTATGTTCTTATTCACTTATATTATTTTTCACTTCAGTTCTAAAATGTTTATATCTTTAGCGTTTATGTCCATGATCATAAATGTTATTATGTTCTTATTCCCTTATTCTCGTATGTTTTTAACTCGTCATTCACTTTGGTTCTTATTTACTCACCATGCTATTCTCTATGTTCTAATTCGTATATTGATGTATGTTCGAATTCACCTATGTTCTTTTTATCTAACCTTCACATTCCCTTATGTCTGTATTCGGATATTCACTTATGTTGTGCTGCCTTCGTGTATTCTAATTCACTTTTGTTCTTGCGGTCACACTCACCTGTGTTCTTATTCAACTATTTTCTTATTTTCTGTTTAACTTATGTTCACATTATATTATATTCTTATTCAGTCCTATTCGTATTCTCTTATGTCTTTATGTTGTTTGTCTCTTACTTTCCCCATCATTCTTCCTCATGATTTTATGGGCGTATTTTACCAATCACTTATGTTTTTATTACTTTGCTCATGAAATATTTTAGAGATGTTCTTGTTCTCTTATGCTCGTCTGTTCTTGTCTTTGCGTGTTTTTATTTTCTTGTGTTTTACTCTATTCTGTTCAAATGTTCCTACTGTCTTATGTCCGCTCTAACGTCTGTATTTTTCTATTCTTGTCTTGTGCTGTTTTTCTCTCGTTTCTCATTTTAGTGTTCGCAAATGCTATTTTGTTCTTATTTTCTTATTCCCGTATGATCTTATGCTTGTTAATCACTAATGTTTATCCTGTCTTATCTTCGTGTTCTTTTATTGCTCTTATTCACCTAGACACTTATTTTCTTAATCGCTATTTCTGTGTTCTTCCTCTCTGATATTCTGTTTTCTGTTCTACCCTTATATCCTTATTGTATTATTTTATCAGTCAGTGTTATTCTTATTGTTTTGGTCTTGAATTTGAGTATTCATGTTCGGAATCGCTTGTGCTTTGATGTTCTTGTTATCCTGTGCGCTTATCCTCTTGTGTTCGTTTTTCTAAAATGTTCATATATTCCTGATATGTTATGTTGGTCTTTAGATATGTTGTTTTTCTCTTTTATGTTTTTGAATTTTCATTCTCTTACGTTCTTACCTGAATATTTGCACATGTTCTTATGGTCTTATTCTGCTGTGTTATATTTCACCTATGATATTATTATTTTACCTTCCTATTCCCTTATGTTTTATTTGCATATTTACTTATTATCTGATTTGCTTCTGTACTTATTCTCCTTCTTTATTAACTAACGTTTTTATTTTGTTGTTTTCTTATTCTCCAATGTTAATGTACTTATTCTCTTTTGTTGTCGTTTTTTTCATTCCCTTATTTTCTTCCTAATTTATTGTCTTATTATTTTATTCTCATGTGTTGTCATTCTTTTATGTCCTCATTCTCTTCTTCTGTTATTCACTTGCAGTGTTATTGTCTTCATCTCTAAATTCCTTATTCACTTAAATTTTATGTTGTTACTTATTATTGCCTTCTGTTGTATTCTCACGTATTCCTATTCTCGTCAATTCGTTTCCTCCTACGTTAAAATTCTCTTCTTCTCTTTTTCTACTATTCTTATTCTACACGAATCTTTTGCTTTCATTGTTTTATGTTCATATGCCATTAAACATATTCTTAATTTGTCTGTTTCAAATTCTTACGTTCATACGATTATCCGTGTTATTCTCTCTTATGTTCTCACTGCTTGACGTTCCTCCGTTCTGCTCACTCACGTTCTTATTCAATTACATTGAATTCTATTTTAATCTCCCAATTTTAGTCTCTTATGTTCTTCTTTTCCTAATCATAAATAATAATATTTACTTATTCACTTAAATTCTTATTCTGCTGTTCTCTAATTTTGATATTTTTATTCTCTTATGATCTTGTGAGTTTTTCTTATGCTCTTTTTCTTTTATTTTCCTATGTTGCTGCTCTCTTATGTTCTTATTCACATCGCTTGATTTCTTTTCCGTTCTTATTATTATATCTTAGAACTTCTTTTTTTGTTCATAAAAGCACTTTGTTTTTGTTTTCTGATGGTCTTATTCTCGTAACATCGTACGTCCTTATACACTTACATTTTCAACTCTATTGTACTTTGTATGTCCTCTATATTTATGTTCCAATTCACTTATTTTCGTATTTTCCATTTATGTAATTCTCTGATTCATGTGCTTATTCTCTAATGCTCTTCCGTTTCTGTTCTCCTGTTTAATTATTCCACTGTGATCCTATACTGTTATGTTCCTATTTTTGTGCTCACTTATGTTGTTTTTTCGATTTAACTCTCATTTGTTTTATTCTATATTCATATTTGCATATTCATAAATGTTCTTATTTTTATTTTCTTATACTCGTATATTGTCATTCTTTTATCTTATTATTCGCATAGATTCTTCTTACTTTATCACCTTCTTCCCTTTTGTTCTTCTTCTCATATATAACTGCTCAAATTTTCTAACATTATCATTGTCTTACCTTCCCATTCCCTTATGTTCTTATTCATATATTGACTTATAGTCTAATGTTTTTGTTCCCTTATGTTTTTGTTCACTGTTGTTCTCTCCGTCTCACGCTCTTATTTGCTTACTCACTTGTGTTTTGTTTTCGTATTTGCATCTGTACATATTCCCTTAGGCTGTTCGTAACTCTTTTTTCTTCGTTTCGTTCTGGTCATATTTTCTTATGTTCTCCATCTCTTACATTCTCATATTCTCTTCTTCCGTTATATCCCTCTTCACATATTTATTACTCATTACTTATGTTCTTATTCTTTTGATCTCGAATTCTGTCACTCTTTTTTATATGCACTTCTGTTCTTGTTCTCCCATGTTCTTACATCCTTGTGTTCTTGTTCTGTTAAATTCATATGTTCCTCCTCTCTTATGTTCGTATTCACTTATGTTGTTTTTCTCCTTTGTTTTGTGTTTATATTCTCTTCTGTTCTGAGTTTAATATTCATACAATGTCTCGGGTACTTATTCTACTCCTTCTGTGTGTCATATGCTCTTATCATGTTGTCTCTGACGCTCTTATTATCTTAGATTCCTGTTCTGTAATGCTCTTATTTTCATGTTCACTTATGTTCTGATTCGCATAATGCTTAATGTTGTCATTATCTTACTATGTTAATCTGTCCTGTTCTAATTCACTTCTGTTCTTATATTATTTATCATAGTTTTATTAAGTTCTCATTCCCTCATGTCTTACTCGTTGATATGTTATGATGTCATTGTCTTTTGGGCTCATTCTCCTTTGTACTCATGCTCTTATTCTGTTATTCCATCAGAGAAACATTTTCTTAATCTCTGAGTTTCTTATTAGAACTCAGAACATAGAACATTACAGCACAGTATAGACCCTTCGAAACTCGATGTTGCCCTGCTCAAGTCGTCCATGTCTGAAGTCCATCTATCGTACACTTTTTATTTTCATCCCCATGTCGAACGAAACAAGTGGAGTATCACCTACCCTACTGATTATTGCATTATAGGAAGGACAGGGTTCAGAGGAGATGTGCAAGGATTTTGCCTGGTGCAGCGCGAAGGTCTCGTGAGGAAAGGCTGAGGGATTTGAGGCAGTTTCGTTCGAGAGAAGAACGTTGTCGGTGACTTAATAGAGACATGCAAGATAATCTGAGGATTACGTAGTGTAGACAGTGAGAGCTTTTTTTTTCTCTGATGCTGATGACTGACACGAGAGGAAATAGGTTTAAATTGAGGGGTGGTAGATGTAGGGCACCGATGAGAGATAGTTTCATTTCTCAGAGGGTAGTAGGAGCGTGGAACGCACTCTCTGCAGCAGTTTTAGATTCCTCAAATTTAAGGGCATTTAAATTTAAGGACTTTCGTTAGTAACAAAATCTGACACACCGCATGCCTTCTTATCAAAACTAACAACCTGAATGGCAACTTTCAGGTACACTGATACCCATCTCTCTCTGTTCATCTGCACTACGAATAATCTTAGCATTATCCGAATACTCTTTATTCCTGTTGCTCCTTCTACTTTTCACACTTTTCCGCATTAAATTCCATTTGCCACCTCTTAGCCCAGCTCTGCAGCGTATCTGTGCCCCTCTGTAACCTTTAACATTCTTCAGCACTATTCCCAACTCCACCGACTTTGGTGTCATCCACAAAATCAATGACATTCCCTTCTGCGTCTTCCTCTTTGCAAAAAAAGAAAAACAGCAGTGACCCCCAAAACAGATCATTGCTCGACATTACTAATAATTGATCTCCGCCGTGAACATTTCTCTCCAACCAGCACCACCTGCCACCAGTCATCTTCCAGCCAGCCAAATCCTGATCCATAACCGCTAAATCACCCTCAATCTCATGCCTCCGTATTTTGTGCAATCGCTGACCGTCTGGAACCTTATGAAACGCCTTAATGAAATCAATATACACCACATCAATCGTTTCAATCTCATCCACGCGTTTGGTCACCATCTCACGAACTCAATAAGGTTTCTGACGCATGGCTACACTTTAGATACTGTATTGATAATACTGAATCAACTTATTCCTCTGCAGATGGTAATAAATCCTGTCTCTTCTATCCTTTTCCAATACTTTACCCATAAGCCAAGAAATGCGCACTTACCAGGGTTGCCTCTAATCCACTTATTGAACAATGGAATAACATTTGCAACCCTCCAGTCATCTCGCACGATTCCTTTGACAAAGATCAAAATTAAGGCTCTGTATTCTCCTCGCTGGCTCCCAGACAATCCTCGAATAAATCCCATCTGGCACAGCGGTTTCATCTATTATCACACTTTGCACAACTGCGAACACTTCCGACTTACAAACGTCAATCCAATTTAGTTTAGTTGCATTTATCTCAGTGTGTTCCTCGACATTATCTTATATTCCTTAGATTTTGATTTCTCTTGTTTTCTTCTCTTATTCTGTTGTGCTCTAATTCTCTTCAGTTCTTTTTCTCATACCTTCTGATGATCTTACTCTCTTATCGGATTACTCCTGGACACTTATTTTCTTCATTTCTTTCCTCTTCTATGTCTTTTGTTTGGAATCGTAATCTCCATTTGTCGTTTCCAATTCTCTTATTCTATTATGCTGTTCTGTTCTTGATCTCATCTATTCTCACTCCCTTCTGTTCCTGTGTTATGCCTCAGGTATTTTCTTATTTACCAATGTAGATTTCTCTTTAGTTCTAATGATTTTATTACGTATGTTATCTGAAATGTAATAGTGGCTTGGCGTGGCTTTAATTAGGGCGTTATTTGCATCAGTATACTATTTTGGGTTTCAAGGCAGATAATGTTAAGAGAATGTGGTTTAGAATTAAAATTGTTTGTTGTCTAATGATGAATTTTAGAGTTAAGAAACAAATTGTTTTTTAACAGTGGAAATTAGGAGTTTTCTGTCACTGCTACTTTACCAGATTATGAAGTGAGATGAGATTTTTTGGGTGATTTTTTTATTTAGCAGAAGTGCTCACCGCCGTGTCGAAACAGTTTGGGGCTGGAGTCCATGATCTCGACGGTTTTAGACAAATCCAATTTGGATTTGGAGAGGTTTGAGTTGATGGTTGGTTGGAAAGGTCCAAAAAATGTAAACACGTGCCAATTAGTGGCAAACATCTTGAAAACAAAATGAAGGTGAGAGTTTAATTTCGGTTAGTTGTGTTCGGTTAAATGGAAAGTGAGATAAATGGCTCTTAATATTGCAAACATCGTTCTGGGATTTGAAGACTATTCCCAAATTTGTTGTTAAAGTTCAGAAAGACAAAAATACGGCACAAATTTTAAATTAGCAAAGAGGTTAGAATGTGGTTTAACCAAGGACAAATGTAAAACTGAAAGTGCGAGGAAGTTTATCAAGCAGGTGGGTGTATCAGAGAAGCAAACAAGTGCAGCAGAGTTAGAAAAAACACTTAAATTACATGTTCGGAAAATGGAGTTAGAAGATAAAGATTACGAAAGAGAGACACAAAGAGAGAGAGATAAGAGATAGAAAGCAATGAGAAGAGACAGAAAGAGTGAGAGAAGGAAAATAGAGTAAAAAGCAATAAAGAGAAGATGCTGAGCAGAACAAGGAGACATCGAAGACAGGGATAAAGGAAGAGCGAGAAAATAAAGAGAAAACGAGAGAGAATTTAATCTTCAGAATTTGCACCATATCCAGAAAAGTCAAGTTAACCATGTGGATCTGAAGAGAGAAGATTGTGATACACACAAATATGTTACAACGCTTCCACATTTTGATGAGAATGATTTAGAAGCTTTCTTTATTTCATTTGAACAATTGACGCGGCATTTGGAGTGTTGAAATTGTGGGAAATGTTCGTTCAAACTAGGTTGGTAGGCAGAGCGAATGAGGTATTTATAGTGCTGTCACTTGAGGGGTCAAGTGATTATGAAGATGTCAAGCAGTCTGGTTTTGATTACTTATGAGTTCGTACCAGAGACGTATCAACAGCCCTTTAGAAAAGTAAAGAAGGAACAAGATCAGATCTATGTTGAGTTCGATAGAATTAAAAATCGTAATTTTGATAGATGGGTGCCATAGTTAAAATAGCCAAGGCCGACGTGGCTATCAGAGAGATTAATCTTCTGGAGGAGTTTTGAAGAAGTCACTTCCAGAGATGACAAGAATTTGTGTGGATGAACAATAGCCAATAAGCGAGAATACAGGAGAGATGACAGGTGAATATGCACTGGTGCACAAGGCAACGTTCAGCTTTTGACAAGGAATTCATCTTGTGAGGACAGAAATTTGGAGAAGTACAGATCTCACTCTACAAAACAAAGTTAAGAGCACGTTGGCACTAGTCTACAACAGGTTAACAAAGAATCCCAAGAGGAGGAACAGGAAGTGATATCCGGCAGGTGTTTCCACTGTGAGAAAGGAGGACACATGAAGTCACTGTACTGGTCATTAACCTAAGCCACTGTGGGAAAAGATGTGATGGAAGAGGCTAAGCCATTGGCATTCGTGAATATAGTAAAAGAAACCTGAAGTAAAATCGAGGCGCCACTGGTTAGTGCACAGCTTATGTACGGGCTGGGTATGGAGTGAGTCCCTAATTTTGAAAATAATTCATCGCTGTGGGTAAAGTTTACTCAGAAAGAACACAGAGAGAAGGGAACTATGTTACCATTTTCAGAGATACAGGATCTGGAGGTGAATGTTTTTGCACACGTTCTGACATGTTATCCGAGAGAACGGAAATTTGTGGGATAGTTGGGCAGAAATTTAGAGTATATTGTAAGATCAGATTGGAAAGCAAACTCAAGACAAGTTGGAGTAGTGATCGAATGTGAGTTCCAGGAATACAGTTTTTTTCTTGGGATCTATTGATCAGTATCCAAGGTGGAGACACCAAGGGAGACCAGGGAATTGAAGAGTTAAAAGGTAAGTAACCTGGCATGTTTTCAGACTGTGTAGTAAAACGATCCCGCTATCATAGGTCACTGCACGAAACAGAATGTGAAGAGAAAGACGAAGAAATTGAGCTTCAATTAGCGGGCACACTGTTTGATGTAATTGTTCAGTAAAACTGGAACTTACAGGGGGTCAGGCAGAAGTGACTAAATGGAAGCTAATGGACTTACAACTGAAAGACGAGACAATAACAGATATATATGTCGTCGTATACTCAGAAAATAAGTCAGAGTTTATTCCTGATGGACACCATGCAGAAGAGCGTTGGGGAGAACTGGGCCGAAATGCACAAGCTTGTGTTGCAAATAACGATAAAGGAAGTATTATAGGTAATACATGAACTACCAGTACGAAGTCAACTGTGTGGAAATACGATTCAGGCTGAGGTACGGAGGCATTCGTATTGGCCTCGAATGCAATTAGGATGTAAACAACGTTTGCCATACATGTCATATGTTCCAATAGCTACGTAAGCCACAGCAGTAATAAAAACAGCAACTTTATTGCTAATTAACACATTGGAAGAAGCTTTCATGCAGGTGATAACTAACTCTGCACATTCCCTCCCCAAATTAGAAGCGAGAAGCAGTGCTTGTTAACCATAATGGAAATGGCAAACAGATTTGCGGAGGCAATTCCATTACAGAGAAGAAGAAAAAAAATAAAGGTCGTGGAATCAATAGCTTTCTTCACATGGTATGGGCCACCCAGGAATATTCAATCAAACTAAGGACAAATTTTACTACTCGGCTATCTGATGAAGTGGTGGATGGCTTAGGAATACAGCACTTTAAAACAAGTGCGTTCCATCCTGAATCCCAGTGAGCTTTAGAAAGGAGGCATCAGACGCTGAATACCGTGTTAAGAGGGTACTGCCAGGGCTACCCGAATGTTTGAGATAAAAGTATCCTATTTGCATTGTTTGCCATTGGGCATACCCCAAAACAAATCTCCGAAGTTTATGCCCTTTGACGTAATATTCGGACATGGAGTGAGAGGCCCTTTGAAAATAATTACGGAGAAATTCATAGGGCCAAAGTAGGAGATCGCGCACTTGGATTATGTATCGGAGGTGTGCAGGGATAAAATCGGGTAGGTGAGTTAGTTAAACAGCACCTGAAGTGGCACAGTGTAGGAAGGTACGGGGGCAGATAAAATCTCTGAAATTCGGACGTTTTCCCGTGGGGACGACGTATAACCAGTTGTAACATTCACTCAATAGCCAGCTTTAGTGATCCCTATAAAATTAAGAAGAAAATTTGAGTCGGGAATAACTGTCACATAAAGATACTGGATTCAGTGTTGGGGTCCCAGCTTCACTTTATATATAAATGATCTGGATTAAAAGGCTGGTGGCACACTGGCGAAGTTCGTCGATGATACAAAGTTAGGTGAACAGGCAGGTAGTTCTGAGGGGTTGGGGAGGCTACAGAAAGGCTTGGACACTTTAGGAGTATGGTACAAGAGATAACTGATGGAATTTAATGGGAGAGAATGCGAGGTCTTGCACTTTGGAAAAAAGAACACAGGCAAAGACTTTTATGAACGGTGAGAAATTCATAAAGCCAAGGCACAAGGGGATCTTGGAGTGCTAGTACACGATTCATTGCGGAGTGACTTGCAGGTTGAGTACGTGGTTAAGAAAACAAATGCATTCTTGTCATATCTCTCGAGAGGGTTGGAATGTAAAAGCAGTGAGTTGCTGCGAAGACGTTATAAAGCTTTGGTTAAGCCCCATTTAGAATACTGAGTCCTGTTGTGGACCCAACCTCAGGAATGACATACTGGCAGGAGAGCTTCTCCAGCGTAGATTCACACAGATGATTGCTGGAATGGTATGTCTAACAAACGATGAATCGTTGAGGATACTGGGATTGTATTCGTTCGAGTTCAGACGATTGAGGGGAGATCTAATAGAAACTTACAAAATGGCTTGGAAAAGGTGGACGCTCAGAAATTGATTCTGTCGAGTGAGGATACTAGGGCTCGTGGGCCCAGCGTTAGACTTAGAGGGTGTCAACTTTTAAAGGAAATGAGGAAACATTTCGTCAGCCAGAGAATGGCGGGCCTGT